>NC_139963.1:52940034-53047534 GCF_963993115.1 Abramis brama | reverse complement strand
TTCATGAATACGTGTGTTAATTTTGCATATCTGTCCGGTGTGTTTGTAGGTGTTGGGTCTGTGTGTGTGTGTGGTGGCTTGTTTGTTGCCTAGTAACCATCTAATTACTCCAATCAGTGATTCACCTGCAGCTAGTCAGCTGCCTATATCTAGCTGGAGTGAGACATGCTTGGTGTCGGTTCGTCACTCTTCTTTTGTTCCCTCACACAGTTCCTAGCTGAGTCATTCCTGCGTCTCGTCTGTGCAGTTCGGAGATCGATCTAGAGTTTTCTTCAACCAGGTCTGAGTTTCCACGCTGAGTTTGATTCCCGTCTCTTCATCTCTCTCTCTCTCTCTCTCCTGGGATTATTGCATTGAGTTCGCCAGCCTGATGCCTGTGCTTTACTGAGTATTTCCGCTGTCCTGTCTCTCACAATAAACTGCTATACTTGCATTTGGATCTACGACTCTCATTCTGACAATAGTAGCAAGCCTACCTGAAGGTGAATTGCATCCACTTCCCATTCCTCAACGACCCTGGTCACACCTAGGAGTAGATTTCATCACAGACCTTCCAGAATCCCAATCTTTCACCTGTGTTCCTGTGGCAGTCGACAGGTTCTCCAAAGCATGCCGAATCCCAATGAAGAACCTCCAGCTAAAGCACTTTTCCATCACGTGTTCAGAAACTTCGGCTTACCTGAAAACATTGTGTCCAACAGAGGCCCACATCATCTCCAGGGGACGGAAACCTTACCATCCCTCTCTTGTCCCTTTTCCATAAGGATCTGATGCTGCAGCCGGACAAAGAGATATGACTTACCTTTCATAAGCAGCTTCTTTGGTGTTGACTGTCTGTCACTGGACCGTCGCTGCGGAAACCGTAGGCTATTTAACCCAACAGCCGGGTTATTACTAGAAATTACCCAACGATTTTAAAAATGATATGATATACCTGATATATTTGGAAAATAACCCAACATATTGACCCAATATGTGTTACCCAACGGTTGGGTTTAAAAATCTGTTTTACTGGCGTTAGATTTGCTAATGCTTTGAGGGTCAGGTTTGGATTCCTGTGTTCCTGTCTCTGTCTGAATGTTGAATAAGTGTTTATCTTGATAATTGTACATTTTAAAGTCTAAACTGTCTTTTATGTCTATGCAAACAACAAATTTCCTTTCGACGACAATAAAGTATATTACTGCTGTGTGTGTGTGTGTGTCTCTGACCTGTGTGTTTGTGTCTCTGCAGGACGTTCATGAGTGCCGATCGGATGTGATCGGAGAGATCAGTTGTCCTGCTGATGCTGACGCCGTCGACTGAACACAGGTACGATCGCAACACACCGACGGCTGACTGAGACGCTGCGTTCTCGGCATCACACGCCACGCCCTCAACACACACACACACACGAAACTACATTTTCTGAGATTTGAACAGAGGTACAGTTGAACAGTGTTGATCATCAAATTAGACAATGTTAGTTTTAACTCTAGGAGAAAAGTCGTTCATTTTTAAGCTTTTTTGTGTGTGAATGTGAGCATGAGAGCGTGTGAGAGCGTGTGAGAGCGTGTGAGAGCGTGTGAGAGCGTGTGAGTGTGTGTTTGTGTGTGAGAGTGTGTGACCCATACACAAAAGAAATATATTAGAAATATATTTGAAATATATTTCTTTTGTGTATGGGGAGCAAGTGAGTTTTAGAGCTTGTGAGAGTGTGTGCGAGTGTGAGAGCGTGTGTGTGCGTGTGAGAGAGTGTCACCAGCATGTTCAGCAGCGCTGCAGGGTGTGTGTGTAGCAGCTCCAGCAGCTCCTGCTCCTCCTCCGGCCCGCGAGAGAGTCGTCCCGTCAGAGCCGGCGCCCCGAAGCGCTCCGAGAGCTCGGGATACTGGAAGATGAGGCTCAGCACGCAGAGAGGAAGAGCGCGAGAGAAGAGCGCGGGACAGGAGGACAGGGCTTTACTGACCACGCTCACTGACACCTGCACACACACACACACACGCACACGCTTCAGTCGCTGCTCACACTCAACCTCAGAGCTCTAGGGGTTGCTATGGTGTTGCTATGTGCTCATCAGACTGACAGACATGTACATAAACATGTTCATCACACACTGCAGTGTGTTAGCGTTTGTGTTTCTCTCACTGCGTCTGCTACTGGAACAGATGAGGTTCCAAAGGGAATTTATACGTTTCTTCATGTGTAGAAAGTGTGAGTGAGGTCACAAAGATGAGGTGTGTGTATTTGTGTGTGTTGTGCGGTCACCATGTCCAGGTGAGGGCCGCTGTGTTGATTGACAGACAACAGATAGAGGACTGAACTCAACACACACGCAGGAAGAGCGTCGTCACACTGATCCTGAACACACACGATGAAGCGCAGAACGCAGGAGAACACGGCCGAGTCACACAGAAACCTGTCACATGATCACAGAGGTTATCATCTCCTCTCCATCACTCAATGACATCACTCACTCTCTCACACACACACACACACACTCTCACACACTCGCACAATCTATCACTCTCTCACTCACACAAACTCACTCATACACACTCTCGCAAACTCACTCACACACGCTCTCACACACACACCTGTCTCCGTGCAGCAGCGAGAGGTACAGCAGGTGGATGATGCAGAACTGCGTGCTCCTGAGGGATTGTGGGATATCAGGGAGAAGGGAGGGCCAGTCGGACACACTACAGCACAGAGACGGCAGAGACTCCTGCAGGACACGCTGCACATCTGCGCAACACACACACACACACACACTCAACAGTGATCTTTTCAAAAGTAGAATGTTCTTTTTAGGTTTGCAGAATGCCAGGAGAGCGTTGTGTGTTTGCTGGGGAGAAACTGAAACTGAGATAAAAATGAATGAAAACTATACAGACCTATAAAAATAACAAAGAGAAAACCACACAACAAAATGACTAAAAACTTAATTAACCTGTTAAGCTGTAACCCCACTTTTGAAAAATCCCAAGAAATGACATACCCAAACTGAAACAGATACAGTTCATGAACCCTTTGTACTAAAAGCACAAGTATGATCTCATTTGAAAGCTGACACCTGGCAGTTTATTGTAAATGTAGAATTAATTATTGTCATAATGACAAAAATTGTTATAAATAGCTTCAAAGTTTTGTAAAGTTATTAGAAATTATTTTTTATGAAACATCCTCATGAAAAAAAAATTGAAGTTGGCACTGGAGCAATCTAGAAATGCACTACAGCTAATGCCACATGTCTAAACATTTTATGTTTAAAATCTTAAGATAATAAGTCTAAAACTCTGTATTTAGTGAAATGTTTTTCAAGACCATGTCATGTGACTTTATTTTGATTTGACGCTAAAATGCTACTGATGTTTATTGTCATCTTCTAACCATCTATCCAGTATATTGTCTTTATTGTTTTGTGGTGCAAACGAGCCCCATTCAGTCTCAGTCTCCCCCTGCACACATTCACACCTCTCCAGCCCGGTTATGGCTCTAAATATGCATTTCTTTTGTCTGCATTATAGTTACTAACGACTGGCTATTCACAGGCTATTCATAGGGTTTCAGTCACTAATTTCTTTTCTTAAAGTTCACCCTTACATTTTAAACTGTATCAAATGCATTTCTTGAATAAAGAAACATTTCAGTAAGCATTCAAAAAATAATAAAAATATAACTTCTAGGTGGCAGGTGCACCTAGGGCTAGCTAGCATGTTATCTTAGCACACCATCAATACACGACAATTTATGAGATTAAAACCATGTTTGTGCTTATAAACTTACTTTATAAAGCAAATCGAGTATTTTAAATAATTTTCTGTGATCTAATTTGGCTTCAGATAAAAAATCAGACAGAAAATATACTATTGGATAGTGTTCTGCACAACGATTCTATATAGATTAGCATTACATTATAAATATAATCTATTATTATGGAAATACCTGGCATGGATTGAAAAACACAGGTAACTCAAATATCATAGCAAACATGTTTATTGTCTTCAAAACTGCATGTTACAGCCATAGTTACAGCGCGATCTCGTTAGCTTTGTGTGTGTTCGAGGCTTCCTGGATTGTCACATGATTATGGCACTTCTTCATGTTCTAATACTGTGCACAGGGCGGCGAGGGCGCCCTCAGGCTATTGGTATGAATTCAAAACACAGTATCAGAGTTATGCAAACGCTCATAATGATTACATCGACGCATTTGGGTATAAATTCAATAAATATTATTCCTGTCTATAGAAATCTGATGTAAACCTATGAGAATATATCAATATTTCTCCAAATCTGCACATTTTTGAGCTAAAGCCCTGAGGCACGTTGTTTTGTGTATCGCTGTCATGACGACGGCACGGGAGTTTTTTTATGAATGAAAGCGGCTGACGCGCATAATTCATATCAAAGGTATCGACTAATTTTTTCATTTCATAACTCCTGAAACAAATTAAGAAATAACTGTCGCTATAAGTTTCTCAGAATACAATAGTGGTCAAATTCTGAAACTTGAGTCTTATATCTTTTTAATGATGTATAGTTTGTCAAGGTATAACATTAAATCTGATAGTAACTTTGAACTATATATAAATAAAACCGCTTCAGTGCGTCCGCGCTCTGGCAACGGTTAACAGGTTAAAATGTAAACAGAAAATTCTAAATGATATAAAAACTATAATATAAAACAATTTAAAATAACACACACACACACACACACACAGAGACAGACATTACCCTGTGTGTCTTCATGGTTCCAGGTGTCAGTGTTTGAGATCAGACACATGCAGAGCTTCAGGAGGAAATCACAGCAGATCTGATTCAGAGACGCGTTCCTGAAACACACACACACACACACACACACACACACACCATAAACACCTGCAGTTCAACACAACACACTCACTATCTGTGTGTATTTGTGTGTGTCTCACCTGTTCCCTGAACACAGCTGGGCTTTACCGTCCACAGTCAGTCTGATGAATCCAGATGCAGCTGACAAACACACACACACACACACACACACACACACACACACACACACACAGAGAGAATGAGAAGTTCTGATAATGGCAATGAGAATAACGCAGAATGACTGTGAGAGTCCAATAACAGAAGCAAGGGCTGGACGATGTGGCCAACATTTAAATCACAATATATTTCTTCATTTCGGCCGATACGATATAATTATGACATGAACAAATAAACGCTTCAGAAAAACTGCCAAGAACGCCCACAACGGATGTCAGTAACTACAAACTACAACAAGCCTATGAAACCTCCTCCTATAAAATTATATAATATTTTATAAAATAAAAAAGGTAAAAAATAAATGAATGTTCACCTTTTATTAGTATTTAGCCAAACAAGAAATGTGAAATCACTGTCAAATAGACATAAGACTCTCAACTTATGTACTCGGTTTTTCCTGGTCAGTGGCGGAATTGTTTTCTGAAACTGCAAAATAGCACCAGGGAACGTTTGCGCCGGAACACGCCTCCTCTCTTCGCTGAACCGCCCCCGGGAGCGCAAGTTCATTCCCTAATTTACCGCCGTGCGTCTGTGGAGGGAAAAGTCCGCTGTGTGTCGGGTGAGAAATAGGAATGATACATGTGTCGTGTACAAAGTCAATTGCGCTGGGTGCGAGATAGGGCCCTGTTGAGTGTTTATGACACTGAATTCATTCTGATTGATGAAGCCTTTACATTTTCAAACCAATTGAGCCGTCAATTCAATTCCTAACGGATTATTTGTTTGCATGTAAAAGTAGCCAGTGACAAATGCTTTAATGTATACTGAAATATCAGAAATGTGTTTAAAAATCATATCACCGTTATTAAAAAAAATTATACCAAGATATATATTTATATTGAATTATTGTCCAGCCCCTAATAGAAGCTCAAAACAGATTTATCATCCAGCAGGAGAAACTCGAACATCTGATTCAGAGTAGCCATGACCTTTGACCTCTGACCCCTGGTCTTACCGAGCTTCTTGGAGAAGGAGGTCATGTGAGCGGGACACAGAGCGAACTGACGAGACAGAACCGAGAGGAAGAGCTGCAGCGTCTGTGGAGACGAGAGCCGTTCGCACACGCCCTACACACACACACACACAGGGGTCAGTGTACCTGTAGAGTTCAGCATGTGTGTGTGTGTGTGTGTGTGTGAGACTCACAGTGAATGCAGGGATGCAGGTGGTGTCGCAGCAGTGCAGCACAAACACACACACCGACTCCAGCGTCTCCTGCTGCTGCGCTGGAGCTGAACACACACCGTCCGTCAGAGCCGACTCACACACACACACCTCCAGCAACCTATGCTCACACACACACACACACACACACAGATCTGTTCAGATGCTCTAACACAGGCTTTCACAAACTAGGCTTTCTCATATATATATATAATTTCATTAAAAAAATAGGGTTTTTTTTCTAAATAAAAAATCTAATAAAACATTAATGATTAATAAAATCAAAACAATACAATACAAAACTCAATAAACAGAACACCAATTTAAAATGAATAGAATTATATATTGGTTAAACTAAAAAGGAATAATTGTAAAATCATAAACAAAATAAAACACTTACTAAAACTGAAATCATGAAAATGTAAAATTAAATGCAAAATAAAACCCAACGATATATATCGCACAAATGTACATTTAAATAAATATTTTAAAATAATAAATAATAAGATAATTTAAAAAAATTAATCACAAAAATGTAAATATGTATTTAAAAAAGTATTTACACAATCAAACAATCAAAATAAAACATTTACCAAACATTTATGAAATCGTAAAAATGTAGATTTAACAAATTACTTAAATTACTATTACAAAAACGTACAATTAAAATAAGCCATACAAGTATTCTTTACTTCAATGAGCTCAATGTTTCTGCATTAAATTATTACATTGTTTAAATTAATACATTTTTATCTAACTGTGACTTTGTATATGTAGATTTCTGAAACACTTAGACAGTTTCCTCTGATAACAGAGCAATCACTCTACATTGTAATGTGGACTCATGAGTCATGCATTTTCTGTAAAGCTGCTTTGAAATTATGTGTATTGTGAAAAGTGCTATACAAATAAAAGTGAATTGAATTGAATTGAAAATAAAAAACAATCAAAAGAAAATAAAAAAAATATTTTTTAAACCATAAAAATGCACATCAGAGAATCATGAACATGTTTATAAATAATGAAAATATTAACTTCAAATCTCAGAGGAACTTCAAGAAAAAAGTGTGAATAGTTAATCTCACACATGACGTCTGCTGTTTGAGCTCATCAGAGTGTGTGTGTGTGTGTGTGTGTGTGTGTTTGTGTGTCTGACCTGCAAGCAGCATCGAAGCATGTGAGCGTTTGCATTAAAACTCCTGCTGATGACACTGATTCTGGACCAGAGCTGATCTCCTGAACACACACACACACACACACACATGATCATGAGTGGATCAGACTGATCACATGACCACTGATAAGAACACACACACTCACTCTGCACTTGGACATCACGGCCTCCACGACTCTCCTGACATCTGAGAATTGAACCGGACTGGACTGATGGTTCGGCCTGTGAAGACGCGCGCACGTGTGCACACACACACACACACACACACACACACACACACACACACACACACACACACAACAGTGAGTGTTCGTTTTACTCTACAGATGATATCATGAGTGCATACATCAGTATCAGGTGTAGGTGTGTGTGTGTGTGTGTGTGTGTGTGTGTGTGTGTGTGTGAGAGAGACCTGAGCAGGACGTTGGCGGCTCGAACTGCACACATGGACACCTGCAGACAGGAAGTGGCCATGCCCTCCACGATGACATCACACACACCTGTGAACTCAGAGGCGGTCGGGAACAAGCGCACAGCTGCAGGCTGCCTGCACACACACACACACACACACACATTACTTGCAATTTGAAGAAGTTTTTGTTTTTCATGAGACTTTTCCTACTTCTTACTTCAGTACAAAAAGTGTATTTTTGTCTTTGACAAAAATAGATTTCTTGAGGATTTAATATTTTATAATAGGGTTTTAATATTATCAAAATATAAATATAAAAGCAAAATGTGTGGAAAAAATGATATTAGTTAGTGGAAATGGCTAATAAATCTATAAGTGCTCCTCTGCCGCCATCTACTGGTTATAGTGTTAACTTCATATCTTTTTGTATTTTTAAACAAAAGCATTTGTTTGACACATGAAAGTTTTCCTACATCTTAAAACTTTTTAGTTTTACAAATGGGGACAATCTTTGAAAGATGAAAGATGTTTTTGGTCATCACATTAAAAATAACATTTCAATTGGATAATATTTAGAGCTTTGAAGTGCTGGAAATAGTGTGAAAGTCCTTCATTAGTGCTTGAATTTCACTCTCAAAAGGTTGTACGAACCCTGACATGAATAATGTAAAAACATTCAACTATTACTGCCACAATACCATTGTTACAGTTAGCGTTGCTACATTAAATCCATGTTGAATGTTGGCGATTTGTGGATTGAGAAGCCTTCTATAACTTGTTCGTTCATGGCACAATGTTTCTCCTGGTTTCCAAGTCAGCACTGTTTGATCTGATATATCTGTGGTTTACAACAGAGAATTCATGTATGATCCTAATAAAGACAACAGAAGTCAGAGGAAAGAGAAAGCTAGACGTGTGATGTTTGACCTGTCCAATATGGCCGACAGCAGCTCCAGTCCCTGTTTCTGCACCTCAGTGTTGGACTTTCCCAGAGTCTCTTTCAGACATCGCACTAACGGCTCCATACCTCAAACACACACACACACACATACATACTTACACTTCTGAAGAATGATAGATTCTGATTAGTATTAATGTATAAAGAGCAGCCTTTAACGGCAATGAACTCTCTGTAGCCGCGTAACCGTTTCCATTACAGATTTGCGCAAAACTTTTGCGATATTTTTTTAAATGTCGATAAAAATCTATTTAGAAATTATGGCGTTTCCACTTACTGATTATATGTGACTAAAACGTTTTTTTTTTTCTTGCGCGATAACTCATTTAAAAAATCATGGCGACTGATGTTGGTAGGTTTACGCAGGCTATATCCCAGCCACCACACTAGACATTATTATTATTAATGGAAGGAGACGTAGGCGTGTATCCAAGCATTAATAGCAAGGAAAGACATATGAGTGTTTCTGGGTGTTTCTCCCTCATTTCTGCTTCAAGATCTTGATAAATTGTGGCATTTCTTTGTGGTTTAGAATCCAGCAATTCTGTGATACTTTTGTCTTTTGATACACCTCTGTCTCGTATTCTGTCCAAACACACCGCACCATCTACGTCAGGTTACCTATAAATGCAAAATATTCCTTTTTCGAACTGCCTGAAAACCACCTCATGCGAGAGTAAATACTTTTTTTGCGATATATGAGAATTTTTGAAAAATTGCCGTGTTTCCATTGGGCGTATTTTCAATTCGCAATTTCAGTTTGAGCAATATGAAGGGTAATGGAAATGCGGCTTGTGATGTGCATCTGCTCCTGATCTGGAGTCTGATGAATGGAGAGGAATGAGTTTGGGCTCAGCAGCTGCGGGATCTCACCGTAGACGGCGTGGCACTGCGAGAAGAAGAGCGGGTCCTCGGACAGCAGCAGTAAACAGCTGAAGACGGACCACAGCAACACGTCAGTGCAGCCGCTGCTCATCACCTCCAGCAGGAACTCTGACACACACACACACACACACACACACATTCATATGCTGTCCTGTTTATGTGTGGGAATGAATGAAAGACACTCCGACATGGTGCAACATCAGCGTGTGTAAAGTTGTGTATTATGTATGTTACGTGTTACATCTTACGTCTTGAGTATGTTACGTGTTACGTCTTCTGCATGTTACGTCTTGAGTATGTTACGTGTTACGTCTTATACATGTTACGTCTTGAGTATGTTACGTCATAAATCTTATGTATGTTACATATTTATGTTACGTCTTACGTCTTATGTATGGTACGTCTTGTGTATGTAACGTCATACATCGTAAGTATGTTATGTCCTACTTCTTATGTATGTTACGTCTTACGTCTTACATATGTTACGCCTTATGTATGTTACATATTTATGTTACGTCTTATGTATGTAAAATGTTATGATTTAATTAATTCATGTTTACACTGGTTCTGCGATGCGATCAGTTTGGTTGATGTTGTAGTTAGTGAAGCATCTCACCGGGTAAATCGGCCTGAATGAAGGCGGCAGTGAAGCGCCGAGGAGCGTGAATCAGTACGGCACACACACAGCGCACCGACACCACCTGAAGAGAGTCCTGAGTGCTCAACAACAGCTACAACACACACACACACACACACACACATTTACATCAACAACAATCATTATCCATACATTACAGTAGTGTTGTCACGATACCAAAATTGTTGTTTCGATACCGATACCAAGTCAAGTATTGCGATTTCGATACTTTTTCGATACTTTTCCTGAAAAGGGAGAAACACTCTCAAATATCATTGCTGTGCTTTATTTTAAAACCAGGACAACATTCTAATCATATAACACACTAATAAATGAACATATGAACAGCAGATATATTAAACATTTGAACAAAATATGAAATATCAAAATATAAAAAATATATTAGAGCAATGACATTCAAGGTAAAAATATATAAATTTAGCAGCATTATCTCATTTATCATAAGAAACATAAGAGCTTTATGTTGATTCTGAACTTTGAATAAAAATATGAACAGCAATTATATTAAACAATGTTTAATATTGGTATGATAAGCCTTATTGGTGATATATTTGACATATGGGGATAGAGTTGTGGAAGGCCTATACTTCATGTTAAACATAAATATATAGCAGCAAAGACAACGTCGGCAGTGTTGACGGCAAAATAGGCTACAGAATAATTCGTTCTGTATTGAGAGGTGCAATATTTGAAAATCGATCATATTTTTTAAATTACATTTTATATTGTATTTGTCAAAACTTTCAAACATCAAAATGTCATTGATTAATATGTATTCGTGTCAAAATGACATGGAAACATCTTTTCCTATTCTATTTTGCCTGGAAACGCTTCCAACACGCGTGCGTGTCGCGTGAAAAATAGGCGTCGGTTCTATTTCTACCATGCACGCGTTTTCCGCGCGTCTCGAGCTGCACCCAGACGCGTGTCACGCAGGCAGTTAACATGGGAGCCGAAATCAAAACGGACACGACACGCAGCCAGTGTGTGTCAGGCCTTTACAAATCTGGAACGCGGTCATTCTTAGAAGCGATAGCCTACTAATAAATTAAGGAATCGTGACGTATTTAATTTCCGGTTTTCTTTTGAAGTATCGGTGCACCGTGCAACAGAGCAAGGTAGGCAACTTACTTCCATATGTCACTCCTCCTCGCGTCATCTTTTTCTACGAGTCGTGGACCACTTGTGCTCATAGACAGTATATAAACGATTGTGCTCGCACATGCAGCCATCTCTGTAGTGTTTTGTCACATGACACTGACAGCGGCAGGTTCTTTGCTGCGTGCGTCAGGAAAAAACACAGACGTCCATAGGGAGGCTTTTTTTTTTTTTTAAAGTATCGATACTGATAAATTTAGGTATCGTGACGTAGGGGTGGGCGATATGACCTAAAATTAATATCACGGTATTTTTCATCTTTTGAACGGTGACGGTATAATATCACGGTATAACTTTTTTTTTTCACCAATAAAGAAATTTTCATTGATTTACTCCTTGATATTTATTCCTTTATAAGCAGTTATATATTACTGTATTCTAAATATAATTAGCCTATGTTTTATCCACAACTTTAAATGCTTTAATTTAGGCTATTTTGTAACAGCGCCACAGTTTAGCGCACCACGTAGAACACTCGGGAACCGCACCTGTGGCTGGCTGCACTGCTGCTTCGTGCTCAGTAAGGAATATAGGTAGTAATCCCTATGTGTCTGTCTGTCCGTTTGCATTTTGATTATTTCGAGAACCGTTCATCCAATCGACTTCACAAGGGAGTGCAGTGTCGCATTTGGTGCAATATAGACAGACACGCGAGACGCGACACGTTCAGAATTAATAGTAAACTACAGAACAGCGCGAGCGGGAAGCGGCGCACCTCACGCGAGCAGGGCGGCTATATTCTCCGAGAACGGACACTGCACTAGTGATATAAAACGCACACAGTCTGTTAATTAAGCAATACTTTTAAGGTAGTCTAATATTTTTCTGACTAACAAATTACTGACACAGTAAAGGGTAGATTTAAATAAAGAAAAACGAAATTTAAATAAAGAAAAACGAAATTTAAATAAAGAAAAAAACGAAATTTAAATACAGAAAAAATGAAATTTAAATAAAGAAAAACGAAATTTAAATAAAGAAAAACGAAATTTAAATAGGCCTAAAGAAAAACTAAATTTAAATAAAGAAAAAACGAAATTTAAATAAAGAAAAACGAAATTTAAATAAAGAAAAACGAAATTTAAATAGGCCTAAAGAAAAACGAAATTTAAATAAAGAAAAAACGAAATTTAAATAAAGAAAAACGAAATTTAAATAAAGAAAAAAACGAAATTTAAATACAGAAAAAATGAAATTTAAATAAAGAAAAACGGAATTTAAATAAAGAAAAACGAAATTTAAATAAAGAAAAAACAAAATTTAAATAAAGAAAAACAAAATTTAAATAAAGAAAAAACGAAATTAAGTTTGCCTAAATTAAAAACGAGATTAATTTAGATTGATAATAACGGGTAAAAAGTCTAATACATTTTGTTTATTCTATTTTCCACAATGTCAAAGCAACAGCAGCAATACAAGCTCAGGCATGCACTTCGGTTCATACAAACTCCGCTGTTCTGCGCTCTAGCCAGAGAACACTCTTGTTGCAGGAACACTCAGGCGTCGGTTCTATTTCAAGCATGCACGCGTTTTCCGCGTGGCTCGAGCCGCGCCTGAGACGCGTGTCTCACGCAGGCAGTGTGCAAACTCCAACCTTTTAACATGGGAGCCGAAATAAAAACAGACACCCAACGCAGCTGAGACTCTCAGGCCAGCAGCCAGTGTGTCGCCGGCCTTATTCAAGCGCGAATGAGAACCGTTTCGCGGGGGATCCCAGGTGTCAATAAAACAAAAACAAAAACGTTTTTTCATTGTTGTTTTATAAATGCTCTGACAATTGTTTAATAAATGTTCAATCAAAATGCAAAACATCGCGTCTTTTTTTTTTTTTTTTAGTCGACTAATCGTTGTGCAGGACAGGACTTTGGTCGACTAAGCATTTCTTTGGTTGACTACAGCCCTAATGTAAATGCAGCCGTTCAAGGAACATAATTGATTTATTACGGTATTGACGGTATTAGAAAATCCATGTCGTGGCGCAATGTCACACCGGTGATGACTATGACACCGGTGTACCGCCCACCCCTATCGTGACGTTTTTAATTTCCGAGTATCGCGATACTTTTGAAGTATCGATACATCGTGCAACACTACATTACAGTTATCTAACTTGCCTTTTTTCCCCTATCACATATTTTGGTGGTGCTTTAAAACTTTCTGCAGGCTCTTCCCCCAGTGGGTGGAGTCATGTTATACAGTTCACTGCACTATTGTACAATCAAATCTGTCTCTAATTTTGGCAAAATCATTGGAAAGCTCTCAAGGTTCCATGTTTGGTGTGATATTGAGAGAGAAATGCATTAATCTGTGAAGAGAGCGCATCAGCCAGTGGCTGTTCCTGATACAGCGCATGAACAGAGTAAGCAACCTCAATTTTTGTGGGAAAAAATTTTTTTGAAAAAACTGTGCAACACGAATTGGTTAGATGTTGATTATATAGCAAAATTAAAGTCCAAATTATTTTGTTAAACATATTTTGTAGAAAATAAGAAATGTTTTGTTCAGTGCATCTCTGTAAAAACTTTTAACGCTTTCACTTTTTGAAGCTTCTTCTGCAATAATCCGTGTTTTTCCAATAATCAGAGTGTGAGTGTGTGTGTTCAGACCTTCTTCAGGATGAGCGGCAGTGGTTGATACGGCAGCGGATCTTCAGCGCCATCCGTCAGATTCATCAACACACACACCACCTCAGAGTACTGGCACATCTGCTTCACAACACCTGCAACACACACACACACACACACATGTACAGGTAATCACTCATATTTCACAGTAAATGTTTTGTTAGATGCCATGCATGGAAAAATCACAGAAATAAAAAATACGGAAATAAAAAAGTTTACGGCATTAGTTCAGACAGAGAGATTGTTTTCCTTGAGAAAAACTTTCATCTGTTCTGTACCTGATATATATCCAAATGAATCAATATTGCATCAAATCAAGAGAGGAACTGAATCGAATATCAAGATTGTGAATCAACATTGAATCGTGAGATATGTGTCAATGCCCAGCCATAGTCCTTAGCTAAACATGCTCATAAATGTGTTTATATGTAAGTGTGTGCAGGTTTCTGAGAGGGACTCTCACCCAGGCAGTTGATGGTGAGCGCTGTGGTGTGTGTGTTTGAGAGTGTGTGCAGCAGTAACACACACATGCGCTGACGGAGAGCGTCTGTTAGCATCTGGACGGCGGAGGCGGAGCTCCAGATCCTCAACAACACGTAACACACACCGGCCTTCACGTCCTCATCCGAGAGCAGCAGAGCAGCACACACACACTCCAGCACACGTGCTGCACACACACATCACACACGATAACACACACACACACACATTTTTTTTTAAATAAAACTTTTTTAATTAATATAAAATCATTAAAAAACAATATATTTTAAATACAAACAATTCAAATAAAAACTTATAATAAACATATTTTAAATAAAACAATAATTATTATATCATTAAAATAAATAAAAAAATACTACAAAAAGATTAAATATTGTATTTGTTTACCTGCGTGTAATTAATTGACACCAGAGAACCGCTATCATGGGAATTTGTTTATATATTATTCTAATATATTATATTAAAGGGGTTATGAACTGAAAATTCAAATTTTCCTTGCTCAGTTTTGACAAAAACAGCTTTTATTGAAACCATGGCCAGAAAACGACAGGATCTGAGAAGTGGAGACTAAAGACCACCTTTAGAAGAATAGCAACACCTACGTTAGTGAATAGTGACATGAGAATGTGAAAAGATTGACACAGGATCAAAACCATTACCTTCCAAAGATCCTGATGCTAGGAAAGTGTTGTAAGTAACATGTAAACAAACACCTAAGTAACCATGTTTATTTTAATGCCTGATCTGTGATTAGTGATTAAATTACAAACAGAAAGCGATCAAAGAACGATCCCTTTCCAATCGCCCAAGCTGTCAATCACACAGTGCGAGCTTATCTGGACACTTGCCAAGACTCATTATGAAATCAATGACGCTGTTACACTGCACAACGAAGCTCTTACTGACTGTACTTACGTTGTGTTTGCAGTTATTCGGTGAACACATTTGTGAGAGCGCAGAAATTGCGTTGCAATGATGAGATCACTTCATTCACGCGATCAATAGGCTGTCTGTCATCTGCTCAAAGCTCATCACTGCAACCTTTCATGTGCTGGGAATAGATCTAAATATATAATCAACACTTTTCATGATTCATTAATCTCAATAGGTGTTATAGTAAAAACTTAGTAAAAGTTTTCGAGAGAGTTCTTCCACATGTAGTAATACTAGCTATTTCATATGCAAAGATGTCAGCCAATCACAGCAGTGGGCGTTTACACTGAAGTCTCACAGCAGCCAATCACAGCAGTGGGCGTTTACACTGAAGTCTCACAGCCAATCACAGCAGTGGGCTTTACACTGAAGTCCACAGCCAATCACAGCAGTGGGCGTTTACACTGAAGTCTCACAGCCAATCACAGCAGTGGGCGTTTACACTGAAGTCTCACAGCAGCCAATCACAGCAGTGGGCGTTTACACTGAAGTCTCACAGCCAATCACAGCAGTGGGCTTTACACTGAAGTCCACAGCCAATCACAGCAGTGGGCGTTTACACTGAAGTCCACAGCCAATCACAGCAGTGGGCGTTTACACTAAAGTCTCACAGCCAATCACAGCAGTGGGCGTTTACACTGAAGTCTCACAGCCAATCACAGCAGTGGGCGTTTACACTGAAGTCTTACAGCCAATCACAGCAGTGGGCGTTTACACTGAAGTATCACAGCCAATCACAGCAGTGGGCGTTTACACTGAAGTCTCACAGCCAATCACAGCAGTGGGCGTTTACACTGAAGTATCACAGCCAATCACAGCAGTGGGCGTTTACACTGAAGTCTCACAGCCAATCACAGCAGTGGGCGTTTACACTGAAGTATCACAGCCAATCACAGCAGTGGGCGTTTACACTGAAGTATCACAGCCAATCACAGCAGTGGGCGTTTACACTGAAGTCTCACAGCCAATCACAGCAGTGGGCGTTTACACTGAAGTCTCACAGCCAATCACAGCAGTGGGCATTTACACTGAAGTCTCACAGCCAATCACAGCAGTGGGAGTTTACACTGAAGTCTCACAGCCAATCACAGCAGTGGGCGTTTACACTGAAGTCTCACAGCCAATCACAGCAGTGGGCGTTTACACTGAAGTATCACAGCCAATCACAGCAGTGGGAGTTTACACTGAAGTATCACAGCCAATCACAGCAGTGGGCGTTTACACTGAAGTCTCACAGCCAATCACAGCAGTGGGCGTTTACACTGAAGTCTCACAGCCAATCACAGCAGTGGGCATTTACACTGAAGTATCACAGCCAATCACAGCAGTGAGCGTTTATACTGAAGTATCACAGCCAATCACAGCAGTGGGAGTTTACACTTAAGTATCACAGCCAATCACAGCAGTGGGAGTTTACACTGAAGTCTCACAGCCAATCACAGCAGTGGGAGTTTACACTGAAGTATCACAGCCAATCACAGCAGTGGGAGTTTACACTGAAGTCTCACAGCCAATCACAGCAGTGGGCGTTTACACTGAAGTTTCACAGCCAATCACAGCAGTGGGCATTTACACTGAAGTATCACAGCCAATCACAGCAGTGGGCATTTACTAGGGGTGTAACGGTACGTGTATTCGTACCGGACCGTTTCGGTACAGGGCTTTCGGTTCGGTGACCGAATGCAATACGGTACTGAATGACCGAATGCAATATTTTGTGTGCGGAACATAGGTACATTTTCGTGTTTCCACACGAACATATTAAGTGGCGGAAGTCTCCGCGTTCAGCGCAAATCCCGCCCTGCAGCTGATTCTAAAGTTTTACCTATGAGTTTTACCCGTCGTCACCAGGCGGGAAGGAAGTCGACCGGAAGTTGAAGCCGGCCGCGTGCCACCATCTTGTAGCAGAACTTCACCTGCTGTTAGCATCCCATTGACTCCCATTCATTTTGGCGTCACTTTGACAGCGAATAACTTTACATCTGAGGCGTTTGAAGACTCCATTTGTCCATTATTTATTTCTAAAGAAACACGACAATGTATAAAATGCTCCATTACCTTGTAGCTTATGTTATGGCCCCGTAGAAGCAGTTTTTGTAAAAGTAGGCTAACGATTGCGTCATAACCACGCGACTCTCTGTCGCACAGTAGAGAAATTACCGTATGGACGGGAGGAGAAGCTCGCAGGCAATCGGGGGGACGTGGAGGCAAAATGACAATATAATTAATCAGAATACCTAGCAAAAGTTGCTCCTGCTCCTAGCTCATGGACAGCTCCTACTCACACTCTCCGTCTCTGCAAGATTCGGAAGGGAATGATTCAGATTTCTCTTGGCACAGCTACTAGAAGACAGACGGGTTGCTCACGTGGTCCATGTAATGCTTGCTTGCTCGGTTTGAGTCTGCGCGTCAGGAAAGGAAGTGCTAAGAAATCGCTAAAAATGAGCTTCACTTGTCTCAATTGAGATCCAATGAGATGGCTCTGTCCACTTCTTATACTGTCTATGGTCGTCACTGTAACCTAAACCTATGAAATCGACTGCAGGGCGAAAAAAAGCTTTTCCGCTCCGTGTGCGCCGCCGCACTCTCCGTTCCGTGTGTGTGTGTGTGTGTGTGTGTGTGTCTGCCTTTTACAGTCTATGGTGTCTGCGCGCTGCGCTCTCTGCTCAATGTTCAATCAATGTTCAATGTTCGACTCCGTGTTTGCGCTGCGCGTTCTGCTCTGTCGTTAACGGCCCAAACACTCCAATCATGTACCGATCACGCACTGGAAAAGCAAAGTCCGCTCAAATAAGGTGAAATTTCTCAGTAGTAGACTTCTGTTTGCTGAGCTGGTATAGTCATGCTGGCAACAATGGTAAAATGACCTGCTCTGATCACATGCTCTGGTAATAATAGCTTTGTAGGGCTATATTTTATTTTGATAATTAGTAAAAAAAATGGAAGAAAAAAAAATCTTAAATTGATTAGGTTGATTGTTTATATATTAATACTATATTTAATATACTTAATATATATACTTAATATTAATACATTGATATATTTATGTTTAATATTATTTTAATATAGGGCTATTTTATGTTCCTTTTTTCCCCCGGTGTTTCATTTAATTAGATGATTCTAAGTTTAATTATTGATGATTACAAGCTTGGAGGATTGTGCATTTAATTAGTTCTTTTTTTTTAATCGATTCCCAGCCTTAATTTTTAAATATGAGCAGGCCTACAAGCGGGGATTGGTAATGCGGCACTGTAATCATAGTTATTTATATTTTTCATTACATTTATTATGTGATATTGGTTTGAGACAGAGTATTTTATTTAGTGGAGAACTTTGCAGCAGTATTTAATTTCTTATTCTTTTTTTTATTTTATCTATATTTTATTATATTTTATTAAAAAGTGTTTAAAAAAGTGTAAACAAATTTTAAAAAAGTTTATAGTAATAAACAACCTGCAGTTTAATGTTTGCATTTCTTTCCCTTACTGTACCGAAAATAAACCGAACCGTGACTTTAAAACCGAGGTACGTACCGAACCGTGATTTTTGCGTACCGTTACACCCCTAGCATTTACACTGAAGTCTCACAGCCAATCACAGCAGTGGGCGTTTACACTGAAGTCTCACAGCCAATCACAGCAGTGGGCGTTTACACTGAAGTATCACAGCCAATCACAGCAGTGGGCGTTTACACTGAAGTCTCACAGCCAATCACAGCAGTGGGCGTTTACACTGAAGTATCACAGCCAATCACAGCAGTGGGCGTTTACACTGAAGTCTCACACAGACACGCCCATTCAAAATCAGGCTAGGAAAAATGCCTTTTATTATGACAATTTTTCATGTAAAAATCAAAAAAAACTAACATTATATAAGGAAACCCTAGGCAACATTATAAAACAATAAAATAACCCAGTTAATGACCCCTTTAATATTTTAGTCCAAAGATACTTGGCTGAGAAAACATGTTTGAGAATCGCTGCCATAAATTAAGTCTACTAAGGCAAAGGCAGTAAACGTCATTAAGTGTGATGTGTTCAGACAGTCTTACAGCGGCTGGACGTGAGTGTTTGGCTCAGAGCAGGATGAGCATCCAGCAGTTTCCCCAGGAACATGACAGAGGACAGAGACGCTTTCAGACCCCCGACATCAGTCCACTGAGAGAGAGAGTGTGTGTGTATGTATGTGTGTGTGTGTGTGTGTGTGTGAGAGAAAGAGAGAGAGAGAGAGAGAGAGAGAGAGAGAGACACTGGTAACAATCACATCGGCTGAACTAGTGTCAAAGAGTGTGTGAGTGAGTGTGTGTGTGTGTGTTCATGATTTTCTATCCTGGTGGGGACTTCAACCTGAATGCACACAGACTCATGGGGACTCGTGTCACAGTGTGTGTGTGTGTGTGTGTGTGTGTGTGTGTGTGTGTGTGTGTGAGTGAGTGTTCACACCCGTGACTGGATCTGGTCCAGGATGAAGAGCAGAAGCGCTTGATTCGGGACGTCCAGCGTCACTTGCAGCAGAACTGAAACAGAAACACACTTCTCAATCTCATAGATGCCGCAGACCTCAAAACATGATCATTTGGCAAAAACTGCTAAATAGACCCTCTTTTCCACACTTCCAGGGTCACAGTTGTGTGAACCGAGGTGGTGAACGGGAAATATCACAGCAAATATGATTTTTGTGTTCATATTTGCTCCAATAGCTAAAGAAAAAAAACCTCACAACAACTTTCTACGGCTTATCATCAAAAACGAAAAGAAATATGGAGAGATTGATTGTACATGTCATAAATGTACACAAAATCTAAAAATATATATATAAATATTGATCACCCTGTACGGTCTGATCCAGCAGTGATGAATCCACGGCGATGAACAGCGTTCCTGAAACATATGAGTTACATTCTGAAGTTAGTTATGTTGTTTCACAATGTCAAAGTGATTAATTTTAAAGTTTGTGAAGATTATCATCAAAAAAACTTTTGTTGGTCACAGAGCTAATTTTCTACAATAATCATACTAAAGTTAAGCCAATGACAAATCTAATATAATCTAGAGACTTTGTTCATACATATCGCACAATAAACAGAGAAGAGTAACAGAAATGTCATATTTAGTGGTATTTTGTAGACTGCACACTAATCATGAGTGTGTTTCTCTTACTTAGTAATGATGAGATGAAGTTTATTCTTCCTTCTTCTTCGCGATACAACAGCTCGCGAACCGCGGCCACGCGCATCACGGACACGAGCGCCGCGCGCTTGCGCACCGCCTGCAATATGATTTTGAACGTCAATCATGAACTTACACACGATGGCGATCGTTAAACGCGCTTTTTATTTCAGATGTATCCAAATATTACTGTTCTTACCGATACATCCGACCTGTCCATCATCTCCAGGACGCACGCGACGCAAATGCCGCCGCGCTCCCACCGCGGCCCGTGTGCGTCGTGAATCTTCTCACAGATCGCGTCTGAACTCGACATGTTTCAGGTTATTCGACACGAAATTGACTGATGTGATAATTCTGAGTGCAATATATCAGTTTGACGCGATTAAAAGACTACAATCACGATACTAATGTAAACGAGCGCGAAGAAGATTCGGTCTGACCAATCAGAGCGAGATCACGAGAACCATTAACCAATCAGATCCAACAATGCTTAAACCAGCCGCGGCGCTACCATTGGGCCCGGGTGGGCCTGGGCCCAACCATTTTAGGTCCGGGCCCACCCATTTTCTACTATGGTTTTGTACATTCCTTCATTCGGATCTATTTGCGATCCATTCCATTCTAAACAAACAACGCAGTTTAGCCTTAATTCGTCCTTGTTACATTATTCATTAAGATAATAATAAATGCACGCATAATTATCAGTGAACTTGATAAATGTTGCAGATATGTTTTACCATGCATGCACAAACAAATGCCTTGTGTGCAAAATTCAGAATAAAATTAATGTGCAGCAATTTGTACAAATAGAGAGTCTGTAGGCCTATATGTGTTGTAGCCATCAAGCTCATTTAGTTTCATATTTGTTAAAATATTATAATGTTATTTTTTCATCTAAGTTGATTATGAAAAGTGAACCGCACGAGTAAGATAGGATACGCAATATCGAGAGACATGGAGCGGGTCAGACATGATTTTGACCACTTAATTAAGTTAGAAAGCCCTTTTTTAAGTGAATTTCGTTTTGTATAAATTGTATCTTAATTTTAATATTTTTTTTATCAACCAATTGCCTGGATAAATATAGGAGACAATATAATCATAGAGGCGCCCGCGCGGTCACTTGCATTGCTCGTGAACAGGAGCGCATCTAATCCTAACTTAACGAAACTCAGCATATGCCTCACAGACATGAAATATATCTTAAAGCTTGAAATGTCTTTTTAACAATTTAAAACGAAAAGAAAAAGGCTAGGCCTACTCTCTGATTATGCAATCCATGATGTGCATTTCTCAGGCGCGTTCACGGAGATGACGATCGACAACTTCATCTTTACAGCTGTTGCTGCTGTTAATAAACTAAAAATAATAGGCCTATAATTTTATTAAACAATACATTCAATTAAATTGTAATTTTATTAAAAAAAAGCAACAAAAAATTCCTGTTTAAGTTTTTTTTTTTTTTTTTTTTTTTTAAACCTGTATTACGCATTAAATTCAGGTAGGCTATGAGTCGCTGTCCTACGTGCCGCAGAAAAGCGCTGAAATGGAGATGAAGGGCAACCCCCTTCTTTTTTTTTTTTTGGCTTATTTTAACTGGCCCATCCAGTTTTCTGGAGGCCCACCTACAATCAAAATCCTGGCGCCGCTAGTGGCTTAAACCTCTAATTTTTTTTTTTTTTTTACTCTATTTTTCGTCGTAAAATATACAGAGATAACATGTTCATGACATACAACTTTGTATGCAATATATATTAACAACATTAACAATAAGAATTTTAAGAGATAAATTGTAAATGGATGGATGCAGAGATGGTTTTCTATTGAATGCCAGTCACATACAGATAATAAACAATATAGACAATAATCCAACATATTAGTGTACAAATATTAAACAAATATAGACTACAACAAATAGAAAAAGAAAATATACAATGTCATTTATAAAATAATAATGCAAGTCAAAAGAAAGGAAATAATGTAAACAGAAAAAAGTTAGGTATGAGATCATCATATAAATAGCATAAAAGCTTCACATAAAGACCTAGTGAGTTTTGCTTTACTATTTTTTCAACCCAAGTAGTAACATTTAACATTTAACACTCAATATCATTTTTCAGTGGATGCCGAGATATATGCTCATTTTGCCCATTTTGCATTCAGAAGTCATCGTTCTGTTTTCTTATTGGTTAAAACATCATCTGGTATTTTATGCTTTCATGTCGTGGGCAGTTTTTCCACGATACAAAAATTTGTAAAAATTCACACACTTCAAGGCATTTCAATCATGATGTCTCGGCGAAGATCTTCGCTCTGCTTTATGGTTTTTCTTATTGAGGATACTTTGCCTTTAATTCAAGCAGATAAAAGATTACATTTTACTGACTTTCAGGGAACGAAAGTGAAAGAAACACGTTTTACACGTCCTGCTCATAAAACGAACACAACTTTTATCACATTTACACTGAAGTGAACAGTGTCATTGTCATTTGTCATTGTACTTTTTTGTTGTTGTGTTTTTCATTAAGAATTATAATGAACCCAGCATTCAAGCAACTGCTGTGCCTGAATTACAGCTAATTCGAAAGTAAAATCCGCAAGGCCACACAGACATTCATAGGTGTTTCCTATAGGAATATTATATTATTATGTTATTCCTATAAAGCAATTTAAAAGTGAGGTGGAAAAAGAGGGAAAAACTCAAATATCCCCCTCTGTGATACCGGTGTTGTCAAATGTCGATTAACCGGTGGAAAAACATCCTCACCATCACATCCCTGCACTGTTAAACCTTGCTGTAAAAGAAAATTCTGACAGTAACATACCATCTGAAATTAAAACATAATATACCATAGAAAACAAAGCATTCTGGGTAATATTTGTAATTTTCTAGAAAGTAGCCTACAGGGATATACTGTGAATTAACAGCGCTCAAAGTCGATACTCAGGGGCTGTGTTCAAAATCACACCCTATACCCTCATTCATGTTGATATCTATGACTGGTCCAGCCTGAAAAACAAGTTTTTTTTTGTTTTTTTTTAACGCCATTGAGCTTTATATCTTTGAGATACCTTTTAACTATTAACTAAATCCAACATGAACTAAATCCAATACTCTAAAATCATCGTCTAAATAGCTATCATTTTTGTGGAAGGATTATCTTGCTTATTCTGCCCAGATACGGATGATGTCATCGTCCTGTTTTCTTATTGGTTAAAACATCCGTTATTTTCTTTTTTCTGCAGTTTTCTGTTGTTGATACTAGTGTTTGTATTCAACAACATATAAAAAAAAAGCTGTTAAAGGAATTTCAATCATGATCGCGAGTGCCTCGACGAAGATCTTTGCTCTGCTTTGTGTTTTTCTTCTTTGCGGGACTTTGCCTTCAATTCAAGCAGGTAACGTTAAAAGATTAAAAGTTTCTGCGTTTATCAGAGAACGAAAGTGAAAGTAACGAGGACGCGTCGTGATTTAAATCGTATTTGAAAAAGACAGAAATACAATCTGATACACATTCAGGCTAGCATCGAATATGAAATACAAAAGTAGCCTATACAGAAGTTTAAAGTTTATAAAGTTTACCTCAGAAAATTACATTTCTGGCTTTATATATTATCGTAATAGATTAAGATTAATTTGATTTGGTTGTATCTGTAGCTGAAATGTTTGGAGATTGTGTTTGAGCTTTTACCCACATGATGTACAGCACTTTTATCACATTTACACTGAAGTGAACAGTAATTTCCTCCATATGTTTTTCCTCTTCTTCACAGAGAGACACTCACTGTATTACATTTACACTGGTTTGTCCAAACCTGTGAATCTGCCGGGCATCTATGAATTCACTGCTATGGGTCTGCTAGACGACACACAGATCGACTATTACAATAGTAAAGAAAAGAGAAAGATTCCCACACAGCACTGGATGAAAGAGAAAATGCAGGAGGATTACTGGGAAAAAGGCACTCAGTCCAGAAAGAGCAAAGAACAGTGGTTTAATGTCAATGTCAAGATTCTGATGGACCGCATGAGACACAATGAATCAGGTGAGGAACATTCATACCATTTAACCTGCTTATGTATTCTAGTTTTATTATTGTTATCATCTTACAAACATTTTGATTTTTCATGTTTCAGATGTCCATATTCTTCAGTGGAGACACGGTTGTGAAGTTGAGCTGCAGGGAAATGAAGTGAAGTTTTCCAAAGGTGTTTCTGAGTACGGCTATGACGGAGAGGACTTCTTTTCTTTTGATGATAAAGAGTCTCAATGGGTCGCCCCAGTTGACGCAGCTCTACCAAGCAAGAGAAAGTGGGACAATGTGCCGATCCTAAACCAATACACCAAAGGCTACCTGGAGAAAGAGTGTGTGGACTGGCTCAACAAATTCAGAGAATATAGAGACGAGGAGCTCAGAAAAACATGTGAGTAAATGTGTTTGTATTTGTTGATCATCCACAGATGATGAATAGAATTGATAAACTGATTTCTGTGTTTTCAGCTCCTCCAGATGTTCATGTGTTTTCAAGGAAATCCACTGATGAAACCAAGCTGAAACTGACCTGTCTGGCCACCGGCTTCTACCCCAAAGACGTGATGATGATCATTAGGAAAAATTGCACATCTCTTCCTGAAGATCAGATTGAATCCTCAGGAATCAGACCAAACCATGATGGAACCTCTCAGCTGAGGAAGAGTGTGGAGATCAAGGAGGAGGAAAAAGATGAATATGATTGTCTTTTGACCCACAAAAGCATCAAAGAACCAATTAGGGGTAAGATGAGCCAGTGGGTAAATTGACCCACCCCATTTTTCTTGGCAACTGTACCACTTTTATTGTCATGTGACCATATATTTTGAAACTACACATAATTTCTGCCTGACTGTGAATTTTTCACATTAAACCTGTATGAAATATTCTATCTGAGAAAAGTAATTCTCTGCCACTACAATTCATTTATCTTGTTTTTCCAGGACAAGTTACAGAATTGAGTGCCAGCGCTGCTAATGCTGAAGAATCTTCACTTAAGAAAGAATCTGATGGTATGTTTGAGCTGTTGCTTTGTCATGGCAAATTTCGAGCAGATTCATACTACAGTCCTGGAGATGCACTTTGACCTTTCACTTTTTCTCCAGCAGGACGAGAGTGTGCCTGTGAAACAGCAGACATCATTGCGACTATTGCTCTGGAGAAAGACAAACTTACTGGTAACTATGCTTTAATTGAATATCTGTGCTTTTTTCACTCATTTCTGTTTCTCCAAAGGCTGTAGTGTAGCACAGCAGAAATTCATTTACATTCAGGGCTCCTTACAGGAGCGGCTTGTTTATTGTAAACATACATCAAAAATCAATATCAAGTTAATGTACTATTGTCAAAATCATTAGTTAAACAGTTTGATTTTCTAGCTTTGGAACTCGAAGTATCTAAATCACTTAGTATAACTATTATTGGTTGTTATAGGACACCCTCGGCTATTAGTGGTGCTCTGCCCTCCTTAATGAAACTTCTTTCTGATTTTAACTATAAAGAATTAGTAGTCTTCGGAGACCTAAATTGGAACTGGTTACAACCAGTATCTGATGATTTCAGAGCTTACTGTGATTTATTAAATCTTTTTCAGATCGTTGAAAGTCCCACGCGGCCAAACCTTAAAAATCCGGAAAAATCATCGCTAATAGATGTAATTTTAACTAACGTTCCTTATAAATATTCAACTGCTTCCATATTTGCAAACGACATTAGTGATCACTGTGTCGTAGCAACAGTTAGAAATACTAAAATGCCTAAAACTAAATCACGCATTATCGTTAAGCGAAATATGAAGCACTTGTCAGAACAAGACTTCCTTCGCGATTTATCTAACCATGACTGGGAAAAAAATAATATTAGTACAGATGTTGAAAGTGCCTGGAATCTCTTTTATGAAGGATTTACCAATATAATTAATAAGTATGCCCCACTAAAGAAGTACAGAGTCAAAGGCCGAAACAATGCTTGGTTTTCACCTGATTTAGCAAATATCCTTCATGAGCGCAATGTGGCATGGGCAAAAGCCAGAAAATCAAATCAGAACTCTGACTGGCTGGTCTTTAGAAAACTGCGCAATACATGTACTCTCAAAATTAGAAAAGCTAAATCTGATCATTTTCTTTCTCAAACCACTCAAAATCTGAATAATTCATCCAAATTTTGGAAAATTATAAAATCGTTATCAGAAAACAGTAAAGGCCAGGAGCTTCCCTCAAGTATTGTTATGGACTCTCTAAAAGTTACCGACAAGGCCAAAATGCTTGATTGTTTCAATGAACATTTCATAGCCTCAGGATTTTTATTTGAGTCATTCAGTTCTCAACATGAGTGTTCCTCTACAGTTGAGACTATTAGTCCTGACCCTTCTAGTCTGTCTTTTAGTTTCAGTCCTATCAAAGTCTCAGACGTAAATAAAGCCCTCAAGCATTTAGACACAACCAAATCTGCAGGCCCTGACAAACTGGATCCCTACTTTTTAAAGCTAGCAGGAAATGTTATTGCTGTGCCCTTAACTACTATTTTTAATCTGTGTTTGAAAACAAATGTCATTCCTCTCATCTGGAAATCAGCCTTAGTGGTTCCCCTGCTAAATGGTGGTGACCCTACCATCTTAAATAACTACAGACCAAGCTCTAAACTGTCTGTCCTGGTCAAGATTCTAGAATCCCTTGTCAGTGATCAGTTAAAGAACTTTTTTTTACAGTCATAGTGTGTTGTCTGACCTCCAATCTGGTTTTAGAAAAGGGCATAGTACAACAACGGCAGCTCTTAAGGTTTTAAATGACTTTGTTGAATCCATGGATAATAAACAACATTGTGCAGCCCTTTTTATTGACCTTTCAAAGGCATTTGATACAGTGGACCACATAGTGCTTAAAGAGAGACTGTATAGGGCTGGGCTTTGTGAGAAAACTGTTGGCTGGTTTGTTAATTACCTTACAGACAGAACTCAGTGTGTGCAGGCAGAGGGTTGTACTTCTCGCTACCTCCAAATAACAAAAGGTGTGCCCCAGGGGTCAGTCTTGGGGCCACTACTATTCATCCTTTATATAAATAACATTGACCATAACGTGTCTGACGTAAAATTTCATTTTTATGCTGATGACACTGTATTGTATTGCTCTGCACCCACTGCAGATCGGGCCCTCTCCCAGTTACAACTTGCTTTTAATACGCTTCAACAGAATCTTTATAATTTAAAACTTGTTTTAAACGCAGATAAAACTAAAGTCATGCTTTTTTCAAATTCAAAATCTAAGTCAAATCTTCCGTCAATCCTTACTTCTCAGGGTATGAAAATTGAATGTGTTTCTAAGTATAGATATCTTGGTATTTTAATTGATGAATCTCTTTCGTTTAGCCTTCATATTCAGCAGCTAGCAAAAAGATTAAAACTTAAATTAGGATTTTACTTTAGAATCAAATCCTGCCTTTCGTTCAAATCCAGAAAGAGGCTGGTCGCTGCCACGTTTATGTCTGTACTTGACTATGGTGATGTTTTATATATGCATGCGTCATCTCAAAGTTTACATGCACTGGACACAGTATACCATGGATCTCTGAGGTTCATCACTGGTATGAAAACCCTAACTCACCATTGTGAATTGTATGAACGTGTTGGATGGCCCTCTCTATCAACACATAGACTTCAACACTGGCTTATCTTCATCTACAAGGCTATTTTAGGTCTCCTCCCACCCTACCTTCAGACCTATATCAGTATAAATAGTACCGGGTCCTATAATCTTCGTTCCCAGGATCTTTTCCTGCTATCTGTCCCAAAGGTCAGAACTGAGCTAGGAAAAAAGGCTTTTAAGTTTGCGGCTCCCTCTGCTTGGAACAATTTACAGAAATCCGTGAAACTTACTGAGCTCGTCTCATTGGTCGCTTTTAAGAGGATGTTGATTGACATGGAGGCAGCCACATTTGGCTGCAGATGTTTTACCTAACGTGTTTTTAGGATTGTAGTTGACTTTGAAAGATTTGCTGTGTTAGTTGTTTTATGTTTCTAGTGTTTTTGTATATTTTTGTATGTACTGTATGTGTGGTATAGTACTAGTTATTATCCAGCTAAAGTTAGTTTGATTGATTCACTTCCGTCACAACGATCATTAGTTATAGGGGCCTCTAACTCGACACCGTTTTAACAGAAAACTTTTAAGTTCTTTCTGCGCAAACTTCAAAAACGCGAACCAGTGAGAACGCTGATGGCGTGCACATGCGTATTATGAGTTCAGTCTATAGGTATGTGCGTTTGAATATATGTGCGCAGGCGTGTAGTCCTTCCCTACAAACCAACTCTCAACATATTACTTGTCCGGCCTTAAAATTTATAACACAGAATTTGTATCGCTTCCGCGTAGCCACACGAGCCGGAATTATCCCGACAACGCTTTTTCTGTAGAGAGGTGAAGGGAGGGCGGGAGGCCTTCACAGGGGAGAGACTAGTTGACATTTCAGGACTGCGTTGTCCTTCATCAGATCTAGATACGGCCTGGATACAGTGGACTGCGGTAAACCTTGGGATAAACAGAGAGACAAATATTAGCGTAGATGCCATTCTTCTTATGATGTAACGAGTAACGAGGATTTATGGGAAGTGTTCCCGGTTCCGGGAAATAGAACTATGGAAAAGATCTATTTAACTATGAAAAGAACCATCAGCTGATCATTTTCAGAGCACCTCATTAAATTGATACTTGCATGGTCTGCAGTGGATACAATTCTTGAAGTGGTTGAAATTTGAGTTTGTTGATGGGTCCGTGAGTGTCAAAAGTCACTGGTGCAAGTTGCCATCGTTTTCTTCTCTGCTTGATGGAGAAGATGATGATGAGCTTGCATGGTGGTTTCGACGAGCACATGGCTGTTGTGAGTCGAAGCCTGCGGCCCTGGCCTGCTGAGGGAACGCTGGACGGCACGGCATCCTGAAGTGCCGAGAAGGCCCGGAATTGATCGTTGTCCATTCAGTGATGGTAAAGTTGCAGTTTTCTGGATTGGAGACACGGCCTTCTGTCTCCCTTTGGTAGTATGAAAGCATGGCAGGCGGTGCTCCGGCCTGCTGGGCTCAGGGCCCTGGGCCCCAGTGGGGGGAGGGGTTCCCCCCCAGTATCAGCAGAAGCAGTGTTGTAGCTGGATGAGACGAGCTAAGAAAGAGGGCGGTCACTGTGGGCTGTCTCTAATAAAGCCTGAGATTGGCCACACCTCTCTGGGTTTGCTTGACCAATGAGACGGGTGGACTTTCTGGCGGGAGTTTCCTCTGTGGAGAAGATTTATGATGCTATGTTCTAAGCGTGCTCATTTGCAATGGCACGCTGGATTGGCTTCTGAAGGCGAAACTAAGAAAGATTATTGTAATACTAATATGTTGCACAGCTACTGGCATATCATGTACACAATCATTTAGATCTTCAAAGTACCAATTTATAGAGACCAAACATGGTATGCGTGGGGTTACGTTGGCTGTGGTTTCTATAATAAGATATATAGTATCAAATAAATAATAGTATTATAATAGTATTACAAGACACAACCCAAGACAGTATATCATTCACAAAATGTTCTGGAATGCATGTTAATTTAATGTTAATCAGTCCATCGATAAATGAATGCAGGAGAGTCTGTTTTAATATCTATGGGTCTTGCAGCAGAGGCTCTGTCCACTTTGCTAAAAGTCATAAAACTCCTTATCTGATCGTTGCCGGGGTAACTGAGATCTTCTTGCCCTGTTTGGGGGATGAGCCTCAGATTCCGAGAGTGAGTTCTAAATATCAGTTGTTAAGCTCTAACAAATACTTGTGTCTGACTTGTCTCAGTCGTTACACAGCTTTCACATTAGCGATTTTCAATACAACTGCCAGTGTGAAAGCCCCCTGAGTCATTTATTGTTTGATCATCTGTTTCACCTGATGATAATTTTGATAATGTGAATAAAGATCAGGTCTATTTAATGTCTCTGTGAACCGGAAGTTATAGAATAGAGGGCTGGGTTTTATTTTAGCGCACCTCCTCTCCATCTCTCATAGCAAACTGATGGTTACACTGTAAAAAAAAATCCTAATTTTACAGAAAATAACTGATTTTTTTACGATAATTTTCTTTCATTTTAAATTGTACTCAAAACACTGTAAAATTACAAATAATATCTGTAAAATAAAAATTCAGCTGTTATTTTAGATATTGTGACATTAATGACAAATTCCAGTAATTCACATTTTTTTATACAGAAAAAGTTTGTATAAAACTTTTTATATAACCCCCCCCCCCCCCCCCCCCCTTTTGTATACCCCCCACCCCACCCCATTTTTTCCTTTTCCTTGTAGAGAGACACTCGCTGTATTACATTTACACTGTTTTGTCCAAACCTGTGAATCTGCCGGGCATCTATGAATTCACTGCTATGGGTCTGCTAGACGACAGACAGATCGACTATTACAATAGTGAAGAAAAGAGAAAGATTCCCAAACAGCACTGGATGAAAGAGAAAATGCAGGAGGATTACTGGGAAAAAGGCACTCAGTCGAGAAAGAGCAAAGAACAGTGGTTTAATGTCAATATCAAGATTCTGATGGACCGCATGAGAGACCATGCATCAGGTGAGGAACATTCATACCGTTTAACCTGCTTATAGTTTTATTATTGTTATCATCTTACAAACATATTGATTCTTCTTGTTTCAGATCTTCATGTTCTTCAGTGGAGACACGGTTGTGAAGTTGAGCAGCAGGGAGATGAAGTGAAGTTTTCCAAAGGTGTTTCTGAGTACGGCTATGACGGAGAGGACTTCTTTTCTTTTGATATTAAAGAGTCTCAATGGGTCGCCCCAGTTGACGCAGCTCTACCAAGCAAGAGCAAGTGGGACAATGTGCCGATCCTAAACCAATACACCAAAGGCTACCTGGAGAAAGAGTGTGTGGACTGGCTCAACAAATTCAGAGAATATGGAGACGAGGAGCTCAGAAAAACATGTCAGTGAATGTGTTTGTATTTGTTGATGATCAGCAGCTGATTAAACTGATTGATGAACTGATTTCTGTGTTTCAGCTCCTCCAAAGCTTCATATGTTTTCAAGGAAATCCACTGATGAAACCAAGCTGAAACTGACCTGTCTGGCCACCGGCTTCTACCCCAAAGACGTGATGATGATCATTAGGAAAAATTGCACATCTCTGCCTGAAGATCAGATTGAATCCTCAGGAATCAGACCAAACCATGATGGATCCTATCAGCTGAGGAAGAGTGTGGAGATCAAGAAGAAAGAAAAAGATGAATATGATTGTCTTGTGACCCACAAGAGCATCAAAGAACCAATTAGGGGAAAGTGGGGTAAGATGAGCCATTGGGTAAATTGACCCACCCCATTTTTCTTGGCAACTGTACCACTTTTATTGTCATGTGACCATATATTTTGGAACTGCCCGACTGTGAATTTTTTTAACATTAAACCTGTATGAAATATTCTATCTGAGAAAAGTAATTCTCTGCCACTACAATTCATTTATCATGGTTTTCCAGGACAAGTTACAGAATTGAGTGCCAGCGCTGCTAATGCTGAAGAATCTTCACTTAAAGTCCCACTCCGATCATATTTTGAGCTATTTTTAAACATTCTCAGTGGTCTTTAAATGATGATTATGCCGTTTTTAGCCAAAATCACAAAACCTGTGCCGTTTTCTGGGACTTTTCTTCAGCAGAGCGGCAGTAGCTCATTAGCAATTCGCCTCTGCGTTGTGGGCGGAGCCGTTGGCACGGGGACGACCCTCCCCCTCGTTCACACCGCCGCCGACTTGAGCTTCCGAGAAAACGGAGGAGAAGCTGATCATCGCCGTTGCTGGGTTTCCTATCATTATCGGATTAATTGCAGTTTAACCATCAGAGTGAAAGTTTATCATTTGCATGTGTTTTTAAGTCCTGCCAGTTTAACAGGGTGCGCTTGACAGGGCATATAAGAACGCAGAGAGATAGCAGAGAGAGAGAGAGCCTCGGCCGCGCGCGCGCACTCACTATTAATAATAATAAATAATAATGTGACCAAAACGGTTATACAAATGCTGTCATTATAAAAGGTTTCTAGTGTCAATGTATTGCTTGTTTATTTTGTTTACTTTTCATGGTGTGACACTTCTCTTCTCCCATGGTCGAACATAGAATGCTGCTACGTCAGAGCGGCCAAAGTGTCAACAAGCTTCCTCGTACTTTTTGACAAGCGTCCTTGACAGGGCGGCCAGAGCTTCTTTGCCGCTCAAGTCGGCGGCGGTGTGAACGTACAGTTAGCATTGCAACCCGCTACCGCACATAGGTGTTGATCCGCCATCGTCTTCTCTACTCCTCAGAACCTGAGCCGCGCGGGCGGAGGGGAGTATGAGCTTGTGGCACCGCCCAGTGGAGTTACTACGTCACAACTCCAGTCTATTTTAGCTGGCATTTTAGCGTCTGCTACTGATTCACAGCCATTTGAATGCAGAAATACTCAGAAATACAACTTTGAACTTATTTTTCTCAAGATATGTCCTCTAACATAAGAAAAATGCCACAAGAACATGTTAACACCTAGAAAAACATGATTTTCATCGGAGTGGGTCTTTAAGAAAGAATCTGATGGTATGTTTGAGCTGTTGCTTTGTCATGGCAAATTTCGAGCAGATTCATACTACAGTCCTGGAGATGCACTTTGACCTTTCACTTTTTCTCCAGCAGGACAAGAGTGTGCCGGTGAAACAGCAGACATCAGTGCGACTATTGCTCTGGGGAAAGACAAACTAACTGGTAACTATGCTTTAATTGAATATCTGTGCTTTTTTCACTCATTTCTGTTTCTCCAAAGGCTCTAGTGTAGCACAGCAGAAATTCATTTACATTTAGGGCTCCTTACAGGAGCGGCTTGTTTATTGTAAACATGCAGTTATCAAAGTTACTTATTCAGGGAACAATGAATGGTCTGTCATAATGTGGATGTTTTTAAAGGTATTAACCCTTGTGTGGTGTTCACAACCCAATTTCCCCTGTGGTGTTCCCGGTCAAAAATGACCGAACTATAAAAAATAGCTTATAAATCAGTTGTTATGCAATATTATCACCCAATATTGGATTCAATCTTTTTGTCCACTTGTTCTCTTTCAGTTAGGACTGGTTTTATATTTCTATTTGCATCTGATTAATTGTAGGCCTCATTTATTTGATAGTAGGCATCTAATTTTTTGAGTAAAAAAAAACATTATTTTTGAATAATTTTGGAAATATTAAATTAAATCTGAAGAAAATTGGCACTGTTGATCACACTAGTCTACTTTAATATTTCACCAGGAATTTTGTTTTGAAAAACTTTTATTTTGTACAAAATGGCACATTGTCACTCTTGTGGTGTTCCCAGTCAAAAATGACCGGACTACAAAAAATAGCTTATAAATCACTCATTATGCAATATTATCACCCAATATTGGATTCAATCTTTTTGTCCACTTGTTCTCTTTCAGTTAGGACTGGTTTTATATTTCTATTTGCATCTGATTAATTGTAGGCCTAATTTATTTGAGAGTAGGCATCTCATTTTTTGAGTAAAAAAAATAATATTTTTGAATAATTTTGGAAATATTAAATAAAATCTGAAGAAAATTGGCACTGATGATCACACTAGTCTACTTTAATGTTTCACAAGGAATTTTGTTTTGAAAAACTTTTATTTTGTACAATATAGCACAAAATGGCACATTGTCACCCTTGTGGTGTTCCCGGTCAGAAATGACCGGCCTACAAAAAATAGCTTATAAATCACTCGTAATGCAATATTATCATCCAATATTGGATTCAATCTTTTTGTCAACTTGTTTTCTTTCAATAAGGACTGGTTTTATATTTCTATTTGCATCTGATTATTCGTAGGCCTCATTTATTTGATAGTAGGCATCTCATTTTTTAAATTTTTTTTTTTTTTTTTTTTGAATAATTTTGGAAATATTGAATTAAATCTGAAGAAAATTGGCACTGTTGATCACACTAGTCTACTTTAATTTTTCACCAGGAATTTTGTTTTGAAAAACTTTTATTTTGTACAAAATGGCACATTGTCACTCTTGTGGTGTTCCCGGTCAAAAATGACCGGCCTACAAAAAATAGCTTATAAATCACTCATTATGCAATATTATCACCCAATATTGGATTCAATCTTTTTGTCCACTTGTTCTCTTCCAATTAGGACTGGTTTTATATTTCTATTTGCATCTGATTAATTGTAGGCCTAATTTATTTGAGAGTAGGCATCTCATTTTTTGAGTAAAAAAAAAATATTTTTAAATAATTTTGGAAAAATTAAATAAAATCTGAAGAAAATTGGCACTGATGATCACACTAGTCTACTTTAAATTTTCACCAGGAATTTTGTTTTGAAAAACTTTTATTTTGTACAAAATGGCACAGAGTTACACTTGTGGTGTTCCACTGGGCCATTGAGGGCCACTGTTTCAATTGGCCATTGAAAGTGAATGGGAGAGACATGTGTTAGAAGTCCATGAAGAATATCTTAACATCTGAGTGATGGATTATGGTGAGTTTGGGCTCTTTTTAATCTTAACAATCTCATGTAAATAATGATGTGCCATTTTCCACAATTTATGCATGCTTCATTGAGTTATGAGTTAAAACGCGACATAAGTGCTAGGCTACATCTATATTCAAGGCTCTGTGAGCGCATGTGGGGGTTTGTGTGTTACAACTCAATTAGGAATATCTTTAGATCTGAGTGATGGATTATGCTGAGTTTGGGATCTTTTTAATAGTGATAGTCTGCTGAAAATAATGATGTACAGTTTTCTACGAACTGTGCATGCTTCGTGAAGTTATGAGCGAAAACCAAACGCGAGTGCTTCATGAGTATATACTTGGCTAGGTGCGTCTGTGGTATTTTCTGTGTTAGAACGCCATGAGGAATATCTTTAGATCTGATTGATGAAATATATTGAGTTTGGGGTCTTTTTAATCGTGAGCTCCTGCTGTAAATAACAATGTGCCATTTTTCATGATCGATATAATTTTCATGAAGATACGAGTAAAAAGGCCAAGTCTAAGCTACCTTGATTGGCTACGTGAGTCTGTGCGTCTGTGATATTTTTTTGTGTTAGAACTCCATGAGGAATATCTTTAGTTCTGAGTGATGGATTATGTTGAGTTTGGACTCATTTTAATTGTAAGCATCTGCTGTAAATAATGATGTGTCATTTTCCACAATCGGAGCATGTTTCATGAAGTTACGAGCGGAAATGTGTCTAAAATTCAGCATCCATACATGGTTTACACATGGGTCTCTTGAAGGGCTTCTTTTAGAAAAACCTCGCTCAAGTTTATTAAAAAAGCCTGAAACAATTATGCTTGTTGTATTCTACTCATTGAGACCTTTCAAATGACATATGACACAGGACTATCAGAGCTGTATGATGTATTTGACATATTGCTGAATGTAATACAAAAAAGTCATTTATAAATTATGATTTTTTTTTTTTTATCGGCAAATATCTCAGCACTACTTAGGAGTTTATCAAATTGGCTACATTCATTGTAAATTTCAGACTCTAAGCTTTCAAATGACACCTATTTTAAGTTGATCAAGGTAATAGTTTTGAAAAATATTATGATTATTTATTTCGCAGCTAGGTGGCGCCTGCGGGGGGTACACTCAGTTTTAGAGTGATAACTCAGCAGTCGTTAGGAGTTGATCAAAGTGATTAAAAAGCTGAGATTCTAAGCTTTAAAATGATACATATTTTGTGTTGTTCCATTCATTGGTTGCATTGGTCTCTCCCATTCACATTCAATGGCCCATTGAAACAACGGCCCACAATGGCCCCTTAATGGCCCAGTGGAAAACCATAAGTGTAACTCTGTGCCATATTGTACAAAATAAAAGTTTTTCAAAACACAATTCCTGGTGAAAAATTAAAGTAGACTAGTGTGATCAACAGTGCCAATTTTCTTCAGATTTTATTTTATTTTTCCTAAATTATTCAAAAATAATGTTTTTTTTACTCAAAAATTGAGATGCCTTCTCTCAAATAAATGAGGCCTACAATTGATCAGATGCAAATAGAAATATAAAACCAGTCCTAATTGAAAGAGAACAAGTGGACAAAAAGATTGAATCCAATATTGGGTGATAATATTGCATAATGATTGATTTATAAGCTATTTATTGTAGTCCGGTCATTTTTGACCAGGAACACCACAAGAGTAACAATGTGCCATTTTGTACAAAATAAAAGTTTTTCAAAACAAAATTCCTGGTGAAATATTAAAGTAGACTAGTGTGATCAACAGTGCCAATTTTCTTCAGAATTTATTTAAAATTTCCAAAATTATTCAAAAATAATGTTTTTTTTTACTCAAAAATTGAGATGCCTTCTCTCAAATAAATGAGGCCTACAATTGATCAGATGCAAATAGAAATATAAAACCAGTCCTAATTGAAAGAGAACAAGTGGACAAAAAGATTGAATCCAATATTGGGTGATAATATAGCATAACAACTGATTTATAAGCTATTTTTTGTAGTCCGGTCATTTTTGACCGGGAACACCACAAGAGTGACAAGGTGACAAAACTCCCCCTAAAAAATTAAGAAAATTGTCACAAAACATTTCAGAAGTAGTTATACCATTTGTGAAAAAAGTCACTAAGTTTCAGTCCAAAGCGATAACATTAACTAGTATTTTCGGGAAAAAGAAAATCTTCTCTCCGGGTCAAAATGACGCGAACACCACATGAGGGTTAAAGCACACTAGACTGTGCACTGTTAAGGGTTTCAATGTCTGCCCTCATTTAGTCAAGTCAAGTCATCTTCATTTACATATAGCGCTTTTAAAGGGGGGGGTGAAATGCTCATTTTCACTCAATCTCCTGTTAATCTTGAGTACCTATAGAGTAGTATTGCATCCTTCATATCTCCAAAAAGTCTTTAGTTTTATTATATTTATAAAAGAAAGATAGGCTGTACCGAGTCTTTCCGGAAAAAAACGAGCGTCTGGAGGCGGGCCGTGTGGGCGGTGTGCTAAAGCTGTGCTAACTGAGCTAACCGAGCTAACAACACACAGAGACATTTGAAGCAGTTTTACTCACCGCCTGCGACCGCGAACCTTTATCATTGTGACTGCTCGATCCTTAAACATTAGACGATCTGCAAGGCGGGAGGCCTTCACAGGGGAGAGACTAGTTGACATTTCAGGACTGCGTTGTCCTTCATCAGATCTAGATACGGCCTGGATACAGTGGACTGCGGTAAACCTTGGGATAAACAGAGAGACAAATATTAGCGTAGATGCCATTCTTCTTATGATGCAACGAGTACATCAGGATTTATGGGAAGTGTTCCCAGTTCCGGCTGACCTAATCTATGCAGCCTAACATTGAATTATAGAAGTCTATAATGTGTTATGTGTATGCTAGGTCAAAGAGATGTGTCTTTAGTCTAGCTTTGAACTGACAGAGTGTGTCTGCTTCCCTGACAATGTTAGGGAGACTTTAACAGATGTAATATGATATTAGCTCAAAGGGGAAATATTAATAATAATCCATAATTACCAATTATGATGAATATTTGGGTCAGTTTATTAGACATTCATATTTGGGTCAGTTTATTAGATTAACTTTGAGGTAAGCTAAATTAATATTACAATCAATTTATCAGTTCCAACAAACTCTTTGATTATCCATTTATTCTAAGAAAAGTGTATCATGACCACCGAAAAATAATTATTTCTTAGCATGTACAGCACTTAGAGCATGTAACAAGATCAAGACCGTAAAAGGGACATTGTATGCAGGCAGAGACACTTAGAAACCAAATCCATATTGTGCACAAGTTTTATTAACTAACTCACAAACATAACTAACACTAACAAACATACATACATTCATACATACATACATGCATAAGTAAAGGGGGTGAGTGATGTGGAACCAGAAGCAGGAAATAGAACTATGGAAAAGATCTATTTAACTATGAAAAGAACCATCAGCTGATCATGATGAAAACGAGACGTTTTTCTAAATAAAAACTAGTTTTGAATGACAAAAACTATGACGAAAATCTATTGACATTTTCGTCAACGAATAAAAACTAGACGAAAATGTTAGATAGTGACGATTTGGGAAGTGATCCAGTCTGATGTCCTGCGTTTGTGTTAGATGCGCACAATTGTACTGTGACGTGATCTACCCAGCGGCACACACGAGTTGGCATGCGCTGCATGTCTCATAAAACGTTGAAACATGTAAACGTCTGGGAGAATGAGTAGAGCAGACATGAAGATCTGAATAAGAGTGACGACGCTAAAAAAGAGCTCTATTCGGTAAGGTTTTCTGTGCGCACACACCCGACCCGAAGCGTGCAGCCATTCACATCATACAGCGCGCGAGTACAGAATTGAGTTCTCTTTTGTGTCTGAATGGACAAATACACACAAATATTATGTCTAAATGTCCGTTTTGGAGAGTATTCACGTAAATTATGTCGGTTATGTCTTAAACAGTTGTGAGTGTATCCATGTGCATCAGTGCATTGGATCCGCATGTCATTCGACATGATCCGATGTCTTAAAGTGACAGTGGGTAAAAAACAATGCGGTCTGTGTCCTTAATATTGATCAAGCAACAAAAGAAAAAGAGAAAAGCATACACTGCTCGTTAATAGCTTTAATAAGGATTAATTATATTTAATTCATACAAATAAATATGTCTGCTTGAAAGAATAGAGAATGATGTAGGCCTATGCAAGAAGTTATAAAGAATTCATATATCATTCATTGAAAAAAAGACTGTTGTCTACTTTAGGAAAAGTGGTTTTATTTAATTTTAAGATATTTTTTTAAGTTACAGTAGTTAAATCTGTATCTGTATTGCACGTTCAAACTTTAAAATCACATATTAGCAGGTTAATATATGTTTTCTCCGGGAGTATGGGTTTGGAAATTTTAGAGAAATTCTAAATAAATGCATTTAAATTGAAACCCATTATATTTTAGTCGACTAAATCTACTGTAGATTTAGTCGACTAAAATCTTATTGTATTTCGTCGACTAAAACTAGACTAAAACTAAAACAATTCAGATGACTAAAATATGACTACAACTAAATGTCATTTTAGTCAAAAGACTATGACTAAAACTAAATCAAAATTTGCTGTCAAAATTAACACTGCTGTTGTGAGTCGAAGCCTGCGGCCCTGGCCTGCTGAGGGAACGCTGGACGGCACGGCATCCTGAAGTGCCGAGAACGCCCGGAATTGATCGTTGTCCATTCAGTGATGGTAAAGTTGCAGTTTTCTGGATTGGAGACACGGCCTTCTGTCTCCCTTTGGTAGTATGAAAGCATGGCAGGCGGTGCTCCAGTCTGCTGGGCTCAGGGCCCTGGGCCCCAGTGGGGGAGGGGTTCCCCCCCAGTATCAGCAGAAGCAGTGTTGTAGCTGGATGAGACGAGCTAAGAAAGAGGGCGGTCACTGTGGGCTGTCTCTAATAAAGCCTGAGATTGGCCACACCTCTCTGGGTTTGCTTGACCAATGAGTCGGGTGGACTTTCTGGCGGGAGTTTCCTCTGTGGAGAAGATTTATGATGCTATGTTCTAAGCGTGCTCATTTGCAATGGCACGCTGGATTGGTTTCTGAAGGCGAAACTAAGAAAGATTATTGTAATACTAATATGTTGCACAGCTACTGGCATATCATGTACACAATCATTTAGATCTTCAAAGTACCAATTTATAGAGACCAAACATGGTATGCGTGGGGTTACGTTGGCTGTGGTTTCTATAATAAGATATATAGTATCAAATAAATAATAGTATTATAATAGTATTACAAGACACAACCCAAGACAGTATATCATTCACAAAATGTTCTGGAATGCATGTTAATTTAATGTTAATCAGTCCATCGATAAATGAATGCAGGAGAGTCTGTTCTAATATCTATGGGTCTTGCAGCAGAGGCTCTGTCCACTTTGCTAAAAGTCATAAAACTCCTTATCTGATCGTTGCCGGGGTAACTGAGATCTTCTTGCCCTGTTTGGGGGATGAGCCTCAGATTCCGAGAGTGAGTTCTAAATATCAGTTGTTAAGCTCTAACAAATACTTGTGTCTGACTTGTCTCAGTCGTTACACAGCTTTCACATTAGCGATTTTCAATACAACTGCCAGTGTGAAAGCCCCCTGAGTCATTTATTGTTTGATCATCTGTTTCACCTGATGATAATTTTGATAATGTGAATAAAGATCAGGTCTATTTAATGTCTCTGTGAACCGGAAGTTATAGAATAGAGGGCTGGGTTTTATTTTAGCGCACCTCCTCTCCATCTCTCATAGCAAACTGATGGTTACACTGTAAAAAAAAAATCCTAATTTTACAGAAAATAACTGATTTTTTTACGATAATTTTCTTTCATTTTAAATTGTACTCAAAACACTGTAAAATTACAAATAATATCTGTAAAATAAAAATTCAGCTGTTATTTTAGATATTGTGACATTAATGACAAATTCCAGTAATTCACATTTTTTTATACAGAAAAAGTTTGTATAAAACTTTTTATATAACCCCCCCCCCTTTTGTATACCCCCCACCCCACCCCATTTTTTCCTTTTCCTTGTAGAGAGACACTCGCTGTATTACATTTACACTGTTTTGTCCAAACCTGTGAATCTGCCGGGCATCTATGAATTCACTGCTATGGGTCTGCTAGACGACAGACAGATCGACTATTACAATAGTGAAGAAAAGAGAAAGATTCCCAAACAGCACTGGATGAAAGAGAAAATGCAGGAGGATTACTGGGAAAAAGGCACTCAGTCGAGAAAGAGCAAAGAACAGTGGTTTAATGTCAATATCAAGATTCTGATGGACCGCATGAGAGACCATGCATCAGGTGAGGAACATTCATACCGTTTAACCTGCTTATAGTTTTATTATTGTTATCATCTTACAAACATATTGATTCTTCTTGTTTCAGATCTTCATGTTCTTCAGTGGAGACACGGTTGTGAAGTTGAGCAGCAGGGAGATGAAGTGAAGTTTTCCAAAGGTGTTTCTGAGTACGGCTATGACGGAGAGGACTTCTTTTCTTTTGATATTAAAGAGTCTCAATGGGTCGCCCCAGTTGACGCAGCTCTACCAAGCAAGAGAAAGTGGGACAATGTGCCGATCCTAAACCAATACACCAAAGGCTACCTGGAGAAAGAGTGTGTGGACTGGCTCAACAAATTCAGAGAATATGGAGACGAGGAGCTCAGAAAAACATGTCAGTGAATGTGTTTGTATTTGTTGATGATCAGCAGCTGATTAAACTGATTGATGAACTGATTTCTGTGTTTCAGCTCCTCCAAAGCTTCATATGTTTTCAAGGAAATCCACTGATGAAACCAAGCTGAAACTGACCTGTCTGGCCACCGGCTTCTACCCCAAAGACGTGATGATGATCATTAGGAAAAATTGCACATCTCTGCCTGAAGATCAGATTGAATCCTCAGGAATCAGACCAAACCATGATGGATCCTATCAGCTGAGGAAGAGTGTGGAGATCAAGAAGAAAGAAAAAGATGAATATGATTGTCTTGTGACCCACAAGAGCATCAAAGAACCAATTAGGGGAAAGTGGGGTAAGATGAGCCATTGGGTAAATTGACCCACCCCATTTTTCTTGGCAACTGTACCACTTTTATTGTCATGTGACCATATATTTTGGAACTGCCCGACTGTGAATTTTTTTAACATTAAACCTGTATGAAATATTCTATCTGAGAAAAGTAATTCTCTGCCACTACAATTCATTTATCATGGTTTTCCAGGACAAGTTACAGAATTGAGTGCCAGCGCTGCTAATGCTGAAGAATCTTCACTTAAGAAAGAATCTGATGGTATGTTTGAGCTGTTGCTTTGTCATGGCAAATTTCGAGCAGATTCATACTACAGTCCTGGAGATGCACTTTGACCTTTCACTTTTTCTCCAGCAGGACAAGAGTGTGCCGGTGAAACAGCAGACATCAGTGCGACTATTGCTCTGGGGAAAGACAAACTAACTGGTAACTATGCTTTAATTGAATATCTGTGCTTTTTTCACTCATTTCTGTTTCTCCAAAGGCTCTAGTGTAGCACAGCAGAAATTCATTTACATTTAGGGCTCCTTACAGGAGCGGCTTGTTTATTGTAAACATGCAGTTATCAAAGTTACTTATTCAGGGAACAATGAATGGTCTGTCATAATGTGGATGTTTTTAAAGGTATTAACCCTTGTGTGGTGTTCACAACCCAATTTCCCCTGTGGTGTTCCCGGTCAAAAATGACCGAACTATAAAAAATAGCTTATAAATCAGTTGTTATGCAATATTATCACCCAATATTGGATTCAATCTTTTTGTCCACTTGTTCTCTTTCAGTTAGGACTGGTTTTATATTTCTATTTGCATCTGATTAATTGTAGGCCTCATTTATTTGATAGTAGGCATCTAATTTTTTGAGTAAAAAAAAACATTATTTTTGAATAATTTTGGAAATATTAAATTAAATCTGAAGAAAATTGGCACTGTTGATCACACTAGTCTACTTTAATATTTCACCAGGAATTTTGTTTTGAAAAACTTTTATTTTGTACAAAATGGCACATTGTCACTCTTGTGGTGTTCCCAGTCAAAAATGACCGGACTACAAAAAATAGCTTATAAATCACTCATTATGCAATATTATCACCCAATATTGGATTCAATCTTTTTGTCCACTTGTTCTCTTTCAGTTAGGACTGGTTTTATATTTCTATTTGCATCTGATTAATTGTAGGCCTAATTTATTTGAGAGTAGGCATCTCATTTTTTGAGTAAAAAAAATAATATTTTTGAATAATTTTGGAAATATTAAATAAAATCTGAAGAAAATTGGCACTGATGATCACACTAGTCTACTTTAATGTTTCACAAGGAATTTTGTTTTGAAAAACTTTTATTTTGTACAATATAGCACAAAATGGCACATTGTCACCCTTGTGGTGTTCCCGGTCAGAAATGACCGGCCTACAAAAAATAGCTTATAAATCACTCGTAATGCAATATTATCATCCAATATTGGATTCAATCTTTTTGTCAACTTGTTTTCTTTCAATAAGGACTGGTTTTATATTTCTATTTGCATCTGATTATTCGTAGGCCTCATTTATTTGATAGTAGGCATCTCATTTTTTAAATAATTTTTTTTTTTTTTTTGAATAATTTTGGAAATATTGAATTAAATCTGAAGAAAATTGGCACTGTTGATCACACTAGTCTACTTTAATTTTTCACCAGGAATTTTGTTTTGAAAAACTTTTATTTTGTACAAAATGGCACATTGTCACTCTTGTGGTGTTCCCGGTCAAAAATGACCGGCCTACAAAAAATAGCTTATAAATCACTCATTATGCAATATTATCACCCAATATTGGATTCAATCTTTTTGTCCACTTGTTCTCTTCCAATTAGGACTGGTTTTATATTTCTATTTGCATCTGATTAATTGTAGGCCTAATTTATTTGAGAGTAGGCATCTCATTTTTTGAGTAAAAAAAAAAATATTTTTAAATAATTTTGGAAAAATTAAATAAAATCTGAAGAAAATTGGCACTGATGATCACACTAGTCTACTTTAAATTTTCACCAGGAATTTTGTTTTGAAAAACTTTTATTTTGTACAAAATGGCACAGAGTTACACTTGTGGTGTTCCACTGGGCCATTGAGGGCCACTGTTTCAATTGGCCATTGAAAGTGAATGGGAGAGACATGTGTTAGAAGTCCATGAAGAATATCTTAACATCTGAGTGATGGATTATGGTGAGTTTGGGCTCTTTTTAATCTTAACAATCTCATGTAAATAATGATGTGCCATTTTCCACAATTTATGCATGCTTCATTGAGTTATGAGTTAAAACGCGACATAAGTGCTAGGCTACATCTATATTCAAGGCTCTGTGAGCGCATGTGGGGGTTTGTGTGTTACAACTCAATTAGGAATATCTTTAGATCTGAGTGATGGATTATGCTGAGTTTGGGATCTTTTTAATAGTGATAGTCTGCTGAAAATAATGATGTACAGTTTTCTACGAACTGTGCATGCTTCGTGAAGTTATGAGCGAAAACCAAACGCGAGTGCTTCATGAGTATATACTTGGCTAGGTGCGTCTGTGGTATTTTCTGTGTTAGAACACCATGAGGAATATCTTTAGATCTGATTGATGAAATATATTGAGTTTGGGGTCTTTTTAATCGTGAGCTCCTGCTGTAAATAACAATGTGCCATTTTTCATGATCGATATAATTTTCATGAAGATACGAGTAAAAAGGCCAAGTCTAAGCTACCTTGATTGGCTACGTGAGTCTGTGCGTCTGTGATATTTTTTTGTGTTAGAACTCCATGAGGAATATCTTTAGTTCTGAGTGATGGATTATGTTGAGTTTGGACTCATTTTAATTGTAAGCATCTGCTGTAAATAATGATGTGTCATTTTCCACAATCGGAGCATGTTTCATGAAGTTACGAGCGGAAATGTGTCTAAAATTCAGCATCCATACATGGTTTACACATGGGTCTCTTGAAGGGCTTCTTTTAGAAAAACCTCGCTCAAGTTTAGTAAAAAAGCCTGAAACAATTATGCTTGTTGTATTCTACTCATTGAGACCTTTCAAATGACATATGACACAGGACTATCAGAGCTGTATGATGTATTTGACATATTGCTGAATGTAATACAAAAAAGTCATTTATAAATTATGATTTTTTTTTTTTTATCGGCAAATATCTCAGCACTACTTAGGAGTTTATCAAATTGGCTACATTCATTGTAAATTTCAGACTCTAAGCTTTCAAATGACACCTATTTTAAGTTGATCAAGGTAATAGTTTTGAAAAATATTATGATTATTTATTTCGCAGCTAGGTGGCGCCTGCGGGGGGTACACTCAGTTTTAGAGTGATAACTCAGCAGTCGTTAGGAGTTGATCAAAGTGATTAAAAAGCTGAGATTCTAAGCTTTAAAATGATACATATTTTGTGTTGTTCCATTCATTGGTTGCATTGGTCTCTCCCATTCACTTTCAATGGCCCATTGAAACAACGGCCCACAATGGCCCCTTAATGGCCCAGTGGAAAACCATAAGTGTAACTCTGTGCCATATTGTACAAAATAAAAGTTTTTCAAAACACAATTCCTGGTGAAAAATTAAAGTAGACTAGTGTGATCAACAGTGCCAATTTTCTTCAGATTTTATTTTATTTTTCCTAAATTATTCAAAAATAATGTTTTTTTTACTCAAAAATTGAGATGCCTTCTCTCAAATAAATGAGGCCTACAATTGATCAGATGCAAATAGAAATATAAAACCAGTCCTAATTGAAAGAGAACAAGTGGACAAAAAGATTGAATCCAATATTGGGTGATAATATTGCATAATGATTGATTTATAAGCTATTTATTGTAGTCCGGTCATTTTTGACCAGGAACACCACAAGAGTAACAATGTGCCATTTTGTACAAAATAAAAGTTTTTCAAAACAAAATTCCTGGTGAAATATTAAAGTAGACTAGTGTGATCAACAGTGCCAATTTTCTTCAGAATTTATTTAAAATTTCCAAAATTATTCAAAAATAATGTTTTTTTTACTCAAAAATTGAGATGCCTTCTCTCAAATAAATGAGGCCTACAATTGATCAGATGCAAATAGAAATATAAAACCAGTCCTAATTGAAAGAGAACAAGTGGACAAAAAGATTGAATCCAATATTGGGTGATAATATAGCATAACAACTGATTTATAAGCTATTTTTTGTAGTCCGGTCATTTTTGACCGGGAACACCACAAGAGTGACAAGGTGACAAAACTCCCCCTAAAAAATTAAGAAAATTGTCACAAAACATTTCAGAAGTAGTTATACCATTTGTGAAAAAAGTCACTAAGTTTCAGTCCAAAGCGATAACATTAACTAGTATTTTCGGGAAAAAGAAAATCTTCTCTCCGGGTCAAAATGACGCGAACACCACATGAGGGTTAAAGCACACTAGACTGTGCACTGTTAAGGGTTTCAATGTCTGCCCTCATTTAGTCAAGTCAAGTCATCTTCATTTACATATAGCGCTTTTAAAGGGGGGGTGAAATGCTCATTTTCACTCAATCTCCTGTTAATCTTGAGTACCTATAGAGTAGTATTGCATCCTTCATATCTCCAAAAAGTCTTTAGTTTTATTATATTTATAAAAGAAAGATAGGCTGTACCGAGTCTTTCCGGAAAAAAACGAGCGTCTGGAGGCGGGCCGTGTGGGCGGTGTGCTAAAGCTGTGCTAACTGAGCTAACCGAGCTAACAACACACAGAGACATTTGAAGCAGTTTTACTCACCGCCTGCGACCGCGAACCTTTATCATTGTGACTGCTCGATCCTTAAACATTAGACGATCTGCAAGGCGGGAGGCCTTCACAGGGGAGAGACTAGTTGACATTTCAGGACTGCGTTGTCCTTCATCAGATCTAGATACGGCCTGGATACAGTGGACTGCGGTAAACCTTGGGATAAACAGAGAGACAAATATTAGCGTAGATGCCATTCTTCTTATGATGCAACGAGTACATCAGGATTTATGGGAAGTGTTCCCAGTTCCGGCTGACCTAATCTATGCAGCCTAACATTGAATTATAGAAGTCTATAATGTGTTATGTGTATGCTAGGTCAAAGAGATGTGTCTTTAGTCTAGCTTTGAACTGACAGAGTGTGTCTGCTTCCCTGACAATGTTAGGGAGACTTTAACAGATGTAATATGATATTAGCTCAAAGGGGAAATATTAATAATAATCCATAATTACCAATTATGATGAATATTTGGGTCAGTTTATTAGACATTCATATTTGGGTCAGTTTATTAGATTAACTTTGAGGTAAGCTAAATTAATATTACAATCAATTTATCAGTTCCAACAAACTCTTTGATTATCCATTTATTCTAAGAAAAGTGTATCATGACCACCGAAAAATAATTATTTCTTAGCATGTACAGCACTTAGAGCATGTAACAAGATCAAGACCGTAAAAGGGACATTGTATGCAGGCAGAGACACTTAGAAACCAAATCCATATTGTGCACAAGTTTTATTAACTAACTCACAAACATAACTAACACTAACAAACATACATACATTCATACATACATACATGCATAAGTAAAGGGGGTGAGTGATGTGGAACCAGAAGCAGGAAATAGAACTATGGAAAAGATCTATTTAACTATGAAAAGAACCATCAGCTGATCATGATGAAAACGAGACGTTTTTCTAAATAAAAACTAGTTTTGAATGACAAAAACTATGACGAAAATCTATTGACATTTTCGTCAACGAATAAAAACTAGACGAAAATGTTAGATAGTGACGATTTGGGAAGTGATCCAGTCTGATGTCCTGCGTTTGTGTTAGATGCGCACAATTGTACTGTGACGTGATCTACCCAGCGGCACACACGAGTTGGCATGCGCTGCATGTCTCATAAAACGTTGAAACATGTAAACGTCTGGGAGAATGAGTAGAGCAGACATGAAGATCTGAATAAGAGTGACGACGCTAAAAAAGAGCTCTATTCGGTAAGGTTTTCTGTGCGCACACACCCGACCCGAAGCGTGCAGCCATTCACATCATACAGCGCGCGAGTACAGAATTGAGTTCTCTTTTGTGTCTGAATGGACAAATACACACAAATATTATGTCTAAATGTCCGTTTTGGAGAGTATTCACGTAAATTATGTCGGTTATGTCTTAAACAGTTGTGAGTGTATCCATGTGCATCAGTGCATTGGATCCGCATGTCATTCGACATGATCCGATGTCTTAAAGTGACAGTGGGTAAAAAACAATGCGGTCTGTGTCCTTAATATTGATCAAGCAACAAAAGAAAAAGAGAAAAGCATACACTGCTCGTTAATAGCTTTAATAAGGATTAATTATATTTAATTCATACAAATAAATATGTCTGCTTGAAAGAATAGAGAATGATGTAGGCCTATGCAAGAAGTTATAAAGAATTCATATATCATTCATTGAAAAAAAGACTGTTGTCTACTTTAGGAAAAGTGGTTTTATTTAATTTTAAGATATTTTTTTAAGTTACAGTAGATAAATCTGTATCTGTATTGCACGTTCAAACTTTAAAATCACATATTAGCAGGTTAATATATGTTTTCTCCGGGAGTATGGGTTTGGAAATTTTAGAGAAATTCTAAATAAATGCATTTAAATTGAAACCCATTATATTTTAGTCGACTAAATCTACTGTAGATTTAGTCGACTAAAATCTTATTGTATTTCGTCGACTAAAACTAGACTAAAACTAAAACAATTCAGATGACTAAAATATGACTACAACTAAATGTCATTTTAGTCAAAAGACTATGACTAAAACTAAATCAAAATTTGCTGTCAAAATTAACACTGCTGTTGTGAGTCGAAGCCTGCGGCCCTGGCCTGCTGAGGGAACGCTGGACGGCACGGCATCCTGAAGTGCCGAGAACGCCCGGAATTGATCGTTGTCCATTCAGTGATGGTAAAGTTGCAGTTTTCTGGATTGGAGACACGGCCTTCTGTCTCCCTTTGGTAGTATGAAAGCATGGCAGGCGGTGCTCCAGTCTGCTGGGCTCAGGGCCCTGGGCCCCAGTGGGGGAGGGGTTCCCCCCCAGTATCAGCAGAAGCAGTGTTGTAGCTGGATGAGACGAGCTAAGAAAGAGGGCGGTCACTGTGGGCTGTCTCTAATAAAGCCTGAGATTGGCCACACCTCTCTGGGTTTGCTTGACCAATGAGTCGGGTGGACTTTCTGGCGGGAGTTTCCTCTGTGGAGAAGATTTATGATGCTATGTTCTAAGCGTGCTCATTTGCAATGGCACGCTGGATTGGTTTCTGAAGGCGAAACTAAGAAAGATTATTGTAATACTAATATGTTGCACAGCTACTGGCATATCATGTACACAATCATTTAGATCTTCAAAGTACCAATTTATAGAGACCAAACATGGTATGCGTGGGGTTACGTTGGCTGTGGTTTCTATAATAAGATATATAGTATCAAATAAATAATAGTATTATAATAGTATTACAAGACACAACCCAAGACAGTATATCATTCACAAAATGTTCTGGAATGCATGTTAATTTAATGTTAATCAGTCCATCGATAAATTAATGCAGGAGAGTCTGTTCTAATATCTATGGGTCTTGCAGCAGAGGCTCTGTCCACTTTGCTAAAAGTCATAAAACTCCTTATCTGATCGTTGCCGGGGTAACTGAGATCTTCTTGCCCTGTTTGGGGGATGAGCCTCAGATTCCGAGAGTGAGTTCTAAATATCAGTTGTTAAGCTCTAACAAATACTTGTGTCTGACTTGTCTCAGTCGTTACACAGCTTTCACATTAGCGATTTTCAATACAACTGCCAGTGTGAAAGCCCCCTGAGTCATTTATTGTTTGATCATCTGTTTCACCTGATGATAATTTTGATAATGTGAATAAAGATCAGGTCTATTTAATGTCTCTGTGAACCGGAAGTTATAGAATAGAGGGCTGGGTTTTATTTTAGCGCACCTCCTCTCCATCTCTCATAGCAAACTGATGGTTACACTGTAAAAAAAAAATCCTAATTTTACAGAAAATAACTGATTTTTTTACGATAATTTTCTTTCATTTTAAATTGTACTCAAAACACTGTAAAATTACAAATAATATCTGTAAAATAAAAATTCAGCTGTTATTTTAGATATTGTGACATTAATGACAAATTCCAGTAATTCACATTTTTTTATACAGAAAAAGTTTGTATAAAACTTTTTATATAACCCCCCCCCCTTTTGTATACCCCCCACCCCACCCCATTTTTTCCTTTTCCTTGTAGAGAGACACTCGCTGTATTACATTTACACTGTTTTGTCCAAACCTGTGAATCTGCCGGGCATCTATGAATTCACTGCTATGGGTCTGCTAGACGACAGACAGATCGACTATTACAATAGTGAAGAAAAGAGAAAGATTCCCAAACAGCACTGGATGAAAGAGAAAATGCAGGAGGATTACTGGGAAAAAGGCACTCAGTCGAGAAAGAGCAAAGAACAGTGGTTTAATGTCAATATCAAGATTCTGATGGACCGCATGAGAGACCATGCATCAGGTGAGGAACATTCATACCGTTTAACCTGCTTATAGTTTTATTATTGTTATCATCTTACAAACATATTGATTCTTCTTGTTTCAGATCTTCATGTTCTTCAGTGGAGACACGGTTGTGAAGTTGAGCAGCAGGGAGATGAAGTGAAGTTTTCCAAAGGTGTTTCTGAGTACGGCTATGACGGAGAGGACTTCTTTTCTTTTGATATTAAAGAGTCTCAATGGGTCGCCCCAGTTGACGCAGCTCTACCAAGCAAGAGAAAGTGGGACAATGTGCCGATCCTAAACCAATACACCAAAGGCTACCTGGAGAAAGAGTGTGTGGACTGGCTCAACAAATTCAGAGAATATGGAGACGAGGAGCTCAGAAAAACATGTCAGTGAATGTGTTTGTATTTGTTGATGATCAGCAGCTGATTAAACTGATTGATGAACTGATTTCTGTGTTTCAGCTCCTCCAAAGCTTCATATGTTTTCAAGGAAATCCACTGATGAAACCAAGCTGAAACTGACCTGTCTGGCCACCGGCTTCTACCCCAAAGACGTGATGATGATCATTAGGAAAAATTGCACATCTCTGCCTGAAGATCAGATTGAATCCTCAGGAATCAGACCAAACCATGATGGATCCTATCAGCTGAGGAAGAGTGTGGAGATCAAGAAGAAAGAAAAAGATGAATATGATTGTCTTGTGACCCACAAGAGCATCAAAGAACCAATTAGGGGAAAGTGGGGTAAGATGAGCCATTGGGTAAATTGACCCACCCCATTTTTCTTGGCAACTGTACCACTTTTATTGTCATGTGACCATATATTTTGGAACTGCCCGACTGTGAATTTTTTTAACATTAAACCTGTATGAAATATTCTATCTGAGAAAAGTAATTCTCTGCCACTACAATTCATTTATCATGGTTTTCCAGGACAAGTTACAGAATTGAGTGCCAGCGCTGCTAATGCTGAAGAATCTTCACTTAAGAAAGAATCTGATGGTATGTTTGAGCTGTTGCTTTGTCATGGCAAATTTCGAGCAGATTCATACTACAGTCCTGGAGATGCACTTTGACCTTTCACTTTTTCTCCAGCAGGACAAGAGTGTGCCGGTGAAACAGCAGACATCAGTGCGACTATTGCTCTGGGGAAAGACAAACTAACTGGTAACTATGCTTTAATTGAATATCTGTGCTTTTTTCACTCATTTCTGTTTCTCCAAAGGCTCTAGTGTAGCACAGCAGAAATTCATTTACATTTAGGGCTCCTTACAGGAGCGGCTTGTTTATTGTAAACATGCAGTTATCAAAGTTACTTATTCAGGGAACAATGAATGGTCTGTCATAATGTGGATGTTTTTAAAGGTATTAACCCTTGTGTGGTGTTCACAACCCAATTTCCCCTGTGGTGTTCCCGGTCAAAAATGACCGAACTATAAAAAATAGCTTATAAATCAGTTGTTATGCAATATTATCACCCAATATTGGATTCAATCTTTTTGTCCACTTGTTCTCTTTCAGTTAGGACTGGTTTTATATTTCTATTTGCATCTGATTAATTGTAGGCCTCATTTATTTGATAGTAGGCATCTAATTTTTTGAGTAAAAAAAAACATTATTTTTGAATAATTTTGGAAATATTAAATTAAATCTGAAGAAAATTGGCACTGTTGATCACACTAGTCTACTTTAATATTTCACCAGGAATTTTGTTTTGAAAAACTTTTATTTTGTACAAAATGGCACATTGTCACTCTTGTGGTGTTCCCAGTCAAAAATGACCGGACTACAAAAAATAGCTTATAAATCACTCATTATGCAATATTATCACCCAATATTGGATTCAATCTTTTTGTCCACTTGTTCTCTTTCAGTTAGGACTGGTTTTATATTTCTATTTGCATCTGATTAATTGTAGGCCTAATTTATTTGAGAGTAGGCATCTCATTTTTTGAGTAAAAAAAATAATATTTTTGAATAATTTTGGAAATATTAAATAAAATCTGAAGAAAATTGGCACTGATGATCACACTAGTCTACTTTAATGTTTCACAAGGAATTTTGTTTTGAAAAACTTTTATTTTGTACAATATAGCACAAAATGGCACATTGTCACCCTTGTGGTGTTCCCGGTCAGAAATGACCGGCCTACAAAAAATAGCTTATAAATCACTCGTAATGCAATATTATCATCCAATATTGGATTCAATCTTTTTGTCAACTTGTTTTCTTTCAATAAGGACTGGTTTTATATTTCTATTTGCATCTGATTATTCGTAGGCCTCATTTATTTGATAGTAGGCATCTCATTTTTTAAATAATTTTTTTTTTTTTTTTTGAATAATTTTGGAAATATTGAATTAAATCTGAAGAAAATTGGCACTGTTGATCACACTAGTCTACTTTAATTTTTCACCAGGAATTTTGTTTTGAAAAACTTTTATTTTGTACAAAATGGCACATTGTCACTCTTGTGGTGTTCCCGGTCAAAAATGACCGGCCTACAAAAAATAGCTTATAAATCACTCATTATGCAATATTATCACCCAATATTGGATTCAATCTTTTTGTCCACTTGTTCTCTTCCAATTAGGACTGGTTTTATATTTCTATTTGCATCTGATTAATTGTAGGCCTAATTTATTTGAGAGTAGGCATCTCATTTTTTGAGTAAAAAAAAAATATTTTTAAATAATTTTGGAAAAATTAAATAAAATCTGAAGAAAATTGGCACTGATGATCACACTAGTCTACTTTAAATTTTCACCAGGAATTTTGTTTTGAAAAACTTTTATTTTGTACAAAATGGCACAGAGTTACACTTGTGGTGTTCCACTGGGCCATTGAGGGCCACTGTTTCAATTGGCCATTGAAAGTGAATGGGAGAGACATGTGTTAGAAGTCCATGAAGAATATCTTAACATCTGAGTGATGGATTATGGTGAGTTTGGGCTCTTTTTAATCTTAACAATCTCATGTAAATAATGATGTGCCATTTTCCACAATTTATGCATGCTTCATTGAGTTATGAGTTAAAACGCGACATAAGTGCTAGGCTACATCTATATTCAAGGCTCTGTGAGCGCATGTGGGGGTTTGTGTGTTACAACTCAATTAGGAATATCTTTAGATCTGAGTGATGGATTATGCTGAGTTTGGGATCTTTTTAATAGTGATAGTCTGCTGAAAATAATGATGTACAGTTTTCTACGAACTGTGCATGCTTCGTGAAGTTATGAGCGAAAACCAAACGCGAGTGCTTCATGAGTATATACTTGGCTAGGTGCGTCTGTGGTATTTTCTGTGTTAGAACGCCATGAGGAATATCTTTAGATCTGATTGATGAAATATATTGAGTTTGGGGTCTTTTTAATCGTGAGCTCCTGCTGTAAATAACAATGTGCCATTTTTCATGATCGATATAATTTTCATGAAGATACGAGTAAAAAGGCCAAGTCTAAGCTACCTTGATTGGCTACGTGAGTCTGTGCGTCTGTGATATTTTTTTGTGTTAGAACTCCATGAGGAATATCTTTAGTTCTGAGTGATGGATTATGTTGAGTTTGGACTCATTTTAATTGTAAGCATCTGCTGTAAATAATGATGTGTCATTTTCCACAATCGGAGCATGTTTCATGAAGTTACGAGCGGAAATGTGTCTAAAATTCAGCATCCATACATGGTTTACACATGGGTCTCTTGAAGGGCTTCTTTTAGAAAAACCTCGCTCAAGTTTAGTAAAAAAGCCTGAAACAATTATGCTTGTTGTATTCTACTCATTGAGACCTTTCAAATGACATATGACACAGGACTATCAGAGCTGTATGATGTATTTGACATATTGCTGAATGTAATACAAAAAAGTCATTTATAAATTATGATTTTTTTTTTTTTATCGGCAAATATCTCAGCACTACTTAGGAGTTTATCAAATTGGCTACATTCATTGTAAATTTCAGACTCTAAGCTTTCAAATGACACCTATTTTAAGTTGATCAAGGTAATAGTTTTGAAAAATATTATGATTATTTATTTCGCAGCTAGGTGGCGCCTGCGGGGGGTACACTCAGTTTTAGAGTGATAACTCAGCAGTCGTTAGGAGTTGATCAAAGTGATTAAAAAGCTGAGATTCTAAGCTTTAAAATGATACATATTTTGTGTTGTTCCATTCATTGGTTGCATTGGTCTCTCCCATTCACTTTCAATGGCCCATTGAAACAACGGCCCACAATGGCCCCTTAATGGCCCAGTGGAAAACCATAAGTGTAACTCTGTGCCATATTGTACAAAATAAAAGTTTTTCAAAACACAATTCCTGGTGAAAAATTAAAGTAGACTAGTGTGATCAACAGTGCCAATTTTCTTCAGATTTTATTTTATTTTTCCTAAATTATTCAAAAATAATGTTTTTTTTACTCAAAAATTGAGATGCCTTCTCTCAAATAAATGAGGCCTACAATTGATCAGATGCAAATAGAAATATAAAACCAGTCCTAATTGAAAGAGAACAAGTGGACAAAAAGATTGAATCCAATATTGGGTGATAATATTGCATAATGATTGATTTATAAGCTATTTATTGTAGTCCGGTCATTTTTGACCAGGAACACCACAAGAGTAACAATGTGCCATTTTGTACAAAATAAAAGTTTTTCAAAACAAAATTCCTGGTGAAATATTAAAGTAGACTAGTGTGATCAACAGTGCCAATTTTCTTCAGAATTTATTTAAAATTTCCAAAATTATTCAAAAATAATGTTTTTTTTACTCAAAAATTGAGATGCCTTCTCTCAAATAAATGAGGCCTACAATTGATCAGATGCAAATAGAAATATAAAACCAGTCCTAATTGAAAGAGAACAAGTGGACAAAAAGATTGAATCCAATATTGGGTGATAATATAGCATAACAACTGATTTATAAGCTATTTTTTGTAGTCCGGTCATTTTTGACCGGGAACACCACAAGAGTGACAAGGTGACAAAACTCCCCCTAAAAAATTAAGAAAATTGTCACAAAACATTTCAGAAGTAGTTATACCATTTGTGAAAAAAGTCACCTGCGACCGCGAACCTTTATCATTGTGACTGCTCGATCCTTAAGCATTAGACGATCTGCAAGGCGGGAGGCCTTCACAGGGGAGAGACTAGTTGACATTTCAGGACTGCGTTGTCCTTCATCAGATCTAGATACGGCCTGGATACAGTGGACTGCGGTAAACCTTGGGATAAACAGAGAGACAAATATTAGCGTAGATGCCATTCTTCTTATGATGCAACGAGTACATCAGGATTTATGGGAAGTGTTCCCAGTTCCGGCTGACCTAATCTATGCAGCCTAACATTGAATTATAGAAGTCTATAATGTGTTATGTGTATGCTAGGTCAAAGAGATGTGTCTTTAGTCTAGCTTTGAACTGACAGAGTGTGTCTGCTTCCCTGACAATGTTAGGGAGACTTTAACAGATGTAATATGATATTAGCTCAAAGGGGAAATATTAATAATAATCCATAATTACCAATTATGATGAATATTTGGGTCAGTTTATTAGACATTCATATTTGGGTCAGTTTATTAGATTAACTTTGAGGTAAGCTAAATTAATATTACAATCAATTTATCAGTTCCAACAAACTCTTTGATTATCCATTTATTCTAAGAAAAGTGTATCATGACCACCGAAAAATAATTATTTCTTAGCATGTACAGCACTTAGAGCATGTAACAAGATCAAGACCGTAAAAGGGACATTGTATGCAGGCAGAGACACTTAGAAACCAAATCCATATTGTGCACAAGTTTTATTAACTAACTCACAAACATAACTAACACTAACAAACATACATACATTCATACATACATACATGCATAAGTAAAGGGGGTGAGTGATGTGGAACCAGAAGCAGGAAATAGAACTATGGAAAAGATCTATTTAACTATGAAAAGAACCATCAGCTGATCATGATGAAAACGAGACGTTTTTCTAAATAAAAACTAGTTTTGAATGACAAAAACTATGACGAAAATCTATTGACATTTTCGTCAACGAATAAAAACTAGACGAAAATGTTAGATAGTGACGATTTGGGAAGTGATCCAGTCTGATGTCCTGCGTTTGTGTTAGATGCGCACAATTGTACTGTGACGTGATCTACCCAGCGGCACACACGAGTTGGCATGCGCTGCATGTCTCATAAAACGTTGAAACATGTAAACGTCTGGGAGAATGAGTAGAGCAGACATGAAGATCTGAATAAGAGTGACGACGCTAAAAAAGAGCTCTATTCGGTAAGGTTTTCTGTGCGCACACACCCGACCCGAAGCGTGCAGCCATTCACATCATACAGCGCGCGAGTACAGAATTGAGTTCTCTTTTGTGTCTGAATGGACAAATACACACAAATATTATGTCTAAATGTCCGTTTTGGAGAGTATTCACGTAAATTATGTCGGTTATGTCTTAAACAGTTGTGAGTGTATCCATGTGCATCAGTGCATTGGATCCGCATGTCATTCGACATGATCCGATGTCTTAAAGTAACAGTGGGTAAAAAACAATGCGGTCTGTGTCCTTAATATTGATCAAGCAACAAAAGAAAAAGAGAAAAGCATACACTGCTCGTTAATAGCTTTAATAAGGATTAATTATATTTAATTCATACAAATAAATATGTCTGCTTGAAAGAATAGAGAATGTTGTAGGCCTATGCAAGAAGTTATAAAGAATTCATATATCATTCATTGAAAAAAAGACTGTTGTCTACTTTAGGAAAAGTGGTTTTATTTAATTTTAAGATATTTTTTTAAGTTACAGTAGTTAAATCTGTATCTGTATTGCACGTTCAAACTTTAAAATCACATATTAGCAGGTTAATATATGTTTTCTCCAGGAGTATGGGTTTGGAAATTTTAGAGAAATTCTAAATAAATGCATTTAAATTGAAACCCATTATATTTTAGTCGACTAAATCTACTGTAGATTTAGTCGACTAAAATCTTATTGTATTTCATCGACTAAAACTAGACTAAAACTAAAACAATTCAGATGACTAAAATATGACTACAACTAAATGTCATTTTAGTCAAAAGACTATGACTAAAACTAAATCAAAATTTGCTGTCAAAATTAACACTGCTGTTGTGAGTCGAAGCCTGCGGCCCTGGCCTGCTGAGGGAACGCTGGACGGCACGGCATCCTGAAGTGCCGAGAACGCCCGGAATTGATCGTTGTCCATTCAGTGATGGTAAAGTTGCAGTTTTCTGGATTGGAGACACGGCCTTCTGTCTCCCTTTGGTAGTATGAAAGCATGGCAGGCGGTGCTCCAGTCTGCTGGGCTCAGGGCCCTGGGCCCCAGTGGGGGAGGGGTTCCCCCCCAGTATCAGCAGAAGCAGTGTTGTAGCTGGATGAGACGAGCTAAGAAAGAGGGCGGTCACTGTGGGCTGTCTCTAATAAAGCCTGAGATTGGCCACACCTCTCTGGGTTTGCTTGACCAATGAGTCGGGTGGACTTTCTGGCGGGAGTTTCCTCTGTGGAGAAGATTTATGATGCTATGTTCTAAGCGTGCTCATTTGCAATGGCACGCTGGATTGGTTTCTGAAGGCGAAACTAAGAAAGATTATTGTAATACTAATATGTTGCACAGCTACTGGCATATCATGTACACAATCATTTAGATCTTCAAAGTACCAATTTATAGAGACCAAACATGGTATGCGTGGGGTTACGTTGGCTGTGGTTTCTATAATAAGATATATAGTATCAAATAAATAATAGTATTATAATAGTATTACAAGACACAACCCAAGACAGTATATCATTCACAAAATGTTCTGGAATGCATGTTAATTTAATGTTAATCAGTCCATCGATAAATGAATGCAGGAGAGTCTGTTCTAATATCTATGGGTCTTGCAGCAGAGGCTCTGTCCACTTTGCTAAAAGTCATAAAACTCCTTATCTGATCGTTGCCGGGGTAACTGAGATCTTCTTGCCCTGTTTGGGGGATGAGCCTCAGATTCCGAGAGTGAGTTCTAAATATCAGTTGTTAAGCTCTAACAAATACTTGTGTCTGACTTGTCTCAGTCGTTACACAGCTTTCACATTAGCGATTTTCAATACAACTGCCAGTGTGAAAGCCCCCTGAGTCATTTATTGTTTGATCATCTGTTTCACCTGATGATAATTTTGATAATGTGAATAAAGATCAGGTCTATTTAATGTCTCTGTGAACCGGAAGTTATAGAATAGAGGGCTGGGTTTTATTTTAGCGCACCTCCTCTCCATCTCTCATAGCAAACTGATGGTTACACTGTAAAAAAAAAATCCTAATTTTACAGAAAATAACTGATTTTTTTACGATAATTTTCTTTCATTTTAAATTGTACTCAAAACACTGTAAAATTACAAATAATATCTGTAAAATAAAAATTCAGCTGTTATTTTAGATATTGTGACATTAATGACAAATTCCAGTAATTCACATTTTTTTATACAGAAAAAGTTTGTATAAAACTTTTTATATAACCCCCCCCCCTTTTGTATACCCCCCACCCCACCCCATTTTTTCCTTTTCCTTGTAGAGAGACACTCGCTGTATTACATTTACACTGTTTTGTCCAAACCTGTGAATCTGCCGGGCATCTATGAATTCACTGCTATGGGTCTGCTAGACGACAGACAGATCGACTATTACAATAGTGAAGAAAAGAGAAAGATTCCCAAACAGCACTGGATGAAAGAGAAAATGCAGGAGGATTACTGGGAAAAAGGCACTCAGTCGAGAAAGAGCAAAGAACAGTGGTTTAATGTCAATATCAAGATTCTGATGGACCGCATGAGAGACCATGCATCAGGTGAGGAACATTCATACCGTTTAACCTGCTTATAGTTTTATTATTGTTATCATCTTACAAACATATTGATTCTTCTTGTTTCAGATCTTCATGTTCTTCAGTGGAGACACGGTTGTGAAGTTGAGCAGCAGGGAGATGAAGTGAAGTTTTCCAAAGGTGTTTCTGAGTACGGCTATGACGGAGAGGACTTCTTTTCTTTTGATATTAAAGAGTCTCAATGGGTCGCCCCAGTTGACGCAGCTCTACCAAGCAAGAGAAAGTGGGACAATGTGCCGATCCTAAACCAATACACCAAAGGCTACCTGGAGAAAGAGTGTGTGGACTGGCTCAACAAATTCAGAGAATATGGAGACGAGGAGCTCAGAAAAACATGTCAGTGAATGTGTTTGTATTTGTTGATGATCAGCAGCTGATTAAACTGATTGATGAACTGATTTCTGTGTTTCAGCTCCTCCAAAGCTTCATATGTTTTCAAGGAAATCCACTGATGAAACCAAGCTGAAACTGACCTGTCTGGCCACCGGCTTCTACCCCAAAGACGTGATGATGATCATTAGGAAAAATTGCACATCTCTGCCTGAAGATCAGATTGAATCCTCAGGAATCAGACCAAACCATGATGGATCCTATCAGCTGAGGAAGAGTGTGGAGATCAAGAAGAAAGAAAAAGATGAATATGATTGTCTTGTGACCCACAAGAGCATCAAAGAACCAATTAGGGGAAAGTGGGGTAAGATGAGCCATTGGGTAAATTGACCCACCCCATTTTTCTTGGCAACTGTACCACTTTTATTGTCATGTGACCATATATTTTGGAACTGCCCGACTGTGAATTTTTTTAACATTAAACCTGTATGAAATATTCTATCTGAGAAAAGTAATTCTCTGCCACTACAATTCATTTATCATGGTTTTCCAGGACAAGTTACAGAATTGAGTGCCAGCGCTGCTAATGCTGAAGAATCTTCACTTAAGAAAGAATCTGATGGTATGTTTGAGCTGTTGCTTTGTCATGGCAAATTTCGAGCAGATTCATACTACAGTCCTGGAGATGCACTTTGACCTTTCACTTTTTCTCCAGCAGGACAAGAGTGTGCCGGTGAAACAGCAGACATCAGTGCGACTATTGCTCTGGGGAAAGACAAACTAACTGGTAACTATGCTTTAATTGAATATCTGTGCTTTTTTCACTCATTTCTGTTTCTCCAAAGGCTCTAGTGTAGCACAGCAGAAATTCATTTACATTTAGGGCTCCTTACAGGAGCGGCTTGTTTATTGTAAACATGCAGTTATCAAAGTTACTTATTCAGGGAACAATGAATGGTCTGTCATAATGTGGATGTTTTTAAAGGTATTAACCCTTGTGTGGTGTTCACAACCCAATTTCCCCTGTGGTGTTCCCGGTCAAAAATGACCGAACTATAAAAAATAGCTTATAAATCAGTTGTTATGCAATATTATCACCCAATATTGGATTCAATCTTTTTGTCCACTTGTTCTCTTTCAGTTAGGACTGGTTTTATATTTCTATTTGCATCTGATTAATTGTAGGCCTCATTTATTTGATAGTAGGCATCTAATTTTTTGAGTAAAAAAAAACATTATTTTTGAATAATTTTGGAAATATTAAATTAAATCTGAAGAAAATTGGCACTGTTGATCACACTAGTCTACTTTAATATTTCACCAGGAATTTTGTTTTGAAAAACTTTTATTTTGTACAAAATGGCACATTGTCACTCTTGTGGTGTTCCCAGTCAAAAATGACCGGACTACAAAAAATAGCTTATAAATCACTCATTATGCAATATTATCACCCAATATTGGATTCAATCTTTTTGTCCACTTGTTCTCTTTCAGTTAGGACTGGTTTTATATTTCTATTTGCATCTGATTAATTGTAGGCCTAATTTATTTGAGAGTAGGCATCTCATTTTTTGAGTAAAAAAAATAATATTTTTGAATAATTTTGGAAATATTAAATAAAATCTGAAGAAAATTGGCACTGATGATCACACTAGTCTACTTTAATGTTTCACAAGGAATTTTGTTTTGAAAAACTTTTATTTTGTACAATATAGCACAAAATGGCACATTGTCACCCTTGTGGTGTTCCCGGTCAGAAATGACCGGCCTACAAAAAATAGCTTATAAATCACTCGTAATGCAATATTATCATCCAATATTGGATTCAATCTTTTTGTCAACTTGTTTTCTTTCAATAAGGACTGGTTTTATATTTCTATTTGCATCTGATTATTCGTAGGCCTCATTTATTTGATAGTAGGCATCTCATTTTTTAAATAATTTTTTTTTTTTTTTTTGAATAATTTTGGAAATATTGAATTAAATCTGAAGAAAATTGGCACTGTTGATCACACTAGTCTACTTTAATTTTTCACCAGGAATTTTGTTTTGAAAAACTTTTATTTTGTACAAAATGGCACATTGTCACTCTTGTGGTGTTCCCGGTCAAAAATGACCGGCCTACAAAAAATAGCTTATAAATCACTCATTATGCAATATTATCACCCAATATTGGATTCAATCTTTTTGTCCACTTGTTCTCTTCCAATTAGGACTGGTTTTATATTTCTATTTGCATCTGATTAATTGTAGGCCTAATTTATTTGAGAGTAGGCATCTCATTTTTTGAGTAAAAAAAAAATATTTTTAAATAATTTTGGAAAAATTAAATAAAATCTGAAGAAAATTGGCACTGATGATCACACTAGTCTACTTTAAATTTTCACCAGGAATTTTGTTTTGAAAAACTTTTATTTTGTACAAAATGGCACAGAGTTACACTTGTGGTGTTCCACTGGGCCATTGAGGGCCACTGTTTCAATTGGCCATTGAAAGTGAATGGGAGAGACATGTGTTAGAAGTCCATGAAGAATATCTTAACATCTGAGTGATGGATTATGGTGAGTTTGGGCTCTTTTTAATCTTAACAATCTCATGTAAATAATGATGTGCCATTTTCCACAATTTATGCATGCTTCATTGAGTTATGAGTTAAAACGCGACATAAGTGCTAGGCTACATCTATATTCAAGGCTCTGTGAGCGCTTTTGGGGGTTTGTGTGTTACAACTCAATTAGGAATATCTTTAGATCTGAGTGATGGATTATGCTGAGTTTGGGATCTTTTTAATAGTGATAGTCTGCTGAAAATAATGATGTACAGTTTTCTACGAACTGTGCATGCTTCGTGAAGTTATGAGCGAAAACCAAACGCGAGTGCTTCATGAGTATATACTTGGCTAGGTGCGTCTGTGGTATTTTCTGTGTTAGAACGCCATGAGGAATATCTTTAGATCTGATTGATGAAATATATTGAGTTTGGGGTCTTTTTAATCGTGAGCTCCTGCTGTAAATAACAATGTGCCATTTTTCATGATCGATATAATTTTCATGAAGATACGAGTAAAAAGGCCAAGTCTAAGCTACCTTGATTGGCTACGTGAGTCTGTCCGTCTGTGATATTTTTTTGTGTTAGAACTCCATGAGGAATATCTTTAGTTCTGAGTGATGGATTATGTTGAGTTTGGACTCATTTTAATTGTAAGCATCTGCTGTAAATAATGATGTGTCATTTTCCACAATCGGAGCATGTTTCATGAAGTTACGAGCGGAAATGTGTCTAAAATTCAGCATCCATACATGGTTTACACATGGGTCTCTTGAAGGGCTTCTTTTAGAAAAACCTCGCTCAAGTTTAGTAAAAAAGCCTGAAACAATTATGCTTGTTGTATTCTACTCATTGAGACCTTTCAAATGACATATGACACAGGACTATCAGAGCTGTATGATGTATTTGACATATTGCTGAATGTAATACAAAAAAGTCATTTATAAATTATGATTTTTTTTTTTTATCGGCAAATATCTCAGCACTACTTAGGAGTTTATCAAATTGCCTACATTCATTGTAAATTTCAGACTCTAAGCTTTCAAATGACACCTATTTTAAGTTGATCAAGGTAATAGTTTTGAAAAATATTATGATTATTTATTTCGCAAAAAGATTGAATCCAATATTGGGTGATAATATTGCATAATGATTGATTTATAAGCTATTTATTGTAGTCCGGTCATTTTTGACCAGGAACACCACAAGAGTAACAATGTGCCATTTTGTACAAAATAAAAGTTTTTCAAAACAAAATTCCTGGTGAAATATTAAAGTAGACTAGTGTGATCAACAGTGCCAATTTTCTTCAGAATTTATTTAAAATTTCCAAAATTATTCAAAAATAATGTTTTTTTTACTCAAAAAATTAGATGCCTACTCTCAAATAAATGAGGCCTACAATTAATCAGATGCAAATAGAAATATAAAACCAGTCCTAATTGAAAGAGAACAAGTGGACAAAAAGATTGAATCCAATATTGGGTGATAATATAGCATAACAACTGATTTATAAGCTATTTTTTGTAGTCCGGTCATTTTTGACCGGGAACACCACAAGAGTGACAAGGTGACAAAACTCCCCCTAAAAAATTAAGAAAATTGTCACAAAACATTTCAGAAGTAGTTATACCATTTGTTAAAAAAGTCACTAAGTTTCAGTCCAAAGCGATAACATAAACTAGTATTTTCGGGAAAAAGAAAATCTTCTCTCCGGGTCAAAATGACGCGAACACCACATGAGGGTTAAAGCACACTAGACTGTGCACTGTTAAGGGTTTCAATGTCTGCCCTCATTTAGTCAAGTCAAGTCATCTTCATTTACATATAGCGCTTTTAAAGGGGGGGGTGAAATGCTCATTTTCACTCAATCTCCTGTTAATCTTGAGTACCTATAGAGTAGTATTGCATCCTTCATATCTCCAAAAAGTCTTTAGTTTTATTATATTTATAAAAGAAAGATAGGCTGTACCGAGTCTTTCCGGAAAAAAACGAGCGTCTGGAGGCGGGCCGTGTGGGCGGTGTGCTAAAGCTGTGCTAACTGAGCTAACCGAGCTAACAACACACAGAGACATTTGAAGCAGTTTTACTCACCGCCTGCGACCGCGAACCTTTATCATTGTGACTGCTCGATCCTTAGACCTTAAGCATTAGACGATCTGCAAGGCGGGAGGCCTTCACAGGGGAGAGACTAGTTGACATTTCAGGACTGCGTTGTCCTTCATCAGATCTAGATACGGCCTGGATACAGTGGACTGCGGTAAACCTTGGGATAAACAGAGAGACAAATATTAGCGTAGATGCCATTCTTCTTATGATGCAACGAGTACATCAGGATTTATGGGAAGTGTTCCCAGTTCCGGCTGACCTAATCTATGCAGCCTAACATTGAATTATAGAAGTCTATAATGTGTTATGTGTATGCTAGGTCAAAGAGATGTGTCTTTAGTCTAGCTTTGAACTGACAGAGTGTGTCTGCTTCCCTGACAATGTTAGGGAGACTTTAACAGATGTACTATGATATTAGCTCAAAGGGAAATATTAATAATAATCCATAATTACCAATTATGATTCATATTTGGGTCAGTTTTTTAGACATTCATATTTGGGTCAGTTTATTAGATTAACTTTGAGGTAAGCTAAATTAATATTACAATCAATTTATCAGTTCCAACAAACTCTTTGATTATCCATTTATTCTAAGAAAAGTGTATCATGACCACCGAAAAATAATTATTTCTTAGCATGTACAGCGCTTAGAGCATGTAACAAGATCAAGACCGTAAAAGGGACATTGTATGCAGGCAGAGACACTTAGAAACCAAATCCATATTGTGCACAAGTTTTATTAACTAACTCACAAACATAACTAACACTAACAAACATACATACATTCATCCATACATGCATAGGTAAAGGGGGTGAGTGATGTGGAACCGGAAGCAGGAAATAGAACTATGGAAAAGATCTATTTAACTATGAAAAGAACCATCAGCTGATCATGACGAAAACGAGACGATAACTAAATAAAAACTAGTTTTGAATGACAAAAACTATGACGAAAATCTATTGACATTTTCGTCAACGAATAAAAACTAGACGAAAATGTTAGATAGTGACGATTTGGGAAGCGATCCAGTCTGATGTCCTGCGTTTGTGTTAGATGCGCACAATTGTACTGTGACGTGATCTACCCAGCGGCACACACGAGTTGGCATGCGCTGCATGTCTCATAAAACGTTGAAACATGTAAACGTCTGGGAGAATGAGTAGAGCAGACATGAAGATCTGAATAAGAGTGACGACGCTAAAAAAGAGCTCTATTCGGTAAGGTTTTCTGTGCGCACACACCCGACCCGAAGCGTGCAGCCATTCACATCATACAGCGCGCGAGTACAGAATTGAGCTCTCTTTTGTGTCTGAATGGACAAATACACACAAATATTATGTCTAAATGTCCGTTTTGGAGAGTATTCACGTAAATTATGTCGGTTATGTCTTAAACAGTTGTGAGTGTATCCATGTGCATCAGTGCATTGGATCCGCATGTCATTCGACATGATCCGATGTCTTAAAGTGACAGTGGGTAATAAACAATGCGGTCTGTGTCCTTAATATTGATCAAGCAACAAAAGAAAAAGAGAAAAGCATACACTGCTCGTTAATAGCTTTAATAAGGATTAATTATATTTAATTCATATAAATAAATATGTCTGCTTGAAAGAATAGAGAATGATGTAGGCCTATGCAAGAAGTTATAAAGAATTCATATATCATTCATTGAAAAAAAGACTGTCGTTTACTTTAGGAAAAGTGGTTTTATTTAATTTTAAGACATTTTTTTAAGTTACAGTAGTTAAATCTGTATCTGTATTGCACATTCAAACTTTAAAATCACATATTAGCAGGTTAATATATGTTTTCTCCAGGAGTATGGGTTTGGAAATTTTAGAGAAATTCTAAATAAATGCATTTAAATTGAAACCCATTATATTTTAGTCGACTAAATCTACTGTAGATTTAGTCGACTAAAATCTTATTGTATTTCGTCGACTAAAACTAGACTAAAACTAAAACAATTCAGATGACTAAAATATGACTAAAACTAAATGTCATTTTAGTCAAAAGACTATGACTAAAACTAAATCAAAATTTGCTGTCAAAATTAACACTGCTGTTGTGAGTCGAAGCCTGCGGCCCTGGCCTGCTGAGGGAACGCTGGACGGCACGGCATCCTGAAGTGCCGAGAACGCCCGGAATTGATCGTTGTCCATTCAGTGATGGTAAAGTTGCAGTTTTCTGGATTGGAGACACGGCCTTCTGTCTCCCTTTGGTAGTATGAAAGCATGGCAGGCGGTGCTCCAGTCTGCTGGGCTCAGGGCCCTGGGCCCCAGTGGGGGAGGGGTTCCCCCCCAGTATCAGCAGAAGCAGTGTTGTAGCTGGATGAGACGAGCTAAGAAAGAGGGCGGTCACTGTGGGCTGTCTCTAATAAAGCCTGAGATTGGCCACACCTCTCTGGGTTTGCTTGACCAATGAGTCGGGTGGACTTTCTGGCGGGAGTTTCCTCTGTGGAGAAGATTTATGATGCTATGTTCTAAGCGTGCTCATTTGCAATGGCATGCTGGATTGGTTTCTGAAGGCGAAACTAAGAAAGATTATTGTAATACTAATATGTTGCACAGCTACTGGCATATCATGTACACAATCATTTAGATCTTCAAAGTACCAATTTATAGAGACCAAACATGGTATGCGTGGGGTTACGTTGGCTGTGGTTTCTATAATAAGATATATAGTATCAAATAAATAATAGTATTATAATAGTATTACAAGACACAACCCAAGAGAGTATATCATTCACAAAATGTTCTGGAATGCATGTTAATTTCATGTTAGTCAGTTCATCAATAAATGAATGCAGGAGAGTCTGTTCTAGTATTGCAGCAGAGGCTCTGTCCACTTTGCTAAAAGTCATAACTTATCTGATCGTTGCCGGGGTAACTGAGATCTTCTTGCCCCGTTTGGGGGATGAGCCTCAGATTCCGAGAGTGAGTTCTAAATATCAGTTGTTAAGCTCTAACAAATACTTGTGTCTGACTTGTCTCAGTCGTTACACAGCTGTCATGATTCTGCCTTCTTGTCCCAGATCTCTCTTGTCTTGAGGCAGGATCATGACAGACCCATGTTTTATGTGTAAGCACATGGCCATTTGTTTGGGCTGTGTGCTTGCGTTGTCTTGTCACCTTACCCCGCCCCCTTGTTATCTCATCTTGTTATTTCATCTTGTCATCGTTGCTTTCACCTGTGTTCCTGATTAGTTTGCTCCCTATTTAATCCCCTCATGTTTTCTGTGTCGGTACATTGTTTAACACGGCATGTTATTCTCTGTGACTGCCCTGTGATACTTCGTCTGAATCCTGTGAATGTTATCAGTGAGTTTATTACTGTTTGTTTCTTTTTAGTCATTGTCAAGTCTGAGTCTAGTCTTTATTTATCATTTTGGTCTTAGTCTAGTTGTTCTCTTCCCCAGTCCTGTTTTGCCCCCTCGTGGGTTTTGTTTTCTGTTTTTTGTCATAATAAATCTTGAGTGTCTGCACCTCGTCTGCTTTTGGGTTCATTCCTGCCACTTCATGACAACAGCTTTCACATTAGCGATTTTCAATACAACTGCCAGTGTGAAAGCCCCCTGAGTCATTTATTGTTTGATCATCTGTTTCACCTGATGATAATTTTGATAATGTGAATAAAGATCAGGTCTATTTAATGTCTCTGTTATTTTAGCGCACCTCCTCTCCATCTCTCATAGCAAACTGATAGTTACACTGTAAAAAGAAATCCTAATTTTACAGAAAATAACTGATTTTTTTTGACGATCATTTTCTTTCATTTTAAATTGTACTCAAAACACTGTAAAATTACAAATAATATCTGTAAAATAAAAATTCAGCTGTTATTTTAGGTATTGTGACAATAATGACAAATTCCAGTAATTCACATTTTTTTATTAAAAGTTTGTATAAAACTTTTTATATACTACCCCCCACCCCCCCACCCCCCCCACCCTTTGTATAACCACCACCCCATTTTTTCCTTTTCCTTGTAGAGAGACACTCGCTGTATTACATTTACACTGTTTTGTCCAAACCTGTGGATCTGCCGGGCATCTATGAATTCACTGCTATGGGTCTGCTAGACGACACACAGATCGACTATTACAATAGTAAAGAAAAGAGAAAGATTCCCACACAGCCCTGGATGAAAGAGAAAATGCAGGAGGATTACTGGGAAAAAGGCACTCAGTCCAGAAAGAGCAAAGAACAGTGGTTTAATGTCAATGTCAAGATTCTGATGGACCGCATGAGACACAATGAATCAGGTGAGGAACATTCATACCGTTTAACCTGCTTATGTATTCTAGTTTTATTATTGTTATCATCTTACAAACATTTTGATTTTTCATGTTTCAGATGTCCATATTCTTCAGTGGAGACACGGTTGTGAAGTTGAGCAGCAGGGAGATGAAGTGAAGTTTCTCAAAGGTGTTTCTGAGTACGGCTATGACGGAGAGGACTTCTTTTCTTTTGATGATAAAGAGTCTCAATGGGTCGCCCCAGTTGACGCAGCCCTACCAAGCAAGAGAAAGTGGGACAATGTGCCGATCCTAAACCAATACACCAAAGGCTACCTGGAGAAAGAGTGTGTGGACTGGCTCAACAAATTCAGAGAATATAGAGACGAGGAGCTCAGAAAAACATGTGAGTAAATGTGTTTGTATTTGTTGATCATCCACAGATGATGAATAGAATTGATAAACTGATTTCTGTGTTTTCAGCTCCTCCAAAGGTTCATGTGTTTTCAAGGAAATCCACTGATGAAACCAAGCTGAAACTGACCTGTCTGGCCACCGGCTTCTACCCCAAAGACGTGATGATGATCATTAGGAAAAATTGCACATCTCTTCCTGAAGATCAGATTGAATCCTCAGGAATCAGACCAAACCATGATGGAACCTCTCAGCTGAGGAAGAGTGTGGAGATCAAGAAGGAGGAAAGAGATGAATATGATTGTCTTTTGACCCACAAGAGCATCAAAGAACCAATTATCGCCAAATTGGGTAACTAAAGCAGTTACACAGAAAGACAGAAATATCACCTGATATTGTAATAAAATATTTGTTTGCTTGTGATATCCTTAATTAAACTTTTGATCTTTTTGTGCATTTGTACAGATGGACAACAGACTAGTATGCTGTGACAGATTGGAGGTACAACGTTTCACACTAGAAGCGGATGCAGTGGAAATTGGTCTAACATGCTTTTTAAGCTCTACTTTAAATAATTTTAACACTCCCTATGTGTTGTTTGCGACTCCTGGCTATAGTGTGTTTTTTTAGTTTACATGTACCCAAATAATCCGTTTATAATTGTATTGATGTCTCAATCAGACTGAAAAGCCTTTATGTAAACGCATCAATGGATCCAATTGAGCTCGATCCAAATAAAAATTTTGTGTAGACCAACAGGAAAAAATAAGCATGTAAAAGCTTGAATATATCTTTTCCTCAGTCGTATTCAAAAACACCTTGCACACCTGTGCAGTGCCGTCAAGTGTATGTTTACATCCATTTTACGTCTTACAAATGTGCGTCTTACGAAAATCTCACATCTTACAAAGTGGTCAGTGGAGGACTGAATATTTAGTAAATATTTGCTAAAAAGCTCTTCTGTCGGAAATGTCAGCTTTCTTTTTTAAGTTGAAAACAGTCGACAATTATACTCACATAGTGCATGGTTTTGCTTCTCATGATAATTGCTCATCTTCACTAATGAGTATCTGACAAATATACACTAACTCTTATTTGTGAACATTTTGAGAACATTAAATAAAACCAACATCTAACGAAATGTAACTGTGGAAGTCTTTTTTGTTGTAAATATATTTTTGATAAATGTATTTATTCACTGAACATTGAACTGTCCATCATTGTTGTTGATTTTAAAAGTAATAAAGCACTCTATAGACTATGCACGATTAAGAGATTCACTGACTGCCTAAACTCGCTCTGCCTAAAGCCATCGTTCGATTTGCTTGTTGGCAAAAACTTAATTCTGCTGCTTAATTATTTCCTCCAGACGTTGGCGAAGGAACGATGTAAACATCAGTAAAATTCACCCTTCAAGGCGTTTCAATCATGGACAGGAGTGTTGCAATGAAGGTTTCTGCTCAGCTTTGTGTTTTTCTTCTTTATGGGACTTTTCCTTCAATTCAAGCAGGTAAAGGACGAACTTTTGCTGCATTTATCAGAGAACCAAAGTGAAAGTAACACGTTTGCGCTTCCTGATCATAAACGGCTTAGTAACGACATAATTAAAATTTGATTACAAACTTATGCAAACATTGTATTTGAAATATAATTAAATGTAGGCAAGTTTTGACAACTTAATCCTGTTGAACCTGTAATAAGTTAGCATGTTTTTACGTTTAAGTGGATTCTAGTGAATACATGGAAATAATAATCTTATCCAGATCTTATCTTATAAGAATATTATCTTTGTCCTACTGGATAAAGAAGTTTATCCAGTAGGATCTTTTTTGATTATGTTGGGATTGTGTTCAGATTTGTGATTAATAATGTCTCTCAGAGACTTACAGGTCTGGCTTTATATATTTTCTTAACAGATTCTAAGATTAATTGTATTTGTGTTTTTCTGTAACAGAAATGTTTTGAAACTATCCTTCAGAAATGTACCACTTTTATCACAAACACTGAAGTGAATAGTTATTTCATGCATATTTTATTGCTCTTCATCACAGAGAAACACTCTCTGTATTACATTTACACTGGTTTGTCCAAACCTGTGGATCTGCCGGGCATCTATGAATTCACTGCTATGGGTCTGCTAGACGACACACAGATCGACTATTACAATAGTGAAGAAAAGAGAAAGATTCCCAAACAGCCCTGGATGAAAGAGAAAATGCAGGAGGATTACTGGGAAAAAGGCACTCAATCGAGAAAGAGCAAAGAACAGTGGTTTAACGTGAATGTCCACATTCTGATCAACCGCATGAGACACAATGAATCAGGTGAGAAACATTCATGCTGTTTAACCTGCTTATGTATTAATTCAATAGGGGTCAAAGCACTGAAAGTGCTGGAAGCCTAATGTGTTTGTACTGATTTTCTTCTTTTCCTTCTAATGGTTCATAACTTCAGAACACTAAGGGCTAGATACAAACATATTTTTTTTCTGGAATCTTTTTAGTCATGTATATCTTTTCATTTCATTTATGACTATAAAATATTTGCAGCCAAAGTTTTGAAATTTTCCCCAAAAAACTATTTTTTTTAAACTCCTAATAGGCAGTTGGTCTGATCGTCACCAAATTAGCACCCATCCAATAGGGACAGTGCTACCAAAAAGTTATCAAAAGAAATCTGATTAGTCAAAGCATTGCAAAGATGTAAGTTCATGGTGAGGCAGTGCCCACTTTTATGAGTAGCTGCTGAACGCAATGACCAAGCTTAACAAAACTTGACACACAAAGACAGCAGGACACTATATGACACACACCAAGTTTAATAAAATTCCGCCAATAGGGGGCGCTACAACAACAAAAAACATTATAATTCAGCAACTGTATGATCTATGAAGTTGAAAATTGTTATGCATCTTCTTTGGTGGACATCCTAACATACAGTGCTAATACAGTGCTTCTCAAACTTTTTACACCAAGTACCACCTCAGAAAATATTTGGCTCTCCAAGTACCACCATAAAGACTATTCAGCTATTCAGACTATTCTAACTATTCAGCTATAGCTATGCACAGCTCAAAAACGAGGCAGTTTTATTTCTAATAAGAATATGTATTATTGTCAGCCCCTTGTTATACAGTGTAAAAACCCAGTTTGAACATTAACACTGCACTGTGCTGCTTACATAAAGAAAATAAAAAACTTAAATAATGATTAAATGAAAATGTATTGCACCTAAAAGTGAAATAAAAAATGTATGTAAATAAAGATTAAATAAAAAAATTTATTGTACTTAAAAGTTAAATAAAAACTGTACTGTACTTAAATGTTAAGTAAAAAAAAAAGTACTTGTGCTGTACTTACATTTTTTTTAACACAGAATGTTTACATTCACAAACAGCTATATTACACACTGCATGAAAGAGAATAGGAGAACAGTAGGCCTATGCACAAACAGCGGGAAACTCTATATAAGTGCAGTTTGCGCATTTAAAAACATCCATTTCCATAGCCTGATCACTTTATTTAGCATTCATGTAAACACTACGTTCGGATTCTTAAAACGGAATGAATTAATTCATCGTGTCCATGTAAGCGTAGCTGTCATAAAGCCTGTCACGGACCCGCACCTCAATACCTTGCTGAGTTAGTGCAACCATATGTTCCTGCCCGGACCCTTAGATCCAGCAATGATAATTTGCTTGTCGTACCCAAGTATAACCCCTAACCTCCAGACCTTCAAATCTCAACTTAAAACTCATCTATTCACCATGCCTAGTAAATAATGAATTTCCTCTCTAATTCTATGTCTTCCACTTTTTCATTTTTTATGTTTAAAATTTTAATTTATGTTTTCTTTGATTATATAACTTGTTAATTATTTGTAGTTATTGGTTGTCTCTGTCTGCTTTTCTGCTTGTCTGATTGTTATAATAAGCAGATTGATTGTCTCTGTCTGTCAACTGTTTGTATTATTTTGTGAAGCGACCTTGGGTTCTTGAAAGGCGCTATAAAAAATGTACATATTATTATTATTACTGAAGGTTCAAGATGGACTTTGCTATAAAAACCACATCATAATATACATTTAAATCATCCACATGAGCCAATATTGCTTGTACCACAACGATTGATGCTTGCAGCTATATTATTTTTTACTATTGATCTAATCTCACAAACATTTATGTCCATGTCAGATCTTCATGTTATTCAGAGGAGAGTTGGTTGTGAAGTTGAGCAGCAGGGAGATGAAGTGAAGTTTCTCAAAGGTGTTTCTGAGTACGGCTATGACGGAGAGGACTTCTTGTCTTTTGATGATAAAGAGTCTCAATGGGTCGCCCCAGTTGACGCAGCTCTACCAACCAAGAGAAAGTGGGACAATGTGCCGATTCTAAACCAATACACCAAAGGCTACCTGGAGAAAGAGTGTGTGGACTGGCTCAACAAATTCAGAGAATATGGAGACGAGGAGCTCAGAAAAACATGTGAGTAAATGTGTTTGTATTTGTTGATTATATGAAGCTGTAATTGAGATGGAACTGATTTACAAACCGGTCCCTTTGTTTTCAGCTCCTCCAGATGTTCATGTATTTTTAAGGAAATCAAATGACAAAACCAAGCGGGAATTCCCCTGTCTGGCCACCGGCTTCTACCCCAAAGACGTGACGATGATCATTAGGAAAAATAACACATCTCTTCCTGAAGATCAGATTGAATCCACAGGAATCAGACCAAACCATGATGGATCCTATCAGCTGAGGAAGAGTGTGGAGATCAAGGAGGAGGAAAAAGATGAATATGATTGTTTTGTGTCCCACAGAACCCTTGAAAAACCAATTGTCTTCAAATGGGGTAATTAAAGCAGTTTCCTATCCCTCAGTCACATTCTACATTATGTCAGAACTGACTGACGCAATGGGATCTCGCCTGAGAGCCCAATCACCTTCGAGTGGTAACAAAACATATATAACACTCCGTACATATGAGTATATAAGACAGCATGCAACACTCTTTCACTTCGGATCCAAGCATTCATCATCACTCTGCTCTTAACAATCATCGTTTGTGTGAGCTGAACAAGAGGGAAGCAGTTTTGTGTATTGGTGTGACGGCATATCAGCGGAGGTCAAAATCTGAAAGAGCAATTGCACAGCCAAGTGTAGTGAATTAACTTCAGCATTACAAGAGCATTTCCCTAAAAGAGTAAACATGGGTGACGGTGCATCTTTTTCAAGATGTCATTCCACATGTCAGTTTTTGGATACGGTCGTTTCCTGGTGTAACCAGTTCTACTCTACTCTAAAACCAATTTGTTTCGCATGGGAGGCACGCGTGCTGACATGGACGCTAAAGTCCGTAGCCGCTAGCTCACCTTTTGAGGCCAGAGGAGTGAGGTTTACATGCACAGTTCTTACTGGCCTAAGTCTGTTACACTTACCCCCCTAAACCTCACTCCCATCTGGGTCACAACACCAAATGTAACTGGTCCTACTCGACCCGCTCAGAGCGGGATTTGAACCTTGGTCTCCAGAGCGGGAAGTGGCAGCGCTAACAAGGACACTAAAGACCGCAGCCACTAGTGAGACCAGTGGAGTGAGGTTTACACACACAGCTCTTACTAGTCTACGTCTGTTACACCACGGTCACCGCAGAGAACCACTTCAGTTAATACACAGGGTGATGTGCCTGGCTCTCCCACTCATCTATTGCATCGCAATGGGGGAACTAGCAGCTCATTCAGGGCTCCTGCGTAAGACCGGATATCAATTGCTGCATCGGAGGGCGGGCATGATTCCTCTGGGGATGAAGACTCGGCTGTGCTGCGCCCTTTGGGGAGAGTAGCGCTGTTCGAGTCTCATCCAGAGTTGAATGCCATGCTTTCCCGGGCCACCACAAGCATAGGGCTCGAGTGGAACCCCTCCACCTTGTCCCGAATGCTCGCGGTTGGATGATTGGTATCTCAGCGTGGGTAATTCTCAACAGCATCATCCACCCCTGGGAAGGGGCAGTGGTTGTTTCCATAGGGATCCCATTGCGTCAGTCAGTTCTGATGTTACGTCAAACGTCTGACTGATAGGGAATGTATTGATTACTAATGTAACCCCGGTTCCCTGAAGGAGGGAACAGACACGTTAAGTCCCACCACCACAAACCATGTACCACCGCTGAATAGCTGGGACCACGTCTTGGCTCCTCAGTGCAAAACTTAACTGAGTGAGTGTTGCACGCTGCCTTATATACCCTTATGTACGGGAGTGGCTTGCCATGCGAATCCTGTATTGTTACTACTCGTAGGTGATTGAGCTCTCAGGCGAGATCCCATTGCGTCAGTTCTTGAGTCAGTTCCCCTTAAGGGAACGGGAGTTATATTATAAATCGAGACGTTAGACATAAGCCCTATTCAGAAGGGACTAGTTTAACATGGAGAGGTGGGGTAAAGTAATTAGTACCAGAGCTTCTCAGTGATTTTAGTCCCATCCGAATGTGCCATCTCAGTAATCATTACTGACAATGTCAGTAAAGATTACGGTGACTTTTACCTTCTGGAAAAAGGTCCGGAAAAATTACCTCAGGTAATACTAATCCCGTGCAAATAGACCCACTGTAAAAATGTACGTAAATATTCCGTCATTTCGTGTTTAAAAGTAATTTTCCTCAGTTTTTCTAGTATGGAGGCGCTTGAAGAAACATTCAGTTGCGTTCTAGATGCTGGGACATGTCTATGGCAAAACTCAAGTGTTTTCCACATAACATTCAGATCAAAAAGAAGATCGAAAGCACTTGTTAGAGGCATGAAACATCTTTTAGCGGTAGGTAAGTGCCTATTACCAACACAATCCAATCTGAAGTGAATTAATACATCGTTCGACCGGACATAAGTGTTTTATTTTTATAAATATAGGTTATGTTTTTGTGCACGTGATATCTAGCCTGGTAATACCAGACTCTGCTACTTCACTTTGCTTCGTAGACAGAGTCTGGAATGGCATAATAGAGAAGTGTTTTCTCTCTTGCTAGGGGGCGCTTGTCTGAAGTTTAAAATCATTGGTTACCCGTAAGCCAATCACATAACGTTTGGTTATGGCGTGTGTTATGCGCATGCTCAGCCGCATCTAACTTCCACTGTAAACACATGTATGATGCGAAAACAAAACCATCGAGCGAAATACCGGAGTAAACATGGCTGTGAACGACTTTTGCAGATTATGTGAAGAAAATCTACGCATCCACGGTACAATCAGCGTCTACGTCACGGCTCTCAGCCTGCCCTCTGTTCGTTGATTGGCCCGGCTGTTTTCAGACCGGTGGAAAACAGAAAGCTCTGACGCGGTCTCAGACTGAGTACAGAAGCTAAATGAAATTGAGCGGAAGTACGAAGTCTGACGTAGTCAGGCTACGTGATATCAGGATTCAACGTAATACACACATGATGACAGGAGTGACGGCAGTGTGTAAGTCGAGTTACCCCTCCCACTTCTGCTAGTTTTACTGAGATCTCTTATCAGGTGCGAATTGGCCATTACATAAAGTTACATTACATAAAGTTACATTACTTAATCTACCCTTGTAAAGTTAATCCCATCCGAATAGGGCTTTAGAGACAGAAATATCATCTGATATGTAAATGTTAAGATGGTGACTTCCTGTTCTCACCTTTTTGTTTTTGAAATCCTTAAATAATTAAAACTATTTTTAATTTGTTTCCATTTGTATAGATGGACCATGCAAGGATTGCCCGGTTGAGGCTGCCACTGGTTGGATTGGAGCAGTGATTAGAGCAGTGATTGTGCTTGTGCTGGTAGTTGCAGCTTTAGTGCTTTATGTACTTATAAAGAAAAAGATAATTGGTGAGTAGTGACTGATTAATGATGATCCACACATCTAGGCCAGGTGAATTGGAGACATATGAGAAAAATTCCTATAGGTATACGTGTGTGTGTGTGTGTGTGTGTGTGTGTGTGTTTATACCACAGCACTGTAGATGCACTTTGACATTTCACTGTTTCTTCAACAGGACGATGCTCTGCTAGTGAATCAGACATCATTGCAACTGGCTCTCGAGAGGATCTTAACCAAGAGGTAATTATATTTTAAATGGAATATCAGTGCTTTTAACTCATTTTTGTTTCTCCATGGGCTCTAGTGTAGCACCAACTGTCCAAAGTTTTATTTATTTTCTCATGTAACATTCTGAGACGATGCATTGTGTTGTGCATTGTGTAAACAATAAACGTTTGCCTATATGTGAACAGTGCCCATACAGGCTATTTTGAACACATTTGCATCAATAGGCTATAAACTGATGCTTAGAGGTCTCCATAAATTAAAAGAACATATAGCCAAATGAGCCTATATTGTCATAATATTATACCATAAATAAAGTATTTAGCAGATTCACTCTGCATTTAAATGTAGTTTTCTCTCCTGAAAGCAGTGTTTATGTGGCTGTTGGTCCAGTTAGCAGCATGAAAAATAAAACTTTTATTCAAACTGAGAAAATATTATACAGAGTGATCAAAGAGCGATCTTCTAATGATTGAAGCTGTCAATCACAGATGCTGTTGTGCTCAACGCTGCAAACTACATTGTTGTCTTTAGACTTCAGACATCAACCAATTTAATGGCATGATGCCAAAATGACTGAGGCTGTATCTCTGCAATACTTGGTATAATGTATATTTTCATTGTCACCTTACTCTAACCACACCACATCAATTTGGTAACAGCACCGCCTATTGGTCAAAAGTGATAAGCAATTTCATCATATTACAAGTGATTATATTTGTGATTTTTTTAAGCCATTTTGACTAAAATAATCTAAAAATGTTGCTCTGAAGCTCCCAGCCATCCTCGCATAACTCCCCGTGCCTTTTTTGTGCTTTGTTCATTATTTGCTGCTTGCAGCTCTCTTGTTATCATGGTGTGATAGAAATTTTTATTCCAGCCAGCATAATACAATACATGTTGTGGAAATATTTACTCTAGCCAGCTTATACCATATATGGTGTTAAAGAAACTGCAAGTTGCATATCATCTTCTTCCTTACTGCTGAAGAACGAGGTCAAAATGACATTTGCAGAAAGGACAGTTTGTTCTTTCTAAATACAGATAAGCTCGCTTGCACTAAGAGCAAAGGTGTTGCATTGGAAAATCTATATTCAATTGTTTTAATGACATATGTGTGTAAGTGTGTGCGTATAACCATGGGGTGTTAGACTAAGTGTGATGAGTTTTGTGTATATAAGCTGGGCAAAAAGGAGAAGTCGGTATCCTTCCATATCAGACTCTGACTGATGTGTGAACTGCCTTTCTTGCAAGAAATAAAGATCTTTATAACTTTTGAAATCTCCAGCTGTCTTCCAATTATTATTTAAAATTGAGAAAGAATTTCCATGACAATGGCTAGTAGGGATAGTCTGACTGGATCACTATTATGGATAAACTGCAAAGGTTTAAGCAAATTTAGAGTTTTAGATGTAAAACTACTACTAACCTGGAAATATCATTTGTTCTAATATTTAACTGCTCCCAATAATGAATTAAATAACTATTTATGTCTTTGTTTTTATGCCAGGACTCCAGTAACAGACTGACAGAAGCTCAATCACACACAGGTCAAACCTGATACAAAGTCAGAGGAAGATTTGTAATGGAAGATTTGTGGTATTTGCCCTTGTCAACACTAACAGTCATGACAATCACTATATTTCAGGAGTGTTGCTTTAAAAAAGTTGAATTATACTCTCTCTCTTTCTGTTCCATATGTCATATAATCTGGAAGTTTTGAAGCTTTTTGTTCAAGCGATTGATGTTTTTAGTTGAAGAGAGCTGGTTTTCCAGACTTTGACTATTTCTACCTCTGAAGACTGGCACATTTGCAGAGGTAAAATAATTGTCCTGTTTGTTCTATAAAATATGAGATATTGTCTTATATACACTTGAATGTCTTTCACTGTAAAATATTTTGTTCTTTCACATTGACTTAAGTTATATATTTATGCAGTGATCAGTGATTCTTCAAATCAAGATTGATGGCATCAATGAATGTCTCTGTTATGTGGGATCCATTTGTTCTTAAATTACACTATAGTTTATTCAAATGGTTTCAGTTGTACTGCTTTTACCTTTATAAAACAATAATATATAAGTCTACTTTGTACTGTTTCACTCAGGGTTTCAAAGGATGGTACTGGTACAGCTTCTCATGTTTTGTTACGGAGAGTTATTATGAATGTCTGCTAATTTTGGTTGCCAGTAAGCCATGTAAATTTACAAAAGTACCGTAAATCAACTATAATTATACTGTAAAAAATACAGCACACCTGTAAAAGCAGCAAAACAAGAGCATGTCAAGTGTTTTCAAGGAAATCCACTGATGAAACCAAGCTGAAACTGACCTGTCTGGCCACCGGCTTCTACCCAAAAGACGTGACGATGATCATTAGGAAATATTGCACATCTCTGCCTGAAGAACAGATTGAATCCTCAGGAATCAGACCAAACCATGATGGATCCTATCAGCTGAGGAAGAGTGTGGAGATCAAGAAGGAGGAAAGAGATGAATATGATTGTCTTGTGTCTCACAAGAGCATCAAAGAACCAATTATTGTCTAATGCTTGAAGAATGCACTTCCACAGCAGTTACGAGTAACAGCAGGAATAGGCGGTTAAAGTTTTCGATGCTTAATTTGATTTGATGACAGTCACGAGACCGATTACTCGATCCAATCATGTTGATGGATAAAAATAAAAATTAAATTAAAACAAGCATGTAACGAGGAACGACCACAAACAGAAGGAAAATAGCGGAGTAAAAGTACCGATATATCACTTAAAATGTACTCAAGTAAAAGTAAAATTACACAATTTTTTAACTACTCAAAAAAGTACAATTTCTGAAAAAAAACTACTTAATTACAGTAACGTGAGTATTTGTAATTCGTTACTTCACACCCCTGTGAACCTGTGAAGTTAGCATGTTTTATGGTTAAGCGGATTCTAGTGAATACATGGAAATAAGAATCTTATCCATATCTTATCTTATAAGAATATTATCTTTATCCTACTGGATAAAGAAGTTTATCCAGTAGGATCTTTTTTGATTATGTTGGGATTGTGTTCAGATTTGTGATTAATAATGTCTCTCGGAGACTTACAGGTCTGGCTTTATATATTTTCTTAACAGATTATAAGATTAATTGTATTTATTGCATTTCTGTAACAGAAATGCATTTTAAAACTATCCTGACTATCCTTCAGAAACGTACCACTTTTTAACTACACATGACCTCCATGTCCTGTCAACATTAGCTTTAATCCTGATGAACCTGTTCATCAATGTCTTCAGGATTGCTGACTTTACTAACGACAGGCAAGTGTGCTTGACCTAAACTCTGCAGGACCCCTGCCCTATTGAGCACTATCAGTGTTTTACTGCATCAGTCAAACGTCTTAAAACTGGAAAATGTGTGAAGTGCCGATTATTTTTGATCAATATCAGTTAAAGATAATTCACTTTACTTTCAATTTTAGTTAGGCCTATATGTTTGAAACTCTGTTTACTTATATCCTATAAAGCGCTATCTGTATTTTTATTGCATCAGTCAAAGGTCTCGAAACTGGACAATGCACAGCAAAATCCCCAGATTACCTATGGTCCTACTCTACAGAGAGTTAAAATAACACTGCAGCGGTGTTAAAGTTAATGAGATAATTAAGTGATTAATTAAGTGATGTTTGAGCATTCGTGATGAACACCTGCTGTTAACAAAAAGAATCACTGAAGAAAAGAGAAACACAAGAACTATAACTGACTTCAGCCACAGCCTAAGGGTGATTTCACACTGGCAGTTTAGTTTGGAACGGGGCACAGTTTGCATGAAAAATCGCTAATGTGAACGCTGTCATGCGGACCCGGTTGCGCATTGGGGTACCGAACCCGAGACCCGGAGGTGGTCTGAGTTCGGTTGCTTCCGAACTGTGCCGCGGTTCGCATGAATGTGAAAGCAACACAGACTCGGGTGCGCACTTGTTCATGAAGTAAAGTGACCTGCTCATGCGTTTTAGCTGATTATGATGTATTTAGTTAAATAAAACACATGTAAGGGATGATACACAGTAAATTGAATTAACACCGCTCTGTGTTCATATGGGAACCACCAGCAGGGTGTTAAAATAACACTGAAGCAGTGTTAGAGTTAATGAGATAATTAAGTGATTAATTGAGTGATGATTGTTAGATTATTGAAGACACCTGATGATAACAAGCAGAATCACTGAAGAAAAGAGAAACAAAATAACTAGACACAACTTCCAGACACAGCCTTAGATGAAATCAATTGAAAATACATGAACTCTCTCTTATTAAAAATCAGTTTGACATTATTTCTGTCATTCATCTACAGACGTTATTTTTGAGAATTAACAAATTTTTAGATGTTGATGTTTTATTGAAAATGTCCCCATTATGGTGATCAGTGTTTCCTTTAGTTTGGTGCTTTGACAATTTATTTATTTTTATGTTAGTTGTTGTCTTTGTAACAATGTTTACCAAAACACATAATTTGTTGCAAAGGAAACCATAAACATAGATTATAAGGTGATATAATTTTCATCATAATTAAAAACAGCGACCTGACCGCAGCAGTTGATCAGTGAGTTTGAGCCAGCGCAATCATTTAGAACTGTCATCAGGCAAATTGACGGGACGCCTTTCCTATGTGTACATTATCACTTTTTAATGGACACCCTGCAGCCAATCAGAATCGAGTATTCACCCAGACCATGGTATAATTGTTATTAACAGATTCTTACCATCAATACTTTTTTTTTTTTTTTTTTTGCCAAAGATCAAACATTCTGAATTTTAATTTTTAAATACATTGTGAGAAAATAAACCGTAGACACACACACACATCAAGATTCAGCTTATGAATCACAACAATGGTGACATGCTTCATGCTGCAATGCATGTTGGGAGCCATTAGTTTTATAATATGCTGGTTCCCAGCATGCATTGCTGCATGAAGCATGTCACGATTCTTGAGATTCATATTATGCTAATTCTTGATGTCTGTGTGTGTCAAAAATAATTTGCTCCACAATGTTTAAAAAAAAAACATAATTCAGAAGGTCTTTTCTGTGACAAGAAATTATCATTGGTGAAAAATAACCCATTAATAACAAATAACAATTTTTGCTAATTAATGAGATTAGTGAGATTAGATTATTATTATTATTATAATCATCATTGGAACTTCTCTGCTAAGTGAACATTGCATACCTATAAGCAAAATATGACTCCACCAGCCCTCTGCTCTGCACACATGAACAAACATAGTCTTATTAATTAATATTAATAAATTAATAAAGAAAAATAATACTAAAAAATAACATTAAACAGTAAATGTGTCAGTCTTCCGGGACCAAATGTACTCTAAGCAAAGTTGATTTAACTCTTGGGATTTTACTGTTTGTGTGCAGTGCTGTCTTTTTTGATGAGTTAAAGATTACTCTCATTTTATTTAGGCCTGTTTATGGTTTGGAAAATGGTTTTCTTTACTTAAATCAAAGGGCTATCTGTAATTTCATTGTATCAATCAAATCTCAGAAACTGAAAACAGACAGAAACTGGGTAATAACTAGGTTAACCCTGAACCTACCCCTAAACCTAACCTTAACCCATGTAGTTACCTTATTTTACCCAGTACTTTCATGTACTTTTTCATGTATACATGAACTTATGTGTACTTACCTAAGAAAGTACTGGGTACACAAAAAATGGTTTCTTGGCACTGTTCTTTTTACTCAAATATTTTTTGTTAAAGTAACACATATATTTGTTTTACCTCCAAAACACTATTGTATTGCGTTTAATTAACTTAACCTGTATAATTTTCCACTATACTTATCAACCGTTAAACTAATGTAAAGAGTTTAATTTCGCGATTAAAAAACCTTATGTGACGATTTCTAATGTATTGGATGAAGACGGCGCGCAAAGAAGGTGGCAAGGTGCATGGCGTCAGAGCTAGAAGTATCAGCCAAGTAAGAAAATATAAAGTTAATCTAAAGGTAAAGTCTTTCATTTCTGTTAGTATTTCGGAAAGTCTGTACTGGGATGCTTTTAATATAATAAACTAAAGCATGTTTACTAAACCGGTTTAAGTTACAGGGAAGCAATTCCATTGATTTGGTTGGACATTACTATTTCACATAGATTCTTTCTCATTCATTTGTGTTGTCACAACACAAGCTTACATAGATTCAGAAAATTCCATTCATGTTAATAAAGAATAATTTGCTTGTGTGGAACCACTGTCCATAATTGAATTAAGTTAGTTTAAAGAATTTTTTTTTTTTTTGAGTGTGCAACCAAAGTCCTAAAATTCAGTTTTCAATATTTGTTGGATGAACTTCAAAGTACTCGAGGAAGGAGGTTAATTGTGGGCATTTCTTTAAGTTTCTTTTCATTTTCACTTTCCTAAAGAGAACAATGAGAATGATTGTACTGTCTTGTGTAATGAAGGGTCATTTCTTATCATACAACACACACACATTGTCCCAGAATATGCACACATACATTAGTTGCCATATATAAAAAGCCAACCTCCCCATGTATAGTTAGAAGAGTTGTATGGCTGACTTGCTCTTGAGCTCCTGAGAAATAACAAAAAGAAGACGCAAAAAGAGACAACAATATTCTGAGGTAAGGTTAAAAAAACGTATGTATTTACATTACTTTTACTCATTTTTAAAAAAGAGAAATGTAAACTTTTTTATAAGTTAATATAGTAAATACATTTTAAGTTGAAATGACTTGCACTGCAAAGTTGATTATAATTAAAATTAGGCACCAACTGAACTTAAGTTTTTAAGTTGAAAGAGGTGAAAATTGTACAGTGCATATTATTATTATAATTGTCTTTTTTTAGTGTCCAACAAGATGGAACATTGTCTTTGGCTCACCAGCACATAAAATAACTATACAGGCAGTAGTTAAAAAACAAAGACAAAAAACAGACAGATTCACATTACATAGATATAAAAAATCTATGTAAAAAATCTCTTCTTCTCATTTCAGCTGTTCTAGGACAGGTGAGCTTGTGTTTGAGTATGAATATTACAGACATGAATACTGATGACTGATCATTATGATTCCTGTCGCTGCAGGATCACAGAACTGCTGTTGAAGCACACACTGTTAAAAAAAAACTGTGAAATTTACGGTAAAAAAACGGCAGCTGTGGTTGCCAGTATTTTACCGTAAAAAATAAGGTAGCAACCTTTTATGTTTTACGGGATTTAAATTTACGGGCAAAAAAACACAATGTAAAAAAAACCCTGTGAAATTTACGGTAAAAAACGTCAGCTTGGTTGCCAGTATTTTACCGTAAAAAATATGGTAGCAACCTTACTTTGAAAAAAACTTTAAAAAAAAAAAAAACCCTTCAGCAGGATTTAAATGTGTGGTAAAAAAAAAACCATCAGCTGTGGTTCCCAGTACTTTACCATAAAAAATACAGTAGGAACCTTTTAGTTTTCACGGGACAACCGTTATATTACATAAACCGATAAACGTTATCATTAAATTTCACTAAAGTATTAAAGTCTGCTTTATATCTTTGTAATATACTGATAACCATCATAATAACGCAAGTGGTAAAAAAGAAAAGCACACAATGATTTAAGTATACCATTAGTTTTCCACAAACTGAGGCACATGTTAATATTTAGAAGGTGCACAGTGTCATACACACAAACACAAAACACCATCATGGTGACACACACACATGACTCCAAATAATGCCATAAACATTCATTAAACAATATATGATGTAATATAAACCCCAAATGTATAAAACTGATAACAAAAACCAAGAAGAAATATAATTATTTAAATGAAATAGCATCAAATGTGAAGTGTCACACAGGGAATTCTGGGAATGTCCATTTAGAGAAACAACAGGAACAGAAAAAAGAGACGAGCAGAAACACAAGAACTACAACTGACTTCAGCCACAGCCTTAGATGAAATCAACTGAAGATAAAAAACATTAAATCTGTGAAGATCTCAGCAGAGGAGGATTAAACAGCTCCACAAACAGCATTACCAGCTTCACTTATTACTAACCAGACTGACTTTATTTCTGTCAGACGTCTACAGTTCTGTTTGAGAATTAACAGAGGTTTAGATGTTGATGATTTATTGTTTCATTTGAAGTCACCATGATGGAGATCAGTGACTGCTTTAGTTGGGCTCTTGACCCTTGACTTTCTGACATTAGTTTATCTCTGCCTGCTGTAACTCTGTGTTTATAAGACATGTTGATTATGGCTAGGACATCAGAGAGAAAATGAATCATGTGATGTTGGTTGTGTATCAGTGATGGCAATCACCATGTTTGATTCACTGAGCTCTTATAGATTCTTATCTTTGATTATATGTGTTATTAATTTTACATTATTGATTGTAGTAGCCCTATGATTCTACAGCATGTGATCCATCATTGCTGTGATAATCAGAAGAATTTTTAAAACATTGTATACAATAAAGGTTTGAACTGCTGTATCTTTCAGACACACACAGACATCAATAGTCAGCGTATGAATCTCAACAATGGTGATGATAAAAGTGCAGTGCACTTGATGGAGCCTCCAATCAAAACTCATCAGTATCTCCCAGCATGCATTGCAGCAGGAATACATTATGCTGAATTGCCTTAGTATTTTCTTTTATTATTATATCTGCTTTTATTTTTGATGTTGTTTTTGTTGCAGCTTTTTAGTAGCTTGTTTTGTGATGTTCAGAGTTTTATCTGATTATTGTGTTGATTGTCACCGTTGTTGAGATTCATACGCTGATTCTTGATGTCTGTGTTGGTTTAAATCGAGCAGTAGTTCAAAACCTTTTTTCTACACCATGTAATTTTAAAGTTCTTCAGATTATCTGTTGCTTGCTGCTGGCTTACAGAGATATTATACTCAATAATATGAAATATTTATTTTTAATAATAATTAATATTATCACTTTGCTCATAAAGTGAGAGATAAGACTCTTTATGAGATCAGTGAATCAGGCCACAATATGACGATTATGTCATTAACCTGCCATCATCACCTGGTCACATTTTCTCTCTGATTTTCATGCCATAACGTTTGTGTTATTGTTTGTGTAACTGTTACCACACAGTTAAGGCAGTCAGAGTAAATCTAAAGTTAAAAAGTCAAGGGTCAAGAGCCCAACTACAGCAAACACAATGGTAATGGTACATCTCCATAATGGTAACTTCAAACTTTATTATTTTCAATAAAACATCAACGTCTGAACATCTGGTAATTCTCAATAATTAGATTACAGGAAACCACAGCTGGCAGGTTTTTATTTTTTATTTTTTATATAAAAGTTCAGTTCAATGTTCAATTCCATAAAACCTAAAATATTACTACCGTATTTTTTACGGTAAAGCACTTGCAAGCTGCTAGTTTTTTACCGTAAACTTTAGTTCAGTGCCGTAAAAGCAAAAAAAATTCTACCGTATTTTTTACGGTAAAGTACTGGCAACCATTTGCCAGTTTTTCACCGTAATTTTTAGTTCGATGATGTAAAACTTTGTAAAATTAGTAAACATTTGCTACCGTATTTTTTACGGTAAGGTACGGTAAATGCAACGGTAAGTTTTTTTTTTACAGTGTACTTCCAAAATCCGTACATTTAACAGTAAATTAATGTAAAATTACATGAAATGTCCCGTGAGAGCTATTACAGTTTTTCACTGTATATAGTAAGGGTACATACCGTTAAGGAATTAAAAAAAAAAATTCGTTGCTTTTTTACAGTTTTTTACAGTTAAAATTACGAAAAATTTTTACAGTGCAGATATTTCCACTGGATATGGCAGATAATTCAGTTGATGACCAATTTGACGGGTGTACAAAGAAGATGGATCATCGAGTGCAGATGGAATTTCTGAAGAATGAAATGTCGTCTAACGTTGAGTTTAAAATATATTGGACAGTTGCTGAAGATAAATGCATCACAGCAGGAGATAATTTGTCAAAGAATCATTCAGTTGCCATTTATGCGTACACTAACAATGTTTTACATAAGACATTCAATGATGCTGTTTGTACTGATAAACAAAAATATAAAGACGGGACATATTCATGGTATTCACTTCATTTTTGGTTAACAGAAGCGATGCAGATTCTGAAGAAAACACAAACTGAATGCTACGATACTTACCGTGGTACTAAAGTTGAATTTGATAAGAATGTAAGAAGTTCGTTTTGGCCAGTTTGCTTCATCCTCTATTAAACGTACAGTAGCACAAGGGTTTGGAACTAAATCTTGTTTTGAAATCAGAACTTGTTCAGGTGCTAATATCGAAAAATATTCAGCAAAAGATGAGGAAGAGGTGCTGATTCCTCCATATGAGACATTTAAAGTCACTGATGTGCAGCAAAGAGCAGAGCAGAAAGATCTCTGGTGTGACACTATGTACATTTTGAAAAGCTATAAAAAAAGAAGTGACCTGAACTGTGCAGCAAGCGGTGGAAACCAAGTTGCTTTTTTTAATGTTTTATTAATTGTAATCGTTTTTTGCAATATGATCAGCTACTAATCAGATAAACTCTGCATGTTTCTTGTTGTTATTAAACAACAAGTTGATTGTCATGCTTTTTTGAATCTAATATTCATGTGCTGGTCAGCGGTGGGAAAAGTCAAAGGAGCTGATTTAATATAAAAGAATCAATCAAAATCCTAATCAAAGTGTGGTGCGATAGTCATCTATGAGAAAGTACTGGCATAATTGTCTATTTTAAATATTTTGTATTGTATGTCATTTTATGTAGGTTGTTATTTCTCTAATGGACCTTGAGTCTGGAAATAAAGTTGAATATGAAATATATTGGAAAACTGAGATTTGAATATTTGCAACTTTACATACAACTTTTAAAATAATTGTAATCATATTGTATCAACAAAATTTAAATCTTGTTTATAATATGTGCAATTAACTTGTGATTTGTAAGGGTTAAAGTGATAACCTGAACACAATGAGCACAAAACTCAAGATCAAGAAAGTATGTGAAGTTCAATGATCTTTTGGGATCCACAGCAATCAGGTTTACAAGATTGACATCAGGTGTAAATAAGAGCAATGTGTTTTATGTCAAATAAATATATCTGTTTATTAATCAGAACATTTCTGTCCTGCTCATCATTCTCTTCGATGAACAAATCATTTTGTGATTGATCAACAAAACAAAAAATCACTCACAATAAAATCGCACGTGTTAAATGAACACTGCTCGGTGTTCATATGAAAACCACTCGACTAGAGTTAGAATTAACACTGCTACTGTCACGGGAGGTTGCAGGAAGACAGAAGAAGATGAAGGTATATTTTCAACACGAAGGTTTAATGGTAATTATATACAGGACAGCAGGCAGAACACACTATTTACAATGGAGATGGACAAAGACTAAACAGACGGAACTAAAAGATGACGATGATTGACTAAACACAGGTGATACAGCTGAACTGATAACGACAGTGAGGATGACACGTGACGTGAATACAAGCAGACAAACTAACCCAAACACCACAGTGACAGCAGGGGCCTGTACCATGAAGGTAGCTGAACAAACTCGGGGTTACAGGATAAGTTTTGAGTTGACAAAACCAAACCGATGCAATCAGGCTTTATTGGTACCATGATGCAGCTCATCAACTTTCTCTGTCAACTCAGGCTTTGATCCTCAAGCTATGATTACTCCACGCGCGCGTGCACATAAAAGAGTGACGTCGACACTGAACAACCAATCGCGGGTCGCGATTTTTCCGCGGAGGAGCAAGAGATAATCATTCATAATTACGATGAATTTAAATATGTATTTCAAGCTCGAAACAATACGGTTTCTGCGGCCAAAGCAAGAGAAGACTGTTGGAGAAAGATTGCTTATTGTTAATGTGTAAGTTAAACAAATACGTTCTATATTTATGTACAATTATGTATGTATGTGTAGCCTATACGTGTAATATAGCCTATAGCCTATTTTTATAATATATAAAAATGTGCATGTACCGGTACTAAGAAAAATTAATATTCATTGATTTTTAGATGCAACCCCAACTCCAAATGTTCTTGGCAGCAGATAAAGACAAAATATAAAAATATAATTCAAAGTGGTGAGTATTTACCACGACCTTTTATTACTTTTGTGAACATTTTATCACAAACACTTGTTTGCAGCAAACAGAAATAAAGAATTAAATTCAGAAAACCAGAATACACTGGCAGAGTAGTTGGCTCTCAGATTATGGATGATTACAGGTGCTGTACAATCTGACTCTGGTGCTGGCTCCTCTAAGCAAGTAACACTGGGTACGTGTGCAATACATTACTACTTTTTTTTTTAAGTTGTAAATATGGCTGACTGTATGTTCTGCAGTAGAGGGAAATACAGTGTCCCTGTTGAAGCCAGCACACATACACACAGTCTCCCACACAGAGGTCAGTATGCAGCAGACAGATCACCAAACATAACCTGCTTTACAACAGTTATGCTTTACATTGGCCAACTTTTATTTATTAGGGTGGAGGAAATGAAGACACTCTGTCTGTGTGTTCTCAGACAGTTGCTGTTGTGAATGCACTGAGCTTTTTATTGTGGCAAACATTTGAATGTGTGGCATAAAAAAGGGACTGGCCCTTACACATCTCTTTTATTGTAGGATTTTTCACAACCTGCCCCAGAAACTGAGGCCTCTACCTCAATGGGCTTCAGAAGAAATGTGTAAGGATTTAAAATCCTTGACATAAATTACAGTCAGTCCTGTGTTTGTAGGAAGTCAAGGAACTTTTTGTGATTTTGATGAGCCTCCAGAAAACTTGTAATGATCATGTTTGTGGTGGAATTATGTTTCAGGTGGAAACAGACTCAGTCAGGGCCCTGTACAAAAGGAGTCTTGAACTAGACTGTTCACTAAAGGAGTCTTGAACTAGACTGCACACTAAAGGAGACTTGAACTAGACTGTTCACTAAAGGAGACTTGAACTAGACTGTTCACTAAAGGAGCTGACTGTGAGCTGAGGAGGCTTTAAACAAAATCAAACAGCTGGACAAAACTGATCTCAGTATGTATATAGTTATATATATATATATATATATATATATATATATATATATTAGTATAACTTATTTAACCAAGTAACACTTTAGTATGAATATTTATTAATGCAACTTTCTCTTGCTCTCTTTCTCCCTCCCATCCCACAAAACCAATAAAACAGTTTGAGACATATCTGCAGTTTCAATGTGCTTTTATTAAGTGTAATATTGTATGGTGATTGCATCTACATCTGCACCAGCTGGGTGGTCAAGTGTGATCGGCTCAGTTTCATCGGGGAGAAGCTGGTTTTGTGGTGTTTTTCGCTCCTTTCTACTGGTGGCTATATTGTGCAGAATGGCACATGCAGCCACTATCTGTGATGCCCGCTCTGGTGACTCTTAAGGGCCGAACACCATTGAAACGTGCATTTAGGATGCCAAAGGTCATCTCTATCTTTACTCTGGTTTTACTGAGGGCCACATTGAAGCAATGCTGTGGCCCTGTCTGAGGGTCATGATAGGGGGTTATTGTGTAGGTTTTTCTAGCTCAGTTCCAATTAACAGTGTTTTGTATTGTACCAAATTTAACTTGCTTTCCTCAAAGTGCTGACACAACACAGAATCATGGAAAATTTGTGAGACAAGCACTGGAGCCAGGCCATTTGGCATCCAAACTTGATCATATATGTTCATGACCACAAGTCGTCTGCAGATGAAATGTTTAGTAAATCATTATATCTGTTAATGTTACTATTAATTTAAAGATTCATCTCACAGAAAATAATCATCTCACATATTCACATCATCTCTACCTGAACATTAAGGCTGTGATAGGACTTCCTATTAACATAATCTGCCTCATGTTCCCTAGAGCATGAAGATTGGAGCAATAGACTGCATACATGTTGCAATGACTTGGGAATCCTATCATAAGATTAACAGAAGAATAATAAAAAAAAGATTCAAAATAATTCTTAACATGTATTATTTTGTATAGTACACTTGTGAAATTTGCTTAAAAAAAAAGTGTTCATGTGATGTCACCCTATCAATATATCTTACTGGCAATTTGATAAAAGCCCTCTTTTATGGACATGGTCGATAAATGTCCGGGGAACATGAAACTTTTCATGTACTCCTGCAGAGCGAGGACCACCTTGCGAATGGTTTGACAAACCGTGTTTTCCCCTATAGCTTCTGTGCGTCACCCACCGTGAAAGAATGTACCACTTGCAAAAAAAAAAAAAAAAAAACCGCAACGCAATACCATTTGCGGTACAGTAAGTGCATGAATTCGACGTGTTAAATTCTTTATGTGCGGCTCAAGAAGTTCGCAAAGATAAGAAATTCCTTCCGCGGAAAATCTGTATCTTTCATACAAGTAACTATCAGTTAAGGCAAGGGGATTTTGTCTAGCTAAAAACTCTTTCTCTACGAAGTGCTCGTCAAACAATTTGCGCTGAGATGTCCACCGGATTTGGAAGAAAAGGTGAAGTCATTGCAACAGACACTTGGAATAAGTTACGTCACCTATATGTTTCTTTGCTCTCAGCTGATTGGTCAAACTTCAGTCTGAGATCTCGAATCCAGAACATAACCTGCCCCGGAGCAGGTTAGCCGTGCAGCGTAAAATACCATGGCAACGAACACCGATTAAAGCCGAGCTACTTTCATAGTACCTAAAACCCAGGGTTGGCGGAAACTAAGCTGAAACATAGCTGGCTAGCCACCTAATCCGGCTTCATGGTACAGGCCCCAGAAGTGTTGATCTACTCTCTGCGTACCGGTTTACAAACTTGTAGTGAACCTTGACGCTTCAATCTTGGCCCTCCGATCCCCTTTCATCGTTGGGAAAAAAGTAAACTCAGCCTAGCTTACAGTAAAGTATGACCATTTCATAATTACATAAGCGACAGTGTGTGTTGTTTTTGCAGTGTTTTACTATAAAATAATTGTCTTGTGATTTATCTGTAAAATGCTGGCAGCACAGTTGCACTAAATTAAAACTACATTAAAGTTAATTCACTTCATTCAAAGAAACTGACTGCCATAAAATAGGGTGACCAAACGTCCTCTTTTGCCTGGACATGCCCACTTTTTACGTACTGTCCGGGGCGTCCAGGTTTTTTTATAAATAAATTAAAATGTCCAGTTTTCACTGTTTTTCATGGGACCATTAAGCGTGTACTTTGTTGTGTGACGTAATTCCCGAGAGGCTGCCTTGTGTGTGACGCGCACATACACAGTGAGCAGAGCAGACAGCGGAGCAGCATTGCACACAAAATGCCGAAGCTTAAGTGCAGCTTCATAGTTGAACTGCAAAACATTTTTCCCACGTACCGTCCCGGTCGGGACAAGTGGGAGGCGGAGTGCACTGTGTGCAAAGCTGCCACATATGTTTCAGTGTCTAATAAAGGTGCTGGAGATCTCAAAGCTCACATGGACACTGAAAAACATAAACAAGTTGTGAGAGGTGAGTTCTTCTGCAAAGTTGACTGAGTTCTTTGTTAGATCTGGGAAAACAGATGATGCTGTATATGCAGTGGAATGTGCGATGGCATTTCATACTGTGAAACACCACAACAGCTACAGGTTCATGGCTTGCACCAGTACCTTGCTAAAAAAGTCATTTCTGACATCGCTAAAAGACCAAAGCCATTGTCAATGGTGTTATAGCTAAGGGACTACTGGCACAAAAGTGCAAAGATGGACTTGGTTAGGGCTGTGACCAGTTCTGTGCTGATGTGCAAGGCCTGTACAGTGCATGTCTGGAATATCTGGAGAAGTGGATGACTCCCTTGGAAGAGTTCTCAACATTCATGTGGATGGATCTGAGTGAGCCTCCAAACTGGAATGATGTGGAGGCCTGCATCAAGTATCTTGGAGAGAAGGGGGTGGCAGTTGATGATGTCAAGTGGTCTGCTGGTGCATCAGAAGTGGACCAAATATTTTGAGAAGGCAAAAAGCATTGCATGTTACTCAGAGCTACTGAGGATTGCACAGTTTGTCTTTGCACTTCCCTCTCACTATGCAAATGTTGAGAGGGTTTTCTCACTGATGCAGAGCCAGTGGACCAAGGAGAGGAACCAGCTGTCTGTTGAGTCACTGGCGGGGATTATATTAGTGCAATACAATTTCAAAGACACTTCTTGCAAAGACTTTTATGCTTATTTGTTGAGCAACCGAAAACTGCTGGGAAAGATCAACTCTACAGAAAAATATGGATGGGCAGACAAGGAGGATGGAGAAGAAAAGCAAATGATGGCAAACAATGCCAGATGCCATTGATAAATCATCTAAGACAACTTGGTGCGGAGATTTGCATACTTGGATGATTGCTTTGGGGTCCAATCCCACAAAAATCTCAAAACTGGTATATACTTGTGAGAGATACTTGAGGTTGAGAGCATAGGTAAGTCCAAACAGGAGGCAGCATGCTTTCGACAGGTTTGGCACACCTCCGACCACATGTCCTTCTATGATAATCCCAATCGTGTCGGTATGATGGCACATGTAAATTTTCAGTGGGCAACTGCCAAGCTCAGCGTGCACCTCTGTTTTAGCACGACTCTATTGGTGGAGACAAAAAAGAATCAAGAGTTTGGTCAGACAAACAGGTAATGAAATGAATATAGCAGACAGGTAGAAGACATAAGACACAAAGTCAAAATTGTACTTTTGTTGCTAAAGGTGGTGGATACTAGACGGATACTGTGACTAGAGCATGTGACCAGAGTGAAGTCTGTGGGTACTAAACTATCATGATCTACTGTAGCATGAGTGTTGTCTTTTTCTGGTTCAAAGGATGCATTGCAGTAAAACAATGCAATTGTCCTTGCCTGTAACTGATTGGTCATCAAATTATTGTTTATTAAGCTACAGAGTTTAAATATCTTTCAAGAGCAAATGTAATTACCCCATATCATCACAATATTTATACACCCACTAAGCAAAATTATGTCCAAAAGAAGTTGTACGTTGAAAAGACGTCCACTGAGGAGCCAGAATTAAAGTTTTTATGACGTCTTTTTTTGACATGTTCTCTAATGAACGTTCATGGATCCTCCGTACAAAGTTAAAAACTAGTTCAGATGTGGTCAATGTCGACATATTTTCAACATCATTTAAGGTCTCATTTAGACAATTTATACTGTTTCTGGACCAAATAAACACTCTCAGGATGTATTAAATTAAAACTCACATTTATTTCAATGTAATTTCTATTTGTAATTGCAAAGCAACTCACAGACAGTGTGTGTTTGTCCAAAAATCATTTCAAAAAGAAACTTCACTCACACTTAGCATAAAAGAAAAGCATCCAAAGAAAAGTTAATACAAGATGTACAAGGATCAAGAGCCCAACTAAAACAAACACTGATCACCACAATGGTGACTTCAAATTAAACATAGATAAAGATCTAAACCTCTATTATTTCTCAGTAAGAACTTCTGTATACATCTGACAAGAAATAGTCAAAGTATCTGTATTTTACGTCTTCAGCTTAGGGCAGGCAGCTGAAGGTCCCTGGATCGAATCTGATTTCTCTCAAAATCCAAAGATGTGTGAATTACAGATGATAAGTTGTCTAAAGGTGTGTGTGTGTGAAGTCTCTTTTATTTTCATGATTTTTGGACAAAACACATTCTCTGTGAGTTGCATTGCAATTACAAATGGAAATTACGTTGAAATAAACATGAGTTTTAATTTAATGCATCCTGAGAGTGTTTATTTGGTCCAGAAACAGTATAAATTGTCTAAATGAGACCTTAAATTACGCTAAATATGTTCACATCTGAACTAGTTTTTAACCTTGTATGGAGGTTCCATGAATATCTATATTGGACTTACAGAACACGCCAAAAAAAGACGTCATAACTTTCATTCTAGCTCCTCAGTGGACGTCTCTTCAACATACGACTTTTGTGACAATAGACGTTGAAAAGACGTCTTTTGGACATAATTGTGCTCGGGACAGACAGAAAAATAGACAAGTAGCTTTAAGCCCAATACATACGTGGTGGACACTGATGAGGTCTTCCTGTCTCTCCTCCATGTACTCAATCAGGCATCTCAGGACCACTTCTCTCCTTTTTTCAGATGAATCCTGTTAAAAAGTATAATCTGATCAAATTGAGATCTACAATCTCAAAAATTTTATCTATTTTGAAGTTTTTCTTACCTGGATGTGAAGCTTGTAGACCCCAGGTAACAAAAGTGATTGGGTATCTGAAGACCAGGAAAATGCAAAGGTTAAAAATCAGTGGTAAATGTAACTTTTTTAAGTAATGGTTTAGAAATAGTTTAATAGTTTAACCAAAAATCTGTCATTAATTGACAACACAGTCTCACCCCCAAACGTCACATACTGACGCGTCTTGACCATACGGCAACATACGACGAAAAGGGTACCCCTAAAACGTCCGTATGTGACGATTCGGGTTATGGGTAGGTTTAGGTATGCGTTAGGGTACCGCTAAGAGGCGCTGCTGGTGCGCTTATGTCTTCGTCTCATATGGACGTTTTAGGGGTACCCTTTTCGTCGTATATTGCCGTTTGGTCAAGACGCGTCAGTATGTGACTTGACTATGCAGCATTAAAATAACGTGAATCAAATCTCTAAAATCAGACAGACTAAGCATACATCTCTACAGTGTAATCTGTGCATCTGCTTTAGTAATGCAAAAAGTATACAAACATAATCTGATTCCAGAGTCCTGACAAAGACACATGGCTAGCTTGTTTTGCCTGCTGTCCATAAAACACCACATCTTACTTCCCCTAATTTGGCCGCACAACTATTGCCTGAAGGCTCGAAATTGCGACCGTTTCGATCGCATGTGATCCTGAAATTTAATCTGTGCAATATAACTGAGGGCATTTGTGCAACTAATTATTACCTACGTATCTGTGTTTTTAAACACTGCTGCTGATAACGCGAGCACCCCACGACAGCTGCATCCCCCACCGGAGACCATGCTGTTAATATGAAATTAAATAAGTGATGTAATCATGCCTACTATGTGTTTTAAGGCTACTTTGGCTTTAATTTTACCAATAATATCACTTTTAATCGTTAGTTAGCGATTATAATATTTGACATTAAACGGTAAGGTAAAAGTCCTAGATAAAACACGTTAACATTAGTACCACCCTAGTTTAAGTTTACGCTAACTAACGATTAAAAGTTATATTATTGGTAATATACAGTTCAACAGAACATACAGTTGAAGTGCCGAGGAAGGTAGCATCTGACTGGGAGTCCCCGCCAGTGAAAAATGGATAATGCCAACTTATCATTTTTTTTTAAATATTTATGTTTGATGAACACACCTGCCACATAGACAGCTGCTCAAATAAATTGTGCATTGTCAACTCACTTTTATAACATTTCTTGTACACAACAACCACATACAAATAACTACCCAAATAAATTGCATGTGTTTTATTTAAAATATATTGTTATATAAAAACTGACATATTTTAAGTAAAGAGGAAGTATTTTGATACTTTTTAGTATAAAACCAATAAAATAAACTAGATTACAACTATTTAAAATATATAAAACCTACTTTGTGGGTGTAGCACTTTTTACAGTGCAGAAGAAATCATATTCAGAACATTATTTCATATTCTTTTTTTATTTGAAAAGAGAGCTATTATTTTGTTACTGGTTGTTATTTTATTTTATTTTATTACAGAAGTTATTTTTGTACCATTGAGGCATAATAAAGCATGTTCATTAACCTCTGAGAAGCCTGTCTGAATTTGTGTCTCGAGTGTCCTCTTTTTTCGAAGTATAAATATGGTCACCCTACCATAAAATGGTAGAAATTTTACCATAAAATTACCATTTAAGTCTATAAACTAATATAGTGTGCTAATAATGTGCATAAACTTATTCCAGCTGCTCTCTTTCTGCTGGTTGTGTAAAGCTGTGGTGAGATGAAGACAGCAATCATTTCAGTTTATTTAGTAAAAACGGTGTTGTTTAAAGTTCATAGTAATTGTTCTGACTTCATGAAGCCTCATGGTGTGAAACATCAAACTGAATAGAACAAACTCTTTGAAATGTGTATATGATACTGTTAATTGGATAAAAAATTGTGGTAACGAAAATAGATCAAAGTGAACAATAGCCTTTAAAATGTCTTAAAATACAAATATAGGTAACACTTTACAATAAGGTTCATTAGTTAACTACCTTACCCAGTCAACACTATGATCTCACAGTGATGTCACCATGTGGTCACAACGTCAGCAATCTGAGTTCACAGTGTTCTAAAAGTGTAACCTCACAGCACTCTCACTGTGTGCTCAAACTATGACCACAATATGAGCTCATCCCAGCTAGAAATGTTATTGTTCTATGAATGTTTTGAGAGCATTATGTTATGTTCTTGTAATATTTTCTGTAGCTAATTTTATTTTTGTAACCAGAATGTTCTCCTAAAAGGTAGGATAACACTCTCTATAAACATTTCAAACATGTTTAGTGATGACATTGATAGAACATTATCCCCCCTAACATTCTTAGACAGTTATAGCGGGAAGTTTCGATGTTTAGAAACTATGTTTAAGAGGTTTACATGTTGAAGTTTGTTTGAAGAGTTTGGTTTGGTCACCATTGTAGAGGTCAGTGTTTGCTGTAGTTGGGCTCTTTGGTCTTGACTAGGGCTGGGCGATTTATATCGTGATATTGTTATGCGCATCTCATCAGTAAAGCCGGTTCCTTGATTAGTAGTAAATCGCCTTCACCTGCTTTCAGATGGAGAGGCATTTACTACAAAGAGCCGTAGTTAACTGACAAGCTGAGCCATATCGCATTAATATCGCGGAATTATCGCCAGCGATAATTAATGCGATATGGCTCAGCTTGTCAGGTAACTACGGCTCTTTGTACACAGCAAAAACTCCAGTGTTAAATTAACACTCCTGGGAGTGTATGAGTCCACACTCAAGAGTTTTTAAGTTAATGAGATAATTAAGTGATTAATTTAGTGATGATTGAACATTATTGAAGACACCTGATGTTAGCAAGCAGAATCACTGAAGGAGAAAATCACAAATTGTAAGTTACCGTTATGACGATCAATGGTTGCTTTAGTTGGACTCTTGACCCATATATTATTAACTTTAGATTTTGTTTGTCTGTTGTTTCTGAATTATAATCACCAGTTGAACAAACAAGTGACTGATGGTGCTGGTTATGTTATGATCTTGATCACTGAACTCATTAAAATCCTTCTTTCTGACTTCGATTTATGTTGTTGGTTAGTGAATCTGCATAAATGCCCAAAATTTTTGATATAAAGGATTTCTTAAAAGTTGTTAAAAAAAAAAAAAAAATCATTCTTTTAGGCACACACAGATGTCAAGATTCAGTCTATGCATCTCAACAATGGTGAGGAGCAGAATATTCAATTAGGAAAAGTAAATTGACAATTCAGATCATAATTTATTCATACCGCAATGCATGATGGGAGCCATTAATGAGTTGTGATTGGTGGCAGCCACTGCAACATGCTTTATTATTGTCACCATTGTTGAGATTCACAGGCTGATTATTGATGTCTGTGTTTTAAATGAATTTATCTGAATGTCTTTTGATCAGAACAATGTTTATTACATATTTTGAATTATAAGTACAATACTAATAATCATAGACTGAAAAATCAGTAAACTGCTGCTAACAAGTTAAACCAAACTGTCTCAATAAGTTTCCTTTTTCAGATCACAGCATGATTATGTCAAAACATAACCAACACTATAAGATAACATTTTACTTTGTTCATTTGACTGTTATAAATCAATAACAGCAGACAAACAACAGTAAATATTAAAGTAAACATATAATGGTCTAGAGCCCAACTAAAGCAAACACCCATCACCTTAATGGTAACTTACAATTTGTGATTTTCTTCTTCAGTGATTCTGCTTGTTAACATCAGGTGTCTTCAATAATGCTCAATCATCACTCAATTAATCACTTAATTAAACATCTGAGTGATGTTGGAGTCCATGTCCAATTACATTTCTAGCTGGGGTGACTCACATTGTGTCCATAATATGAGCACACAGTGAGTGCACAGTGCGGTTACACTTTTAGCTCACTGTGAACTCACATTGTGGTCATATGGAGAGATCACTGTGAGATCAACGTGTTGACTGGGTAGTTAACATGAACTAAGAATGAACAATAGATGATGGTGTTATTTATTGTTATTTATCTGCCCTTTAACTGGTCACAAATAGCACATCTATGACACAAATTGTGTGATTTATGACACACGTGACACACGTTATGACACGTGTTAAATATTTTAACACACTCCCTGTGTTAAGAACAATAACACACTGGTTGAGTTAAAAGTAACACAAAATGTGTTGTCCTTAACTTGACACAGGTGTGTTAAGATATAACACGTTGTTTTTAACACATCCGTTTTAAGAGTGTAACTTTACAGCGTACAAAACAATCGTTCAGACAAGATGATCACAACAATATTATCAAACTCTGTAAACAATAAATCAACTCTGATTTAATTTTCAATACAATTAAAAACGGAGACGCAAGACGGCAAGTTGTATTTGAATGAAATTCAATTGTCCATTGTGATCATGGTGTAACGTCTGTCAGAGAGTTTGAAGTCTGCCCAGATGAAGAATACAAGACAGTGCAAATGAACTGGTAGTTCCACGAGACTTTTATAGATGTTTTCTCTCAATTATAAGCACACTCTTCACATACATGTCGAAGAGCGAATGTTAAAAGGGAAAAGAAAACACTCTTAAACACGCTACAAATCAAAGTGGAAGTAAACACATTATAATAAAACAACGGTCAGCAGTAGAGCAGTCATCTTCCTCTTTGCGCGAGCCTTCTCACTCTCACTGTGCGTGCGCGCTCAGATTAAAACAGCACGCATACATTAACGTCACGCCATAGAAGAGGTTATCTTAAAGGCACATCAACATCCATGTCATGAACACTACTTAACACTAGGCGGCCGTTACAATGGATGTGCGTGGTATTATAATGCGTTGCTATTGACGACCGTCATTATAAAGAAGGAAATGCCACATAATGGCACTGTAATTTGCTCTGGCCCCCTTCCTGTTCGCAGGAGTGATGAGATAGTTAGTAGATTGTGTTCACTGAATCGCTGGCTGTCTAAGTGGTGTCCGCATAATAATATAGAATTCATAGACAATTGGAAAAGTTTGGGGCAAACCTGACCTGTTGAAAAGAGATGGTATTCATCCCTCCTGGGATGGTGCTCTTCTCTCTAGTAATATGGCACATCGTCTTAGAGCTCAAACATGACAATCTGGGGCTCAGGTCAGGAAGCAGACAGACTGGCTAAACCGACTGTCTGCTAGCAGCCTCGCGTCACCCAGGTCAGATAAATCCCATCACATAGAGCCTCTTTCACCTAGATATCATCATATACTGTAGTGCAGTTCTAAAGAGTTTGCAATCATTCAAGTCACAATCACGGCAGGACATGGTATATGAGGTACTAGAATGTTACACACGGGTTTGTCAATGGGGATGAGGGTAAAGTTTACATGGGTTCCAGCTAGGGGTGTCGCAATATACCGGTGTTGACGATAATCCTGATATTCAAAGCATGAAATATCGACATCGTGTTAATTTAGAGTGTGACAATATACCGGTATTAGCGATAACCACAATGTTTAAAATGAATAGGACTCTTATGATAACATGACACGTAAATACTCCAGCGCCAGTAGGCCTACCTGGTTGACCTCTCAAGTGTCTGTATTGCACCCGCGGACACCTATCAAATAAGAAGACGACGCAGCACTTGTCCGCGCAGCTAGAGTGAAACACTGTCCACACCCGAAAAAAGTAAGCTCGCCAGTATTAAGAACAGAGTTCTTCGGCTTCAAAGAAAACAGCACCTTAAAGTTGGTCGCACACCGGACGAGAAGCGCAGCGCCACGTCTTTAGAATTCGAACACATTCTGTATGAGTGTACACACAACGGCGGCCGCGGCGCCCAGCAACAAGCGACACAGAGCGCCATTTACATCGTTTTATATTAAATTTACATTATGTTTGTCTCAAATCATCGTAAATGATTTCACCCTGTGCTGCAATATACATTTAATTTTACATTCATTTACAGAAATCAGCTGCTTGAATGAAAATTGCTGATGTTATCGGATTTTCATGTGATATTCTCAATTCATTCAGTTAACGGATGCTCTGAGGTAAAGTGTTCAGATCACAGACTCAGCAACTATTGTATTTAATTGTACAGTATAATCATAACATAGTACAGACATTATCTCAATTCCATAATGTCCTTAAACATAATGATATTGCTGGCCTTAAACTGAGAAAGTGCGCGTCCGGTGTGTGATACCTCGAGTTGTCATAGACGCGACGCGGCTATTATTTTACTAGTCATGGAATGGGAAACGTGACATTAACTGTTAACAGGGGGTTTCTGTGTTCATATATTTAATAAAGGGTGATTATTAAAATTAAAACCCCCGTTTTCTTTACTCATCTTATTTTTGTATTTGTATTTGCACTTGATTTTTTTTTATTCAAATCTGCTATCTGCATGACTTTATTGGCGCCGGTGCAACAATAGGTTTGAGAGCTTTTCAGTTCTTCAGGAAACCTTCAGACAGTGTTTGGCTTCAGTTTGAAACCAGATAAACTTCACATGCTTGTCTTCCTTCACAAAAATTTGTCATAGATTGAGAAGAAGTAAAAATGCATGTGCCTTGTGTTTATCAGTATCCTTATGTTTGTTGGGTAAAAAAGAAAAACTATATAAACAAAGTAAAAATTAATTTGACTGATAACTACAGTCAAAGTAAACTATCAAAGTAACTGTGGGTAAACTATCATTTAGTTAGGCATTTAAAAGCTCTATTGAGAATTTTAAAAAGCAATCATATCAGGATACTTCATGACTTTCAGAACTAAAATTATTTCTGATTCAAGCAGAATCAGCAGAAAACAAAAAAAGGACAATAACAATGAGATGATAAAAATGAGTAAAGAGTTTAATCAATCATTGAAGCAAATACAAACATTGAGTAAAAGTGAAGGAGAATGAGAGATCTCTCTCTTTACTGACTCTCTTTATAAGAGCCAAAGCATCTCAAGAGAAGAAGAGAAGAAAAGAGTCCAGTTTCAAAGATACATGAAACTATATATTGCATTTCCAAGAGTAGAAGTGGAAGAGACACTAGATGTTCTGATGAAAAACAATGACGAACGAGTAAAAAATGAACATCAGATTCATATCTCTCATAAATGTTATGGCCTCTTCTTCAGCTCCTGAACTGTGCCTTCAAAGGTTTTTCCAGTGTGAATTTTCTGGTGCTCTTTCAGTTCATCGTCTGTAGTGAAGGACTTCCTGCGTTTCGCTTCTTCCCAGTGTGAACTCTCATGTGAATCTTCAGACTTGATTTACATGTGAAGCGTTTTTTACACTGAGGGCAGGAGACAGATTTTTTTGGCTTCTGTTTTTTCCTTTCTTGATTACGTCCATCAGGTCTAAAAGAAACATTAAATCAAGTGAGTTTCAATGGACTATTTTATGCAAAAAAACTTGCTAATCATGTTGTTACTCATGTAGTTAAAGTAGTGATGGGCGCTTTCGAAACACTGCTCCACGAAGCTAAGACACCTTTATGAATCTTTGTTTCAAATCATGTTCAGATTTGTGGTGGTTAAGAGCATGTATCAAACTGAAAGTCATGTGATTTCAGTAAACGAGGCTTCGTTGCCTCATAACCCTTTCGAAATGTCAATGATCTTCGTGAACCCATCATGCGACGAACCATTGAACAAGTGTCTATGGGTTTTGCCTGATCTCTGATCTGTTTTAAACATTTGTAGATGTTTTAATGAGACTTTTGTATAATAATAATAAAATATTAGTAGTTAGTAGTTGATAGTCTCTTATTGGCCTGTTTAGCTGAGCAATCCATGCAACAAACAAAAAAAGCACTGAAAATGTATTAAAACCAATATATTATACAGACACTTAATATTTATGATATTAAATGATTTGTTGATTGCATTTGATTGATTAACCTCAACAACACATTTGCAATAGTTTGTTAAAGGTGTTTTTATGCATGTTTGGCCTGAGTTGTTGTTGCATTACACTGTTTTAAGAAAGTTCTATGTCATTTTTTTATTCTTGACCTGAAACAATGTAAATCTGGTGAGCGTCAGCTTGACGAATGAATAAAGAATCAAGAATAAACGGCAATCTCTTTGTTCTTCAGTATCATGATGTTTCATTTTCTTAAATTGATTCTGATGATCAAAACAAACTTAAATTAACTAGGGCTGCAAGAAGTAATTGCTGAAGTCGATCATGAAAATAAAAAATTAGTGAAGTTCACAAAGGTAATTTCGGGAGGAGTGAACCCATCTAATAATCACCTCGCTCTGGCATCAGCTGTTCTGGCGTCCCTCCACCTCCCCAACTCCACCTGCATAATTTAGGCATCTTCATTTTCGGTTCATTTAGGTGTGTTGGGGGGGTTTAGAAAGCTAAAATTGCTTTTTTTTTTTTTAACAGTGCTTTAACAAATTGTGTCCTTGTCTTTAAATTAATTCAATTACAAGTAAACGTCTCGTAAGGATAAAAAAAATTATCTGCTAATGCTGTAAACTATATAGGAGCCCTTACTTTCACATTACTATAACATTAAAGCTTAACAACAGAGCCTAGACTTTTAGCCTAAATTCAGTTGCTATTTATTTTTAGATATAATAATAATCAACAAGTAACAAATTGTATGAAAACATGTAAACTGTACATAAGGCAGTTTTTACATTAACATAGCCTATGTTTTTACTCTAATTTATTATTGAAATATAATCATTTACACAGTTGCTGTCATTTTCATGACCGATATTTTAAAAATACATTAAATAATCAAGATGTCATTAACAGGTTAAGTAAACTATAATATATAGGCTAATACAGTGCATTTATTTAGTGAAAGGGTTCATTTCCTTAGCAAACCAACAAGCTGTGGACACTGAATGACTTGCCTGAGGTAAATAAAGCTATATGAAAAACTAAGTGTTTTATTGACGTATTTCCGCTGTTGAAACACTGACTTAGCGATTACACGAGTTATGATGCCTTTCAGTAAGTATACTGTATCTTTCAACATACCTTCAGGTGTCCATTCATGTTTATTCTGTAACTGAGGAAGAGATGCTCGCGTTTACTCGTGCTCCGCGCTGCCGCTTTAAATGAGGAGCCTGTCACGCCACATCAAAGAACGCCAAAACGACATTTAATGTTTGAATTTCGTGATCAAATAGACAGAATCTGAAAGATTACACCTTGCTTATTATCGAAAGTAACAAAACACTGAGCTTATTGCGATTAAATGTGGTTAATGGTGGTAAGGCAACAACGCTGTATTCGTTGTGTACACATAAGACATGAGGTCCAATGGGGGCGGGGCGGGCGTGTTCGGTATGCCATGAGAGTATCGCGATTCGTATTGTTGGTGGTGTATCGCGTTTTTTCGGTTCGGTTCGAATATCGTTACACCCCTACTTGCTACTATACTCATCATCCAAGCATTATTATTCCCACTGGGGGGTAAATCTAAGCTTGAGTTGAAGCTGCTTCCATAGAAAAACATTTCTTTGGACAAAACGTATCTGAAAATAAATGGTGCATGGTGAGCATGCTCCAAGCCATGTTATTGGAAATGATCGGATATTTCTTTTAAATTTATTATTAACCCTCTGGGGTCTGAGGTGTTTTTGGGGTCCTTAAGATGTTCTGACATGCCCTGACATTCATGCTTTTTTCAGTTGCTTATAAACATATTAATGGCAAAGGTGTAATTACACTATTTAGCACAAACAGGGCTACCATAATATGTGAGCAACATGTATGTACATTAGGGATGCTCATTTCGGTTAATTTTCCCGACGACAACCGCCGCTCGTTATCTGATTATTAACCATTAACTGATAAGATTATAATATTGAATTGCCATTAAGTAAAAAAATCAAATTGACGAGTGTCTGTTACCCGCATTAAAAAAAATAAAAAAAAATAAAAAAAAATCACGGGTTTATTTTAACGTGCAAACATGCAGAACACAACAACAGATCCTGGATTCACATAAAAATTGCACGCACCTGCAGCATTTCTGACTGACAACTGAGAAAAACAGAAAAAAATAGGCCTACAAATTTTTTTTTTTAACTTAAAATATTTACCAAAATTACGACGACAAAAAGAAAACACTGAATCAGTTTGAAGCTTTGAATTTTTTTTCTTCCATAAAATAAAAATAGCAGGCCTACCTCAATCCACACCTTGTCTAGTTTTTATTTAAAAAAACATTAGTCTGGAGTGCAGCACTGCGGACAGTTCTACCCGTGGCAGAAATCAGATGTTCGGGAATACAGAGGTAACGTCTCGCTGGAAAGACCAGCTTCGGGAAGCGCCTTTCATTTGCTTGTTGATGTTTGCATCGCAAGTGATTGTGTCGTTGCACTAATGCTTTATTTTAATACCGCATAGCATATTTTGCTAGTTACTTTGTCGCCCTTTCTGTCGAAATGGTCCCACATAGTAGCCTACTTCTTTTTGCTCACTTAATTTTGATTGCTCATCGAAATACGGTATGTTTGTAGGCGTGTGGTTGCGGCTCAACGCACCCAGTGAGTTAACAAATATAGGCTATATATAGTATTTTTTTTAACCATGCAGCAGCAAAAAAATAAATAAATAAATAAATAAATGGTTCAACTGAGAACTAATTGGTCAAATTTTTTTCTTTCGGTTAACATTTAAACGGTCAATATGAGCATCCCTAGTGTACATGTTTGTATTTTTTGAGAGAATAATGTTTATGCATGGTTATTGAAAAAACTAAAAATGAAAGTTTCTGAAATAAGGCCACAAATCAGATACTAAATATGTGTACACAAGACTTTTGACTAATGGATGTTGTCGCTACCGTTACCTATTTTGTAAGACACTTTCTGTTTGGAAAGGCAATATGTGCAGGGGCGTCAACGATCCAACACCATCCTGCATATTGAGTGATTCACACCTGAGGAGACAATGCCCCCGCATAATGGGCTGCATACATAATGAGCCATTCATTCAGGTGTGTCACTGAGCCACAAGAAAGAATGCAAGGGCAATATATATATATATATTAGGGGTGCACCGAAATTTCGGCCGCCGAAAATTTTCGGCCGAAATGGCATTATCGGTTTCGGGCCGAAATAAAAAAAAACAGCCGAAAACGTTTAACCGAAAATGAATGTCACCCGCCCCTCCCATCCGTGCGCAATCGCTTAGGTTTCACTCACGGTCGAGCTGTTATCACGCGTCTGCCTATCAAAGATTAAGCATGTCAAAGGGCTGTCACTTATTGCACAATCGATCGGACCAACCAACACAAGTTTCGAAAATGAAAATAGGGAATCGATTTTAACGGCCTTCTCTCGGAGCGCGTCCAGCTCGTCACTACAGTATACGCTCGCAGCGAACGCGCGTCACACAGCAACTGCAGGTTCTGACACACACACACACACAAATAGCCTATTTCTGCATAATATAGTGCATAATATGTAGCCTTCAGTAATGCTTTTCATTGATGTTATGGCAGCAGTCCACATTGCTGACTTGTGCGCCCTCTTTACGGTCGTCCTAATGCCTGTTTAGTTGTCCGTGGATTTGCCTATATTTGGCGTTGAAAACGGATCAACGCCAAATATAGGCAATTTACTAACGATTCAATGAACACTTAGCCTATGTTTCAAAAATCGAACGGGATTTATTTTTCACAAAAGTGACAGCCCTATACGAGAGGACACCAAAGTTGCAATATGTAACATTTGTTCTGCAAAAATCTCCAAAATTGTGGATTTTTTTTGCACAACTTTTAAAAAACTATTTTATTTGATGGAACATAAAACTTGAAGAATAATATTATTTGGTATTATTATTTATA
>NC_139963.1:52710034-52937534 GCF_963993115.1 Abramis brama | reverse complement strand
ACCTTTTTAATACAAAAATATTACAAGGTAGATGAAAACAAACTATTAAAAGGTAAATATAAGCCTTTTCTTTAAATAATTTTTATTGTGTTTTATTATTGACACATTTTGGGAGAGGATACATATTCCAAAACTGAAAATACAGTATGAGAATTAACGCACAATTACTGGACATGTTTACCTTGGATATTATACAATTTGCAAGCACAATTTGTGAAAACAAATAAAAATAAATTGAGATGCTTCCAACTGTGAACCAATTGGTAGAATATTATTATAGGGAATATAAATGTTAATTTGAGGTTTAATACGTTGCTTATACGTTGTTTTCTCGAGCTGATATGGGGGCGTTCACAGTTTGCATGGATCGCCTCAGATCATTTGCGTTTGAATACCGCGCGCTCTCCGTGGGCGGGATCACATTAAAAATAATGAGCTGAGATGAGAACGACTGACATCTCTCTCTTTTTGTACAGATTACATAAACAGAGAATATTTGATTTAGTTTTGAATTAGATAATTTAAAAGTACACACTTGAATGATTATAAAGACATATTGCTCATGCCTGGGTGAATAGTATTCGCTGAGTTTTGTTTAAGTTTAAAGATGTGCTCCAAAAAAAAAGTTCACAGAGACGGACAGGCAGAAAGCACACCCTGTTTATTGTCTTTATTTTACAAAAACACGTTTTTTTTTTTTCGCTTGTAAGTGGACACATAAAAAGTAGACATTTAACAGTTTATTTTATATGACGGAGTATTTTAAGTTTATTTTGCTGCTATGTGAAAAAAAAAATCTAGCAAAATGCGCCCGCGTTTGCCGACCTCAAGGGGTTCATTTGTGTTTAAGTTGCTCAAATTGCTTTAGCGTCGCTTAGCCAGGCAACAGACAAGTGACCAATCCTTAGTGGCGATGTCACTACACACTAGTGATGTTTCATTTGTGAACGAATCGTTCTTTTTGAAAGAATCTTTAGGTGAACGAATCGTTCTTGTTCACATATTAGCAGTGCATGTGCAGCTCAGTGAACCGAGTACCTCTGTGGACGACTAGCTAAAATGTTAATTATGGAAGAAAACCTTGTGCTTTGGTCATCTGAACCACTTATTTCGACTTATTTTATTATTTGAATGACTAAATTAGGCACACATTTTAATGAAGCCAAATAATTTTGTTGTTACAAGTAAATATTTTTGTTGACTTAAGACATAACACATAAGACTTTTTTCGCCCCCCTGCTGGCGTATTTATGCAAATCATTTTGGTGAACAAACTGAAAATGAACGATTCTCTGGAAAGAATTTAAATTTCAACCACTAGTACACACACACACACTACCATCACGGTTCAGCACGGTTAGCCAAGTTTGCTGAGAGTTTAGGGCCGAGAACGGTTTGTAATTGTGCCGTGCCATACCAGCTCAAGTGGAAACACAACTGGAACTTTTTCTGAAGGTGGAAAAACAGCTTTTGTTTCTCAGCACATAAAGATGAACTACTTACTGTGACCTCAGACTGTGGTGATGTGGTTTCTCCACTGCATGGATCTTCATGTGTCGTTTCAGGTGTGTTTTATTAGAGAAACTCTTTCCACACTGATCACATGTGTGTGGCTTCTCTCCAGTGTGGATCCTCTCATGCGTTTTCAGACTTATTAATTGACTGAATCTCATGTCACAGTGTGAACACTTGTAAGGTCTTTCTCCAGTGTGGATCCTCTCATGGGTTTTCAGATATGATGACTGACTGAATCTCTTGTCACAGTGTGAACACTTGTAAGGTTTTTCTCCAGTGTGAATTCTCTGGTGTTGTTTTAAATGTTCAGCTCTAGTAAAAGTCTTCTCACACTCACAGCACACGTACTCTCTCACACCAGTATGAATTTTCTGATGACTATGTAAGTATGGCAGCAGTGAAAAACTCTTTCCACACACAGAACATGAATGTGCCTTCTCCTTCGTATGAACTCTCAGGTGTCTCTTCAGGTGTGATGCACAGCGAAATGTTTTCCCGCACTGTTCACATGTGAACGGCTTCTCTCCAGTGTGGATCCTCGTGTGAAAATTAAGTTGTGAAGATTTACTGAAACTTTTCCCACATTGATGGCATGTGAACGGCTTCTCTCCGGTGTGGATCATCATGTGAAAATTAAGGTATGAAGATTTACTGAAACTTTTCCCACATTGATGGCATGGGAACGGCTTTTCTCCAGTGTGAACACTCATGTGAGCATTAAGGTGTGCTAATTGACTGAATCGTTTCCCACATTGATTGCATGTGAACGGCTTCTCTCCGGTGTGAACTCTCATGTGAATCTTAAGAGATTTTTTGTCTGAAAATCTCTTTTCACACTGTTCACACATGAACGGCTTCTCTCCAGTGTGGATTCTCATGTGAATATCAAGCTGTGTTGATCGGCTGAAACTATTCCCACACTGATTGCATGGATATGGCTTCTCTCCGGTGTGGATCCTCATGTGACGCTCAAGACTATGTTTGGTTGTGAAACTATTCCCGCATTGATCACACGAGAACGGCTTCTCTCCAGTATGAACTCTCATATGGTGCTCAAGACTTTGTTTGCGTAAGAAACTCTTTCCACACTGAGTGCAGGTTGTAGATTTCTTGGCTCTTTTCTTTAAAAATGTATTTTTAGTCTTTGAGCAACTCAAAGGTTTTTCTCCAGATTTGACATGATGTTCCTCCTCCACTTCACTCAGTTCTTCACTCTCCTCCTTCACTTCCGTCAGTTCTTCACTCTCCTCCACTTCCCTCAGTTCTTCACTCTCCTCCTTCACTTCACTCAGTTCTTCTCTCTCCTCCTTCACTTCCCTCAGTTCTTCACTCTCCTCCTTCACTTCCCTCAGTTCTTCACTCTCCTCCTTCACTTCCCTCAGTTCTTCACTCTCCTCCTTCACTTCCCTCAGTTCTTCACACTCCTCCATCACTTTACTCAGTTCTTCACACTCCTTGTTCTCTTCCATCAGGTCTGAAATCAAAGAAAAACTCATTTTCAAATTTTCTAAATAATCAAAATAATTAAAAGAGAGAAATATGGAGTGAATGGAGATACAAATTATCCCAGATGTAACAGACAACTGCTTTAAAATATTACAATTTATGTCTTTTTATAAATTAATTATACGTCCCTGAAACTTTCCACGAGTGAGGTACACTCATCTTCCAGTTATTATTTTTTAAACATTATAGGCACCAATCCCATGTTTCTTTCATGAGAACTATTAAATATGTTTGATCAATGATCAGTGACACAATTATCTAACATGATATGAACATTAAAATACACAATGCTGCCACATTTTGACACCAAGTTTTAGATTGATATACAGTTATGTTAAGCCTCGTGTTATGTTGGAATTCTGTGCACTCCCCTTATGGTCCGGGTCAAATTGACCCGCATTGGATTCAATACAATTCCTCAAAAATCACACTATGAAAAACAACAAAGATTCAGGTTCAAACTGTAAACTTTTAATATCAGCATTTGTCAAATATTCCAAAAAATATATATCTGAAGATATGATTTACTGAAAATGTTTTTTAACCATTTTTTAAAGCTATTTAAAATTTGAATATACGTTATATTTATATATATATTTGCATATACATTTTTTAATTTTTTTTGCTTAGAACATAACTGAACAATTAATCAATTAATCTGAGCTCATTTTTCCTGCTGTCTATGTCGAAGTCTCAAGATATTTCAGATATCTTGAATATATAAATGAGAGCTTATTTTACTATCTGTGTCTGTCAAAAATTTTCATTTGTAATTTACAATTAATTCTGAACACCATGATTTAGCTTTTTCAAGTGTGTTTGGTTTGGGTTAGAGCACTTTTAGATACACTTACACTTTAGAACTGGAGTTGATGCCCTGACATACATAAAATAAATGTTTTTATTTTGTGTCTGTACAGTTGCTTTTGAATAGCTGCCTATGATGGACATCACAAACGTAATAGTAATTTTGTTTGTATTTGTCAAAAAAAAGAAACACCAGTATGTTGAAACTTTGCATGCATGTTCATGATGATAAATGAGAAAAAGTCATAAAATATCAAGAAAAAAAAAGGTTTAATATTATTTCAGGTAGCTTGAAAAAATAAATGATAGGTCATTTTTACCATCTGTGGCTGACAAAATATTTTTTCTGTATTGAAATAAGTGTGGAAAACCTATTTTTTTAGCTTCATAAGGTAGTAAAAAAATAAAATAACAAAATATAACAAAGAAATGTTATTATTTTGGGTCCGTACAGTTGCCTTAGAGCGTTAAAATATGCGGGTCAAATTGACCCGCGAACATCACGAAAGGAACATTAATTTTGTTTGTATATGTCAAAAAACACCAGCATGTTGAAACTTTGCATGCATGTTCATGATGATAAATGAGAAAAAGTCACAAAATATCAAGAAAAAAAACATAGGTTAACCAGTATTTCCAACAACTAGAAAATCTAAACGGGTCAAATTGACCCGCAACATAACACAAGGGTTAAAAACTACTAAAATGTTTTAATTATTAAGGGCAGGGCCGTTTCACACTAAACTTCTCCTTCCATTGACTTCACACACATGTGAAAGTGTGACACAAGAAACACAAGATCAAGTGAATTTCACTGCGAGAAAGAACACAAATATTTGCTTGATAGTAAATTTGTACATTTTGGAATTATTATCATTTGTTATAGGCTACATGTTTGTAAAAATACACAATTCAGGTACATTGCTGGTAAAATTGTTACAAATTATAAACCATATATAAATAAATGTAAATGTAAAATAATTAAATTGAGTTTGACCTGATGTTGACAATCAATATGAAACCTCCCTTTACTGACCATTTGAATAAAAAAAACAGAAACTTATGCAGCCATTTCATAGTTGAACTGTTTCTAAAAGTGATGAAGTTGAAGCTTGAATGTTTCTAACATGAATGACAGTTGAAAGCATAAACAGAAATAAACATAGGCTAAACATAGGAACTATTGTCATGAAATAAAGAGTGGTTTCAGCAGATCTGTTAATATTGATGAACCTCAGACTATCAACACTCATTCAACAAGCCATTCAGGATCATCAGCAGATCATCTCACTTTATTCTGAGTGTTTGCTATTAGAAACACATTATTTGAGTCAGGATATGATAAAAGTAGGGCTGAACGATTTTGGAAAATAATCTAATTACGATTTAGTTTTACCAACATTGCGACTGCGATTTAATATGCAATTATTTTTTAAGCTCTTTATCTTTTCTATTATTCAACAAAAACAAGCAATAAATCATTGTAAAATAGGAAAGGGAATCTTTAGGCACCTCATGAGCCGATCAAATTTAATAAACTTAAAATATTGAATTACATAATTATAAGTAGGCCTACTTACAATAATTACACATTAAAAAACTAAATTAATACAATTACATGTTAATAATTTTAACAAATATAGGTTCAAAACAAATAACAAAGAGGGGAAAAAAAATATTACAAGCAATAAACAGTGCTTTCATTATTTAAGAGTAGGCTGTCTGAACGTCTTCATCTCTTTTGAAATTATAAGATGTGGTTTGTCCTGTCTGTTTAATAACTTAAGATATAACGGTCTGTGTCACATTTATTTCGCATCATTAAAGCATTTTGAGATGCAAGTACATTTAACCACGTAGACGGAGTCGCTCACAGCCGCATGCTCAAGCGTTCTTCGCAAAGCGCGCGTGAGTATTTGAAATTGAAAGCAGCTTATGTCGCTGATTTTCATATTTTTAATATAGGCTTAAGCCAACTGCATTCCAAGACATATGATGCCTTCGTAGAACATTTGTAAGTAAAATACCGGCGGGCGAGACCGCGCACTGCAAAAGTACATCATGCAGACCGCGCGTATCTTATATCTTGTGCAATGAAGGCTGCGAATGTCTTTGTAATTCGCTTCAACTTGACCGACCTTTATTAAATATTATTTCTCGTAAGGTACGAGTGGTGTCGTGTGTGTGTGAGAGAGAGAGAGACAGAGGAATTAGAATACGGTTGTTTAAAAAACACACACGTCATCACGTATAAAACTAAGCTCAGACATAAGAGAGGAGAAACATCGTTGGAGAGAATCTATGACACAATATCACATAAATATGGCCTATATGCGTAGCATGCCAAGTGGACGATTCATCTGCGATACAGACTGGTTTACTCTCGCGTACGAACACAAAATCGCTCAGGTCTGAATGAACTCAACATATTCTCCTCATGCTCGCTGCTGCTGCACTAAATGTTTATTTCAGTAGGAAGACGCCAGAAAAGACGCACAAGTATCGCTGTGATCATTGAAAACAATACAGAAATGAGTCTGTCGCTTAATCAAACGGTGTTTGATGGAGTGTAAATATGAGAAATACCGTGAACTGCTATCCTCACCTCAGAAGTCTTCTTCTTCTTCTTCTTCTTTAAATTTATTGGCGGTTGGCATACCAATTTGGTGCATTACCGCCACCAACTGTTTGGGGTGTGGAGCTTCAATGCGGATTTATAAGCTAACATATATATATATATATATATATATTAGCTATATATATATTAAAAAATAAATTAAAAAATAAAATGAGTAAATAAATTTGTATATTCTTGGTTGTTCTTAAATTCGATAACTTGTTCTAACAGTATGATTCTTTCTGTCCTGTATGCTTCACACTCTAATAATACATGATCTACAGTTTCTCTCTTGTCACAGTTTATGCATAGTCCTGTTTCGTGTTTCCCGAAACGACTGAGGTTATGATGATTGAGACCTGCATGTCCAATTCTAAGCCTTTTAATCGTTCTCCCCTTCGCTTCCAACCACCCTGCCTCCTTGTTGTCACTTGTTTCTGTACTTTATATAAAAAACGACCTTTGGTCTCCTTTTCCCATTGTCCTTGCCATAACCTATTGATTCCTGTTTTAATGACACTTTTCATTTCCATTTTACACAATGGAACTGTCCATTGCAGGTCTGACTTAAGAGTCTTTTTAGCCAAACGATCAGCTGCTTCATTACCCTCTATTTCAACGTGAGATGGGACCCACATAAAACACACTGTAATACTAAGATTTTGTAATCTATATAGACTATGAAAGATTTCATAAATCAAGTCAGGCCTATACAAACAGATTTGCAATTTGCAATACTTATTACATTTATGCATTTTATCCAAAGCGACTTACATTGCATTCAAGGTACACATTTTACATTTTGTCAGTTCTTGCTTTCCCTGGGAATCGAACCCATGACCTTGGCGTTGCTAGCACCAACGCTCTACTGTTTGAGCTACAGGAAAGCCTTATTAATGATGCCATTGAGTCTGAACAGCTAAACAGTAAACTGCTAAATGATCTGAAGTTCTTTTTAGTATTGACTTCTGAAAATGTGGTATATATACTGCTGCTCCTGTCTTTCCTGTATTTGGGTCTTTTGAGCCGTCTGTAAATATTTGAATACTAGTATTATACTTGAGACCTAGATATTGTTTTACCAGATCGTTCATCCTGCCATATTCCTTGCATTGTTTTAATATCTTGCGATTTCAAGATCCACAACTGGTAATGGAAATATCCAAGGAGGAATAGCAGGTAATGCCACTGTCCAGCTGTTAGTTAATTTAACTAGTCCCAGTTTCTCGGCTTGACTGTTTCCCACCCATCCAAAACTGTTTAATTGTTTCCTTCCATGTTCCCAACATGCGTTCAACACTGGTTTGGTTGGATGACCCTGCTTATGCCCCTGCAAATTTACCCAATATACCATGGCAAGCTGAAGACGTCTCAGAGATAAAGGCATCTCCCCTACCTCCACCTGGAGAGCTGGGATTGAAGAAGTTTTGAACGCACCACTACATAGGCGGAGGGCTTGTGTTTGGACCAGGTCAAGCTTTTGCAAATGAGATTTTGCAGCTGAATTAAATGCAATGCATGCATAATCCAATGTTGATCTAATTAAGGCAAAATAAATATGTTTAAGAGAGTTCATACTAGCACCCCAACCACTTCCTACCAGGCATCTCATTACGTTGACTGCCTTCTTACATTTGGTAACATTTTTCTGTATATGATCTTAGCTTCATATGCTTATGGTCAGCTTATGGTCCATCCGCACACCTAAAAACCTTATATTTTGAACCTGCTTGACTGATTGCTCATAAAGAGTAACTTGTATTGCAAAAAGTTTTTATTTGCATATATGTGTACATATATATATATATATATATGTACATATGTGTACATATATATGTACAAATACGTGTACATATATACGCGCATACATGTACCTATATAGGTACATATATGCACACATATATGTGTGCATATATTAGGGCTGGGGTAAACGATTCTTTATTAAACGATTAGTCGGGCGATTATTTTATCGATTAGTCGACTAATCTAACGACTAATTTGAATTAATTATCCTGTCTGTTATTCGCATATCTCTGTCGAACCGTTACTCCGATGGATTTCAAACTTGACAGCTGTCTGGGCACGAGTAAGGCTACCTTCACACTGCAGGCTGAAACGACCCAATTCCGATTTTTTTTGCCCCTATTTGCCCCTGTATCTGATCTTTTCATGACAGTCTGAACGACACAGATCCGATCTTTTGAAATGCGACCCAGGCCACTTGGGTATGTGGTCCCAAATCCGATACATATCCGATCTTTTGAAATGCGACTTCAGTCTGAACGGCCAGGTCGCATGTATCCGACCCGCACGTCATTGATACGCGAAAAACGTCATAATTCTGCGTTGAAGTAGTCGTCGGTTTGAAAACGGACTGCATATTCGTCGAGCTGAGGTAAATCTGCCGAACGGGTCGACCTCGACGAGCCCGTTAATTAAAAAAATAAATAAAAGCCCACGGCCACCATCATTATATATGACTAACGTTATGTTAACTTATTTGTGCTGATATTAGATAGGTCAGCGGCTGCTGTCTGGCTCTTGTGAAATGGTCGCTGCGCGCGCTCGTGTGTGTGTGAGAATCACAGTTAGTTGAAGTTTAGCTACTTCCGCAAACAACAAGGGACGTCGTTGACCGTTGAGTACTCTTCTGCGCATGCGGGTCACTTCTGGGTCATTTCACGTTCACACAGGAGATCACAAAAGGTCGCATTTAATTGGAAATGTGAACGGCCTTGCAAAAAAATCAAATTTTTTCAAAAAATCGGAATTGAGCATTAAGCCCTGCAGTGTGAACGCAGCCTAAGTGCAGTGCCAAGTTTGACGTTGTTTGGATGAGAAATGCAAAAGATATTGTTAAATATATCAGTAAAATAAGCACTTAGAAGGTTGTGGTTTAAAAAATAAACATTCTGACATAAACACACTGTCAGCTACAATGTTTACTTCTGAATAATATAGTATAAACGTGATAAATCCATTTTGATTAATTTGAGTAAAAAATGTGTTTTCTTTACCAAGAAAGTGGCAAGATGAAAACCACTATTTTCTGTTTCAAACTTTCACATAGCATCTTTAGGTTATAATAACAAATAATTCAAATCCAGATTTTGATTTTCAAAGATTTATTATAAAAACAGATAATTTTTCCCAAAAATGCAATAAATTCATGACACATTTAAAAAAAAATGCCATTAATCCATTGAATCAATATAAAAGTTATTTTTCATATTGAAACTGTTGAAAATACACAACAAAGTAAGTTGATCCACATGACAGCCTCTGAACTCAGTCAATACTAATCTTATATTTAGCACGTACTGGACTAAACATAGGCTACATTCAATCAGCCATCGCTAAGAAATACCTTCTGAAATTTTTTGACGGCGATCAGCTGTAAAATGGCTTGGTCCTGCTCGGTTTTCGTTGACTTTGAGTACAAGAATTGAAAGTTTTTTAAAAGATCCCCTGGGGTTAACGTGTCAGCATTCGACATAAGTTTGACGCTGTCCTGTGAGAACAAGCAACAGTCGGCATTTCTCTTCCTCCCGCGTGCCTCATCTTGTTAATCTCCTCACGTAAATGATTAGATTTCGATGGCTTACGTTTCTTCCCTACGGCAGAATCCACCACAGGTTCATCAATGCCGTCAAATGTATTATTTTTTTTGTTTGTTTGTTGATCAAAAAGTGCAAAGTAGATAAGGAAAACGAGGATGGCGGGTGTATTCAAAGCGCCACCGTTACTGTTTACAATGCATGGAATGGTGCGCTGTGATTGGTTGAGCGGATTTATCACATTCTGCAGAGAAAGGTACGGAGACTGGCGTTTGTCGCGGTTTGGAAAGAAAGGGAGAAAACATGACAGAATAACACGGCGGGCGGTGTGTGTCAGTGTGTGGCGAGCTGTACCTCCGGAAATGGTACAAAAAAAAATAAAAAATAAAGAAGCGTCGACGCAAAAAAATATGACGTCGACGTAATTTTATATGCACCTATATTTTCACCTATATATACACCTATATGTTTACCTATATATTAGTAAAATTATTAAAATCCATAGCTACTCACTGTAAAAAAAAAAAAAAAAAAAAAAAATCCTGTATACAAATGGTAAATCTATGGTTGCAAAGTTTCCAGACGGATTCCGTTAAATTACAGCAAATAACCATTTCACAAAATCTACAGTAATTATCTTTTAATATATAGTTTTTCTGTGTATAATACCTATGAAGTTATGTATAAAAATGCAATAAGTACATAAATTCAAAGTTTGTATATTTATAGCAAATGTAGTCAATTTCTGTTAAATTAACTAAACGTATAAGTACAGAATACCTACACATTTACAGTATTACTCATTAAACATAAACACTGAACATCAAGATACATGAATGATAGGAAATACAATCTTAGTATATAATTTAGAACATGTAAAAATATCCACATTAAAAGGCAATTGCTGTATGCCTTTACACTCTAATATAGCTTATTTTACACATTTACAATTACATTTTATCCAAAGTTAAAAATTAAGAGAATAGTAGCAACAAGTGCAGTGACAAGTCCCAGTTAGTCTAGCACAGTACACATAGCAATTTTTTTATTTTTATTAAAACAAAGATTTAGTATTATTGGGTCAAGTGTTTATGAAAATATGGATCTTAGCAGTTTCTTGAAAATGTGTTGAGTTGGGCAGGTCATCCCACCAGCAGGGAACAGTCCAGAGAAAGGTCAGTGAAAGTGATTTTGTGTCTCTTTGGGATGATGGCACCACAAGGCGCCGTTCACTTGCAGAACACAAGAGATTCTAATTATTGGACAAAAAACGTCCTCACGTAATAGCCTAGAATACTGTCTAACACTTGATGGCTGCTCTATTAAGTCTTCGTCGTTGGTTAGGAACCTGGGTGTGCTCTTTGATACCAATCTTTCATTTGAAAGTCACGAGTCTAGTATCTGTAAAACCGCATTTTTCCATCTTAAAAATAGTATCAAAATTACGTCATATGCTCTCATCGACAAATGAGGAACAATTAGTTAATGCGTTCATGACCTCAAGGCTAGATTATTGTAATGCTCTACTGGGTGGTTGCCCTGCAATCTTAATAAACAAATTACAGCTGGTCCAAAACGCAGCAGCTCGGGTTTGTACCAGAACCAGGAAGTATGACCATATTAGCCCAGTTCTGTCAACACTGCATTGGCTCCCTATTAAACATTGTATACATTTTTAAATATTGCTGATTACTTACAAAGCACTAAATGGTTTAGCTCCGCAGTACTTGAGCGAGCTCTTAACGCATTATAGTCCTTCACGTCTATTGCGATCTCAATATTCCGGCCAGTTGATAATCAAAATCGACTGCTGGCGGTAGATCCTTTTCCTATTTAGCACCAAAACTTTGGAACAGTCTTCCTAACATTGTTCAGGAAGCAGAAACACTCTGTCAGTTCAAAGCTAGACTAAAGACACATCTCTTTGACCTAGCATACACATAACACATTATAGACTTCTATAATTCCATATTAGGCTGCATAGATTAGGCCAGCCGGAACCGGGAACACTTCCCATAAATCCTGATGTACTCATTACATCATAAGAAGAATGGCATCTACGCTAATATTAGTCTCTCTGTTTATACCGAGGTTTACTGCAGTCCGCCGGATCCAGGCCGTATCCAGATCTGATGAGGACCTGCGCCTGGACGCGACGACAACGCAGTCCTGAAGTGTCAACCAGACTCTCCCTGTTTACTGAAGTGAGGTGGACCCCGGCCGTATCCAGATTAGATGGTGGATCTGCACCTGGACCCAACCATGACGCATCCCTGAAGTGCCAGCCTCATCAGCCCTGTGAAGGCCTTATCAACACAACCAATCTGACTTCTGACCTGTAATGCTGCCTGGATCATAATCATACACTGTTCGCTCGTTGGCCAGAGGAGAACTGGCCCCCGACTGACCCTGGGTTCTCCCAAGGTTTTTTTTCTCCATTCTGTCACCTAATGGAGTTTTGGTTCCTTGCTACTTTTGCCTTGGCTTTTGTCTTGCTTAGTTGGGGACATTTAATATTCAACAATATTATTGATCTGCCTTATTTAGGGTGGGTGATGATGCAATTTTCTTCTAGAAACAAACTCTGTTGTATTATTTTTATGTTATCAATGTGAAGCTGCTTTGGTAAAAAGCACTATAAATAAAGGTGACTTGACTTTTTTTAGTTTAGTTTATTGAGCTGTTCACATTCATGTTTGTTACAGTAGTCATAAACTTACACAGTAATGGAAGCTCAAAAGGAGTAGGCTGAAGCCAGGCAGCTTATGTGCGCCTACCCCTATGTTCAATACTCTCAGTACTCATGGATTTCACATTTGTATTCCCAATTGGAACTCAACTAATAACACTGCATTTAACAATTTGTATTACATTGATAAGGTTACCATAAAATATGTAAAATTCAAGTATATCATTTTCATACCCAGGCACACACAACTACAAGCGTGCACCTGTTTATGAGTTACATTTCCAACCATACAATCAGTAATATGGACGTTACAAATTGCAGCATTTGACATGGTAAGAGCTTGTAGCTACATTCCACATCAAACGTATGTTGTCACAAGCTTATAGAGATAACTGTACAATGTTTGAGTTATACATCTATTGTACAAGCAGCATGACTACATCTGTATTAAGAAGTTCTTCCATAAGGCATTATGTCGTGTTTTACACCTGAAGTTAGCAAAAACCAATCATAACTGACACAACTGGCATGACCAATCTCCATATTATTCACTTCTTTCAATTATTATTATTGTTTACCATATGTTTATTAGAATTTTTATCAATTCTATTATGCAAGTATTTGATTCAATAGTATCATCATTATTAACAGTAATTTTTCTTGTTAATATTTTATCTTGTTACCACCTTATTGTCATTACCATCTCCACAGCAATTTTGACTTGACTTGTAGAGGGGTGGCAGCATAACATTGTGTGCTTGAAAATTATCTGTGTCTCCCGGGTAGGGTGCTGAAAACCATCACTGAAGCAAGAGCACCCTCAACCAGGCGCCTCTACGCTCAGAAATGGAGGGTGTTCTTTGGCTGGTGCGTTGCTCGGAGCCTGCACCCCCACTCTTGTGAGTGTACTCGCCTTTTTACAAGAGCTTTTGGATACGGGTTGCACAACCTCCACGCTCAAAGTATATGTGGTGGTCATAACATCATTCCACGCTCTTGTGGCCAGACAATCACTAGAAAGAAACGACCTTGTTGTCCGCTTCCTTAACCCTCTGGGGTCTGAGGTGTTTTTGTGGTCCTTGAGATGTTCTGACATGCCCTGACATTCGTGCTTTTTTCAGTTGCTTATAAACATATTAATGGCAAATGTGTAATTACACCCTATTTAGCACAAACAGGGCTACCATAATATGTATATATATATATATATATATATATATATATATATATATATATATATATGTATATATATATATGTATATATATATATATATGTATATATATATACAGTACCAGTCAAAAGTTTGGAAACGTTACTATTTTTAATGTTTTTGAAAGAAGTCTCTTATGCTCATCAGGCCTGCAGTAAAACGAACAAACAAAAAAATAATAATATTATGAAATATTATTACAATTTAAAATAATGGTTCTCTTTTTTAATATACTTCAAAATGTAATTTATTTTTGTGATGCAAAGCTGAATTTTCATCAGCAAGTACTCCAGTCTTTGGTGTCTTATGATCCTTCAGAAATCATTCTAATATGCTGATTTATGATCAATGTTGGAAACAGTTGTGCTGCTTAATTTTTTTTTTATAACCTGAGATACTTTTTTCAGGATTATTTGATGAATAAAAAGTTAAAAAGAACTGTATTTATTTAGAATAGAAATCTTTTGTGACAATATACACTACCGTTCAAAAGTTTGGGAACAATAACTATTTTTTTTTTAAGAAATTAGTACTTTAATTCAACAAGGATGCGTTAAATTGATAAAAGGTGATGGTAACGATTTAGAGTGTTAGAAATGTTTTTATTTTGAATAAATGCTGTGTTTATGAATAAATGCTGTTAACGTTTTACTCATCAATGAATCCTGAAAAAAGTATTCCAAAAAAATATATTAAATAGCACAACTGTTTCCATTATTGATAATAACTGAGTATCAAATTATCATATTAGAATGATTTCTGAAGGATCATAAGACACCAAAGACTGGAGTACTTGCTGATGAAAATTCAGCTTTGCATCACAAAAATAAATTACATTTTAAAATATATTAAAAAAGAGAACCATTATTTTAAATTGTAATAATATTTCATAATATTACTGTTTTATTTATTTATTTATTTATTTAACTGCAGGCTTGATGAGCATAAGAGACTTCTTTCAAAAACATTAAAAATAGTAATGTTTCCAAACTTTTGACTGGTACTGTATATATATTCTACCAAATTGGTTCAGAGTTGGAAGCATCTCAATTTTTTTTTTTTTTTTTTCGCAAATTGTGCTTGCAAATTGTATAATATCCAAGGTAAACATGTCTAGTAATTGTGCAGTTAATTCTCATACTGTATTTTCAGTTTTGGAATATGTATCCTCTCCCCAAATTTGTCACTAATAAAACGCAATAAAAATTATTTAAAGAAATGGCTTATATTTACCTTTTAATAGTTTGTTTACATCTACCTTGCAAATATATATTTTTATTAAAAAGGTTACAATTACAAAAACAATTCAAGTGTAATCTTTCTTTGTAAAAATTAAAGTATACATTTTACCATACATATTTCAAAGTTAAGGATGCATTACTTTGAATAGCCTACATTGGAACAAACACAAATAACATCTGTGATGCGATCTGGGAAAACCCACCACATGGTGAAATTTTACCTATTACAGCTTTTGATATAATATGGAAGCTGGTATCAAGCCCTTTCCAAATCTGTTTTTATTTTTATCATAGCTTGTTGGTAGCAAAAGTTACGTTTATCTGAAATTGGCCGATCGCTATAATTTTCTGGAACGGAATTTTGAGAAAAACAGGTTTAATTAACTGTCACCGTCGGGACGCTTGGCACTCTTTTTTTTTATTGCCTTTTTCTTCATATCATACATTTTAGTAATTATCATAAATTAGGTATCATTTGAAAGTTTACAAACTAAACATTCATACTGTGAAAACCGTTTTGGAATTGGACATTGTGTTACCATGGAAACGGTACTCTAAATTCTTTTAGTGGTTTCCTCTCCTATATTGGGCTGTCAATTTTCATATAACAAAATGTATCTTTATGTAACCTTTTCTCATCTTAACAAATCACATCATCAGAAATGTCTCAATGTTCCATATTTTGTGATATAAGTGATATTTGGACAGAAATGTATTAATTTCAGACTCTCTTGTTCTTCTCCATCTTGTGATTGTTATAAAACTGCATGACGTTATAGTTTAAACAGGATTGGCGCAAAATGCGCACTAATACACATTCACTGTACATGTTATGTGGTTTATTTTATAGGTAAACTATCTTTGTAGTGTTAAAGGAGAACTTGGTAACTTTTTTAACTTAATAAAACTGTCTAGAAATCATTTGAATGGTTAAACAACCTGTTCTGGTGATATTGGTGACTTTCCCTGCTCCCCCCAGCGTTCCTAGGCGGAAAACCAACCTTGCAACTTGGGCACTACCGTCCCGGCAAGATAGAAATTGGTAGTCTCGTGAGAAGCGAGAATGAGAACGAGAACGAGCGCGAAACACGAATTGCTTTACGGCAATTCGACATAAACACACACGCATGTATGATGTATTACCAGATTACCCACCTCGGTAGACATAGCTCCACACGATACAGTTGGCTTGCTCCGATCATAACAAACGCACATGAGCAGCGGTAGAGAGGGGGAGGAGGCCGCCGCAAGTGAGTTTTTTACGACCGTGTTGTGAAATATACGCCCCACCACAGCTGTAGGGGGAGCTCGTGGGGAAAACATGCGACAACAAAAGGGAAAATCAGCGAAGAAGTGACTAGAGTTCGCTAGAGTTGCCGAGTTCTCCTTTAAGAGACGGACAGGTGTATGGGATATACGGCGATTGTTTTTTGTTTTTTTCACCTCTGCCGGGCGTTAGAGAAAATGGTCGCATAGAATGCATTAGAGAAAGAGAGTATTTTCAGCTTGACACTATAAATCGCAGTTTTTCTGCACTAAACAAGGGGATTTTGCCAAGATATTTTCAAAGATAAGAGAAAAGATGTTATAGAATAATAATTTAATGAAACAAATTTTTTGACAAAAAAACTGACATTCAAACTATTTTGGAATTTACTGTAAACGGCCCAGCACGACATCCGACGGACATATGAGCAAAAATTGGCAAACGAAAGCTTATTTGCTGTGGCAGTCTATAGAAATTTATAATCTATCCAAAACTAGTCAAATAAATGTTGTCTTTCATATGTCTGTAACATATGTCTATCGTTTTTATTATAGGGAATATAAATGTTAATTTGCAGTTTAATACGTTGCTTATACAAATACATTTTATTTCAACATATTTCAGTCGATTTTTACTCATCTCAGTATAGCAATATAGTTTGCTAAAAGCGGATCATTCATTCAAATTTAAACCGTGTTTTTGCGAGCTGTGGTAAACAGTGAGCATCTCTGCCGTTCATTCATTCACACACAGAAGCGCGATTCACTTGAGAATGAAAAAACTTACTACAGTATTCCTCAGCTCAGCTGGATCCGTTGCTCCTCGAAATACCAGCACTTCTGAGGTACATTTTCCATTATTATTACGATAGTATTATTCATCACAGCGGTGCAAGACGGTGTAAACAAGTACAATAATCTGATTAAACATGATGTGTTTTCTCGAGCTGATATGGGGGCGTTCACAGTTTGAATGGACTGCCTGAGATCATTTGCGTTTGAATAGCGCGCGCTCTCCGTGGGCGGGGACACATTATAAATAATGAGCTGAGATGAGAACGACTGACATCTCTCTCTTTTCGTACAGATTACATAAACAGAGAATAATTGATTTAGTTTTGAATAAGATAATTTAAAAGTACACACTTGAATGATTATAAAGATATATTGCTCATGTCTGGGTGAATAGTATTCGCTGAGTTTTAAGTTTAGAGATGTGCTCAAAAAAAAAAGTTTACTGAGACGGACAGGCAGAAAGCACACCCTGTTTATTTACTTTATTTTACAAAAACACACTAGCTGTGTCCCAAAGTGAAGGCTGCGTCCTTCGAAGGCCGTATTTGAAGGCCGGATGGCCGTATTTGAAGGCCGATTGCGTCACCGCGGCGCGACGAAGGACGTCCCAATTCAAAGGCTGCATCCTTGGAAGGTCGCATTTGAAGGCCGATTGCGTCACCGCACGCGATGAAGGCTGTCCCAATTCAGTTCTGCATCCTCCGAAGGCCGTATTCGAAGGCCGGTTGCGTCATCGCGACGCGACGAAGACTACTCTGATTCAAAAGCGACGCCAAATGCGCACTTCGTTTCCCCGTGAAAGGAAGGATACATAAATGGACACTTAGCGGCCTATCCTACCCTATTCTACCCCATAAGTCATTGCGTGCCGGTGACGACAACATTTATTTATTTATTTTTAAAGGCGGCCAAGACTAGAGATCGGTGGTGGACAGCAAATTCACATTTAAATGTAAGTATTATGTTTTCATTTACTCAAATAGCTATCGAAATCAGGGTTAAAGTTTATTATAAACTTCATCTTAACTCCTTCGTCACCATTGCGTGGCTTCATTTGTCAGGTAGTTTTGGGCAAAACTTGTGGTAATAACGTTATTAGTTTAACGACCTATTTGTAATATTTGCACTAGTCTATCTCACTTGTGTATTATAATAAATATCACTCACCCTATAAAGCCCACAACAATAAGAAAAGCAGTAGGCCTAGATAAGGCAATGGGGTTTCACTTTTATGTGTTTTTGTAGTGCTGTCATGCAAGCTATGTGGTTTTAACCAAATTTGAGTATACAGAAATATTAAGTATATTTTGCATGTCTTGATGTGTCGTATTTTGCAGTGTTAACAATGCACTTAAGATTGCACCCCTGTGTTAAGTACCCCTTTCTGCTTTTTTAGAGCAATTCAGGAAAAAATGGGTCTGGGGTACGTAACTCCCATACAGGCACAAAATTATATATATATATATATATATATATATATATATATATATATATTTATTTATTTATTTATTTATATTTAAGAAAATTAATACACACATCTTTGCTGAAATGTATTGTGCTGTTGTTAACAAGCCATGGTTAATTTGCTCTGCCTTAGGATTGCACGTGTCCTGGGACAGGAGAGGGTGTGAGTGGGAAACCCACTGCTGAAACTGGCCCTGGTTTGTCCTCATGCACAGCAAAATCCCCAGTGTTAAATTAACACTCCTCAGTGTTTATATGTGTCCACACTACAGGGTGTTAAAAATTAACACTGAAGCAGTGTTGAAGTTAATGAGATAATTAAGTTAACACTGAAGCAGTGTTGAAGTTAATGCAATAATTAAGTGATTAATTAAGTGATGATTGGCTATTAGTGGTGACACCTGATGTTAATAAGCAGAATCATTGATGGAAAGAGAAAAAACATTAACAGAAAAAAGAGAAACACAAGAACTACTGACTTCGAGTCATTACACATTGTTGCACTTATTATTACCAGTTTGACTTTATTTCTGTCATACATCGACAAAAGTTCTTGAGATCCAACAGAAGTTTAGACGGTAATATTTTATGGGATTTTTCTTTTCAAGTTACCATTTTGGTGGTCAGTGTTTGCTTTAGTTGGGCTCTTGACCCTTTTCATTTTTTAATATTAGTTTTTCTCTGGTTGCTACAACTCTGTGTTTATAAAGCACATTTGTTACTGCAAGAGAAAACATGACCTGCTCACAATATGTTTTGATGATAAAAACATTATCATGTAGTGTCCTGATTCACTGATGTGAGAGCATATTGACTATATGCTTGATGTCTTGTTTTAGTATTGGTGGTTGTAGCTCTGAGATTCTACAGTTTGAGATCCAACAGCAATATCAAAAATTTTGAAAATACTTTGAGCAAAGAAGTTATTGTGTTTAAACGCACAGACATCAAGAATCAGCATATGAGTCTCAACAATGGTGACAATAAACAAACTAGTGACGAACAGATCAACTCTGAACATCACAAAACAAGCTACTAAAGTCAGAACAAAACAATAGCAAAATAAAAGCCAACAGAAAAAAACAATGAAAATTACAGGACAATTCAGCTGCATAATTTATTCATGCTGCAATGCATGATGTCAGCCATTGATGCATTCTGATTGGTGGCTCCCATCATGCATTGCAACATTAAGCATTTGTTTGATTGTCACCATTGTTGAGATTCATATGTAGATTCTTGATGTCTGTGTGTGATTTTAAATTCTTCAGATCTTTAAAACATTGCTGGAAGTAACTACTGTAGTGAAAAATTAATAAAACAATTAGATAATCAGTTTATAATGCTGGGTGACATCATTGAATCAGGTCACTAGTAATTTCTTAATTGAAACATAACCAGGGCTGAATTTCCAAAAGCATCTTAAGCCTAACTTGATTGCAGACCAACTGCAACAAATGGTCTATACGATCAAATTAGGCTTGCAATGTTTTCAGGAAACACAGCCCAAATCATAGCTTCTCTTACCACAACACATATGCTCTATAAGCACAGAGTTGGAGCAGCCAGAGAAATACTAATGTTAAAAAGTAAAGGGTCAAGAGCCCAACTAAAGCAACCACTGGTCACCATAATGGTGACATGAAACGAAACATTCCATAAAACATTACCATCTAAACTTCTGTTAAATCTAAATAAGGCCGTGTGTAGATGTATGACAGAAATAAAGTCAAACTGGTAAAATAATAAGTGCAATAATGGCTCGAAGTCAGTAGTTCTTGTGTTTCTCTTTTTTCTGTTCTTGTTTCTCTTTCCTTCAGTGAGTCTGCTTGTTATCATCAGGTGTCACCACTAATGGCCAATCATCACTTAATTAATCACTTAATTATCTCATTAACTTCAACACTGCTTCAGTGTTAATTTTTAACACCCTGTAGTGTGGACACATATAAACACTGAGGAGTGTTAATTTAACACTGGGGATTTTGCTGTGTGGATGAGGTGTTGGGACAAAGGCATTGCACCAACCCCGCTGTCCTCATTGCCTCAATCCCTGAGGACAGACCAGGGCCGAGTTCAGCAGTGTGTGACCAAGAAGAGGAGCAGCCAGAGGCAGCAGCAGCACCACGAGGAAGGCGAGACAGAGAGGACGAGTTTTTGGACTTGATTAGAGAAGACGCTGCAGAGGCGAGGAGAGCACAGGAGAGGATGGACAGGCTGTTTTCTCTTCTTGAAAGAATATATATATATATATATATATATATTCTTCTTTAACTTTTTTTTCACTTATATTTTTTTAAAGGAAAAAAAATTCTGTACATTTATATATTTTTATGCAAATTTTTATGCAACTTTAAATGTGTAAATAAAAGAGAATTCATTGCTCTGGACATTGTTTATTTTTGTAATGACAGTCATAATTTCTACATGAAACAAATTCTTCTATACCTTTTTTTCCCCCCCAACTATTTACAACATACGTTAAACATATCAAAATCAACATAAACATTTAAATTTACAGTAAATAAAAAAGAAAAAAATTATTTAGACTTTTATTCAGCTGAGTGGGAGACCCTGGTGTGCCGCTGGACCGGGATGGGACCACAATAGAGACCCTGGTAAGGCCTCCTGCTGGTGGGACATCATCTGGGATGGTCTCCAGAGTGTTTGAGTGCATATTTCCACTATCCACTAAGTTGTCTACCAACAGGTTTGCAGGGCTGACTCATGGAATAAATAATGAGATACTTTATTACACTAAAGTACTTTTAATAACCACTAATACCGAATTGGGGAAAAACTACTAGTCATATATTTCAAACCTTAGTAAAGCAAAATTATCTTGCATACTCTAATGTACTTAAGGTATCAAGAGTAAAAGTAAAGGAATTTTGCAGGGAAAAAACCTTGTCAGGGTTTTAATGATGTTTTGCAATTATATTACTGCATATGTTGCATTTTACTTCTGAATATTTTCAAGGTTGATACATTTAAAATATATACTTTTGTGTAGTTTAATGTAAAACAATGCATCATATTGTAAAATAAGATTTTTTAAAATTTTGTAGTGTTGCTGTCGTGTGGGAAAATTACTTTGAGTATTAACGAAGTATGTAGTTCCTTACATACCACCACTGGTTATTTTGAAAATTAAAGTAACAAAATGTAGGCCTATTGTAACAATATTAACAAATTGTCGCTAACTACAGCTCCGTCTCATTTCAAAGGGCGCATCTGAAGCGCTCGGAGCGGTCTAGCCTACGGACGATTGTTCTTGTCGCCTAGCAACAGTGACTGACAGCTGCCGATGACGAGCGGGAGTAACATTCACACTGGACTTTTTATATTCAACTGGGTTTTATATTCAAATAGGGTTGAAAACCTGTGTAAATATATTTACCATGGTCCATTTATGTGCATAATAAAAAGAATACACTAGCCTACAAAATCGCATCAAGGTAAGATATAAATGAACATTTGAATCTTCGGCTAAGCCGAAAGTACATGACCTGAAACATCCTTACATATAAAACAAAAATGACAATAGCCAATTCTGGCTCCATAGCTGTTTACTCAATTATATCAAATGAATTATCAGGATGGCAGCATACACTCGCACCGTTGCTTGGCGCCTGGAGAGGTAATCAGGAACACCTGGCTAAGCAATTAGGAAATCCCACGAAGGCTGCATGGTGCGTCCTTCGGAGGACGCATAGGCTGCATCATTTGAAGTCCGCGGCCTTCGAAGGATGCAGTCTTCACATTGGGACACAGCTACTGTTTTTTTTTCGCTTGTAAGTGGACACATAAAAAAGTAGACATTTAACAGTTTATTTTTTCACATTTCTTAAGTCTGTTTGATGAGGTGTGAACGTACAGTAAGTGCAAGCTTATCTGTCCTCTCTGCATATTGACAAAGAGCGGAGCTCCAACCCACACACCCCCACACACACGGAGAGGTGCTGACGGAGTAACGTTTGGTCTCAAGTGTGGTAACAGTTTTTTTAAAACTTCATGCAGACAGCGTTTGCTGCAATATAATATTAATGGCGAGCCGAAAGAAGTCGCAGTGCTGTTGACGTTACACTTCCTCTTACTAGATAAGCAGCCACAACGGTGGTTTCTCTGCCCTGGTGACTGACTGACAGGCAGTCATTTTATTATTGTTACTGTGTGAGCAGTTTTACCAGAGTTTTTTTTTATTTTGATAACTGTTTTGATTCACAATTAAGGTGGAAAATAAAAGCTTTGTGTTTAATGTATTCTTGTTGATGTTGAAATGAATTTTAAAACATATGGTATCGAAACTGAGGTATCGAAATTGGCACCGGATCGAAAGATTCTGAACGATACCCAGCCCTAGTTGCAATACATGACAGTATATCTTGCATCTGGGTTTTCTAAATACATCTTAAGTAAAAGAATAACTAATCATTTTTAAAACAGCAGTGAAGAACACATTGAAAATAAATTTCAGTTTCCTGAACAGTTAAGCTTTTACTTTCCTTCATGAAAGGAAGTAAGCAAAATACAAGAAATACACAAGTGACCATAATATAAAACTCATAAGCATGCACAATGATGTCATTTATATCATGAAAGCAAAATGATATACAAGAATAAAAGTTTTGACATTGTTTTTTGGAGAGGAACTTCGCCTTAGAGTTGATCTGAATCTCACAGTTGAAACTGCCAGTTTTGAAAATTAACTATATTTACAGTAAAAACTTTTGATAATGTTTCTTTGTCATGTCAGTTATGGCTGGTTAATACAGATTTGTTTTCCAAATATTTTATTGCTTGATGCATTATTGTGTTGCATTTGGTGAAGACGCGTCATCAGACCTGAAAATGCTGGACCTGAAGAGGTTCTACTTACTGTGAAAGGTTTTTGAATGTCTGCATAGAGAAGATAAATGATTGAAACGCTTCCCACATACAGTGCAGTGATACGATTTTTCTCCAGTGTGGATCCTCTCATGTGTTTTCAGATTTGCAGACTGACTAAATCTCTTGTCAGTGTGGACACTTTTCATTTCACGTTTGTCTCCAGTGTGAATTCTCTGGTGTTGTTTTAAATCGCTCCCTGTAGTAAAAATCTTTTCACATTCAAAACACGTTCTCTCACACCAGTATGTGTTTTCAGATGAACTTTTAAATGTTCTAGACGTGAAAAACACTGTCAACAAAGGGGCTTTACTTTTGTATGCAATTTTAGGTGCATCTACAGGACTGAAGACCACAAAAATGTTTTTCCGAGACTGAATCTCGTCGCAGTGTGAACACTTGTAAGGTTTCTCTCCAGGGTGAATGTTCATGTGTTCTTTAAAGGTCCACTGTGTAAGAAATTCTCCCATCTAGCGTTGAGATAATATATCGCAATCAACTCTCTCGCGCCACGCAGTTCAAAGTACGTATTACAAGTATGGTAGCCTTCACGAAAGGCGAAAACGCGAAAGGTGGAGCAGCAGGCAGTATATCCTGTACGTCCCTTACCGGCTAAAGTATTTCATGATGGCGCCTGAACATGGAGCATCTTCCACCGTTAATGCATTTATAAATGTACATTTTCAAGCTTACAGAAATACTTGGAATTGATGGTGGTGGTAAATATTCATGAAAAAGGACACGTTTGTGAACGGTCAACACAGATTTTGATAATGAACTACTAAAAACGTTACACACTGGACCTTTAAGGTTCTGATTGTGCGAAATTCTTTCCACACTGATCACATGTGAACGGTTTCTCTCCAGTATGAACTCTCATGTGACGCTCAAGACTTTGCGTGTGTAACTCTTTCCACACTGAGTGCAGGTAAAAGATTTCTTGGCTCTTCTTTTCTTGACATCTTTTTGTTTGGTTTGAGAGCAACTCAAAGGTTTTTCTCCAGTTATGACTTGCTTTTTCTCCTTAACTTCACTAAATTCTTCATTCTCCTCTGAAATAAAAGAAAAAATTATTCATTTTCAGTAACTCATAGAAAATGTGAGAAATGTGAGAAAACTCAGTGAAATGTGAAGGACATAAATGGTGATGTAACACTGATGTAACAGTGGACAGTAAACAATTGCTATACAAAATTTGTCCCTTGAAATTTTCCATGAATGAGGTACATTGATCTTCAAATTAGGGGTAGGGGATCTTCCCAAATTTCATATAACACTCTTATAACAAACAATATCTGAATCATTATATTCCCAATTTTGAGATGTACTATATAGAAAATTCAGACTGGAACAAGTGTATGGACATATCCATTTGCAAAAATGAAAACATTGTATTGCATTAAACACTCAGTTGTCAAAATAGTCAATAAACTAATGGTCGACCGATATTGTTTTGTTTATGGCTGATGCCGATATCTTGAATGGCAGGGTGGTCTATGGCAGATATAATGCCTATATATACTACTGGGTGGTTTAACCAAATATCTTTATCACTATTTCTTTTTTTAGATTCTGTCGGTTTCACGGAATATAATGTTTTTTCACTGAACCTTTATTATGGCTTACTTTGTTGTCAGGGAATGCATGTATGTATGTATCTTTATATATATCCACTGCTCAAAAAAATAAAGGGAACACTAAAATAACACATCTAGATCACATCCTAGATCACATCCTTGAATGTACTGACAACAAAATCACACAAAAATGATCAATGGAAATCAAATTTTTCAACCCAGGGAGGTCTGGATTTGGAGTCACACTCAAAATTAAAGTGGAAAAACACACTACAGGCTGATCCAACTTTGATGTTATGTCCTTAAAACAAGTCAAAATGAGGCTCAGTGGTGTGTGTGGCCTCCACGTGCCTGTATGACCTCCCTACAATGCCTGGGCATGCTCCTAATGAGGTGGCAGATGGTCTCCTGAGGGATCTCCTCCCAGACCTGGACTAAAGCATCTGCCAACTCCTGGACAGTCTGTTGGTGGATGGAGCGAGATGTATGTATATATATATATATATATATATATATATATATATATATATATATATATATATATATGTGTGTGTGTGTGTGTATATATGTGTATATGTATGTATGTATATATATATATATATATATATATATATATATATATATATATATATATATATACACTCACCTAAAGGATTGTTAGGAACACCATACTAATACTGTGTTTGACCCCCTTTCGCCTTCAGAACTGCCTTAATTCTACGTGGCATTGAATCAACAAGGTGCTGAAAGCATTCTTTAGAAATGTTGGCCCATATTGATAGGATAGCATCTTGCAGTTGATGGAGATTTGTGGGATGCACATCCAGGGCACAAAGCTACCGTTCCACCACATCCCAAAGATGCTCTATTGGGTTGAGATCTGGTGACTGTGGGGGCCATTTTAGTACAGTTAACTCATTGTCATGTTCAAGAAACCAATTTGAAATGATTCGAGCTTTGTGACATGGTGCATTATCCTGCTGGAAGTAGCCATCAGAGGATGGGTACATGGCGGTCATAAAGGGATGGACATGGTCAGAAACAATGCTCAGGTAGGCCGTGGCATTTAAACGATGCCCAATTGGCACTAAGGGGCCTAAAGTGTGCCAAGAAAACATCCCCCACACCATTACACCACCACCACCAGCCTGCACAGTGGTAACAAAGCATGATGGATCCATGTTCTCATTCTGTTTACGCCAAATTCTGACACTACCATCTGAATGTCTCAACAGAAATCGAGACTCATCAGACTAGGCAACATTTTTCCAGTCTTCAACTGTCCAATTTTAGTGAGCTCGTGCAAATTGTAGCCTCTTTTTCCTATTTGTAGTGGAGATGAGTGGTACCCGGTGGGGTCTTCTGCTGTTGTAGCCCATCCGCCTCAAGGTTGTGCGTGTTGTGGCTACACAAATGCTTTGCTGCATACCTTGGTTATAACGAGTGGTTATTTCAGTCAAAGTTGCTCTTCTATCAGCTTGAATCAGTCGGCCCATTCTCCTCTGACCTCTAGCATCAACAAGGCATTTTCGCCCACAGGACTGCCGCATACTGGATGTTTTTCCCTTTTCACACCATTCTTTGTAAACCCTAGAAATGGTTGTGTGTGAAAATCCCAGTAACTGAGCAGATTGTGAAATACTCAGACCGGCCCGTCTGGCACCAACAACCATGCCACGCTCAAAATTGCTTAAATCACCTTTCTTTCCCATTCTGACATTCAGTTTGGAGTTCAGGAGATTGTCTTGACCAGGACCACACCCCTAAATGCATTGAAGCAACTGCCATGTGATTGATTGATTAGATAATTTCATTAATGAGAAATTGAACAGGTGTTCCTAATAATCCTTTAGGTGAGTGTATATATATATATATATATATATATATATATATATATATATATACACACACACATTGTAAGAACAAATAAAAATGTATTGTAAAATGTAATCAAATCAGTTCATAAATTTAGCTTTTTATTTTTAATCATTTAAAAAATGTAATCAAAATAAAAATAAATAATAATTAAAAATTATATTAAGTTTGTTTTTACTTTGCACAATTTCTGTAATTTCAATGTAGACCTTTGAGTTTGTGTTGTATTATTAATATCACCATTAATTGAAGTACACTCTAATGTACAATAGTAACATGGTGTGTTCAAGTCATCTTGTAAAGGAGTTGAACGCACATGAACGCCACCACAATGTCATAAACTAACTTACATAGAAGAGACTGTGTTTCTCAACACATAAAGATGAACTACTCACTGTGATTTCAGACTGTGATTGTTTTTCATATGACTGAATATATAAGATAAACAAACAAACCTCTGCATGGATCTTCATGTGTCGATTCAGTTGACTTTTAAAAGCGAAACTCATTCCACACTGATCACACATGTGCGGCTTCTCTCTGCTGTGGATCCTCTCATGTGTTTTCAGCTGTGTTGACACACTGAATCTCTTGTCACAGTGTGAACACTTGTACGGTTTTTCTCCAGTGTGGATCCTCTCATGTCGTTTCAGATTTGATGACTGATTGAATCTCTTGTCACAGTGTGAACACTTGTAAGGTTTTTCTCCAGTGTGAATTCTCTGGTGCAGTTTTAAACATTGTGCTGTAGTAAAAGTCTTCTCACACTCAAAGCACATATGAACTCCTACACCAGTATGAATTCTTTGATGTACTTTTAAACTATACAGAAGTGAAAAACTCTTTCCACATACAGAACATGAATGTGACGACTTCTTCATATGAACCATCAGGTGTGCCTTCAGGTGTGATGCCCAGAGAAATGTTCTGCCGCATTGATCACATGTGTGAAGTTTCTCTCCAGTGTGGATCATCATATGTCGACTAAGACTTGTTTTCAATGTGAAGCTCTTCCCACACTGATCACAAGTGAACGGCTTCTCTCCAGTATGAACTCTCATGTGCTGCTTAAGATTATGTTTGTCTATGAAACTCTTCCCACACTGAGTGCAGGAGAGCGGCTTCTCTCCAGTGTGGATCCTCATGTGTATCTTCAGCTGACTTTTAAAAGAGAAAGTCTTTTCACATTGATCACACGAGGGCGGCTTTTCTCCAGTGTGGATCCTCTCATGTCTTTTCAGATGTGTTGACTGACTGAATCTCTTATCACAGTGTGAACACTTGTAAGGTTTCTCTCCAGTGTGTATCCTCTCATGTGTTTTCAGATTTTCTGATCGACTGAATATCTTGTCACAGTGTGAACACTTGTAAGGTTTTTCTCCAGTGTGAATTATCTGGTGTCGCTTTAATTTGTTTGCTGTAATAAAAGTCTTCCCACACTCAAAGCACATGTACTCTCTCACACCAGTGTGAATTTTTTCATGTCTATGTAAATTTTGCCACTGTGAAAAACTCTTTCCACACACAGAACATGAATGTCGCTTCTCCTTTGTATGAACTGTCAGGTGTCTCTTCAGGTTTGATGACCCAAGAAATGTTTTTCCACACTGATCACATGTGAACGGCTTCTCTCCGGTGTGAACTCTCCTGTGAAGCTCAAGACTTGCTTTGCCTGAAAAACTTTTTCCACACTGAGTGCAAGTTGTAGATTTCTTGGCTCTTCTTTTCTTTAAAAATGTATTTTTAGTCTTTGAGCGACTCACAGGTTTTTCTCCAGGTTTGACATGATGTTTCTCCTTCACTTCACTCAGTTCTTCACTCTCCTCCTTCACTTCACTCAGTTCTTCACTCTCCTCCTTCACTTCACTCAGTTCTTCACTCTCCTCCTTCACTTCCCTCAGTTCTTCACTCTCCTCCTTCACTTCACTCAGTTCTTCACTCTCCTCCTTCACTTCCCTCAGTTCTTCACTCTCCTCCTTCACTTCACTCAGTTCTTCTCTCTCCTCCTCCACTTCACTCAGTTCTTCACTCTCCTCCTTCACTTCCATCAGGTCTGAAATAAAAGAAAATGTTTTAATTTTCAGCATCCATCCATCCATCTTCTCCACTTATCCGGGGCCGGGTCGTGGGGGCAGCAGTCTAAGCAGAGATGCCCAGACTCCCTTCTCCCTAGACACTTCCTCCAGCTCTTCCGGGGGGACACAGAGGCATTCCCAGGCCAGCCGGGAGACAGTACCTCCAGCGTGTCCTAGGTCTTTCCCGAGGTCTCCTCCCGGTGGGAGGCGCCCGGAACACCTTCCCGGGAAGGCGTCCAGGAGGCATCTGCAAAAGATGCCACCTCAGCTGACCCCTTTCGATGTGGAGGAGCAGCGGCTCTACTCTGAGCTCCTCCCAAGTGACCGAGCTTCTCACCCATCTCTAAGGGTGTACTCACACTAGGCACGGTTGCCATGAACCGGGTCCAAGTACGATTGTCCCCCCTCCCCACTCCCCCTCTGGCCTGCACTCACATAGGGTTTCAGCATTCGTGCCGGAGCACGCTTACGTCATTATGGTGCGACGGTTTCGGGATAAACAGGAAGAGCGGCGCTCTCACTGAACACAATGGAGTCCATCGCTCTGTTTACTTTGTGGATAATTTTGAGTTGTTTGGTACCCTTAAATACTGTGCCCGCAGTTTTTTTACCTTGTCTCTACACTGCTCGGTAGTTCTTTGATATCCATGACGAAGAAGATAGTCACAGATTTTTCTAAATATGTCTGAGTTTTTATGCGTTTTGTCCAGCTGTTCTTGTATGCTCTCATCTGCCCAAATTTCCAACAAGCATTGCACCTCTGCCGTAGACCAAAGCGACCCTTTCCCCGCCATGTTGGTTTTGGAGCGTCGCAAAACCGTGATGTCACGCGTCCTGTTCCGTGCTCCAGCACGGTTAGCGCTCACACTGCATGCGAACCGCGCCCGAGTCCAACTGAACCGTGCTCTGGCCCACCTCTTCCAAGCGGGCCAGGGCCGGCTAATCGAGCCGCGCCCGGGCACGGTTCGGAGCACTCACACTAGTCAAACGAACCGCGCTTTGGTGGTCAAACGCACTCGGGCACGGTTCAAACTGGCAATTGTGAGTACACCCTAAGGGATCACCCAGCCACCCTGCGGAGAAAGCTCATTTCGGCCGTCTGTATCCGGGATCTTCTCCTTTCGGTCATGACCCACAGCTCATGACCATAGGTGAGAGTAGGAACATAGATTGACCGGTAAATCGAAAGCTTCGCCTTGCGGCTCAGCTCCTTCTTCACCACGACAGACCGGTACAGCGACCGCATTACTGCAGAAGCTGCACCGATCCGTCTGTCAATCTCCCGTTCCATCCTTCCCTCACTCGTGAACAAGACAAATTTTCAGCTTATCAAAATAATTCAAAGAGCAATATAAAGTGAAAGGACATAAAAGTCTAAGTTGTATTTTCGCTCATACCTTCATGAAACATACACAGATCGTAGAAAATGGCACATCATTATTTACAGCAGATTCTCCCTTTTAAAATATAATCTATTGCGTTGATCACGAGATATTCTTTTGACTCTCCTTGCTTTAGTTTTATAGAGTTATGAGTCTTTACTTTAGTGTATATAACTCGGACAAAACAATTCTAAAAATGTCTTCAGGGCTTAAACGTCTAAATTATTACCGCTGTGTGGAGATTATGATCACAGCAGTTCTGTGTAAACGCACAGATAAAAATAGAGCTTTGTATGGTTGGGAAAATACACACTTTGTATTCTGTTTGTTTCACAGAAGAATAGTTGTACATGTTTTTGAACGCACAGTAGAGCTGGGCGATTTTTTCCCCTAAAAAACTCGATTTACGATTCGATTCGATTTTTTTTTTCCCCATTTAAAACAAAATAACTGCGAACTGTAAATATATTTTAAAAATATATATTTATTGTATTTAATTAAAGTGCATCAACATAAACAAAATTTTGTTTGTCTTTTACGATAGTCACTGTCAGATTACACGATTTTGTCTCCTAAAAATCTTGTCATGTCTGGACAAGAAACATGTCAGACTACACGTTGTTTTACGACCAGTCATCGCGAGAGTGTCTCACACACTCATTCACTCGCACATATAGGCTACACAAGCTCACTCACATAGCCTATACACACACACACACATACACTCACACACACACACACACTCACTCGCACACACACACACTCACTCGCACATACACACTCACTCACATACACGCACTCTCTCTCTCACACACACACACACACACACACACACACACACACACACACACACACACTCTCGCGCAGACACACAGTAACACTCACTCGCGAACACACACTCTCCCTCACTCACTCACTCGCGGCGCCGTCGTCGTGGAGGACCGTTAAAAAATTAAACTTGCTAGTCTTTTTGTCGTGATGTCGTGAAGCATCGAGGGCTGCGCCGCAGGGAGCGTTCTACGGAAACCCTGAAGGAAGATTTGGCGAATGCAAAATGTATTGTACGCTATATAGCAGAGGGGGAGAAAAAAAAAAAATCTAAAAAATCGATTTTTTTGAAAATATGAATCGATTTGACCTACCAACTTGATTTTTAAATCAAATTGATTTTTTTCCCAGCCCTAACGCACAGTAAAGTGTAACACACTATTTTGATCTGTGCGTTTTACAAAGAAATAAGTGCTGAGTCTTTATAACCAACAGGTAATTCATAATCTAGACAGACAAAAACATTAATAATTCTGATAACATGCCAGATGAGATGGACTCGGTAATTGGGATGATCTGTTTATTTTTCTGACAACGTATTAGGGCTGCAAGATTGACAAAATTCATAATTGTCGACTATTCCCTTGAAATGTTTATTGCGTTTATTAATAATGTTTATAATAATTTACATATTTTATGTTTTGAATAGCTTTATACCAGTGGTTCTCAACTCATTTGTCCATGGGACCCACATTCCCCCATAGTCATCAAGCTACAAACCACTTTTTTAGGAATTATATAGGACAATTATAATAAATTAGTTTACACAACAAATTGACACACTCACACACACACACCCCCACACATACACATAAATTGTAAGAATATGACTAATACTGATAAATAAACAGTATCAAAGTTAGTGTGAGAAGAGCCTATAATGTATGATAAATACAAATTTTTCAGTAACGTTAAATCTAATTTTGCTTAAATTAAATAGCATAAAGCTCCGTCAGCCATTCTGGAAAGTTCATACAGTTTTTACTTTATATATACAGTATACAGTGTGCATATATACAGTGAGGAAAATAAGTATTTGAACACCCTGCTATTTTGCAAGTTCTCCCACTTAGAAATCATGGAGGGGTCTGAAATTGTCATCGTAGGTGCATGTCCACTGTGAGAGACATAATCTAAAAAAAAAAATCCAGAAATCACAATGTATGTTTTTTTTTAACTATTTATTTGTATGATACAGCTGCAAATAAGTATTTGAACACCTGAGAAAGTCAATGTTAATATTTGGTACAGTAGCCTTTGTTTGCAATTACAGAGGTCAAACGTTTCCTGTAGTTTATCACCAGGTTTGCACACACTGCAGGAGGGATTTTGGCCCACTCCTCCACACAGATCTTCTCTAGATCAGTCAGGTTTCTGGACTGTCGCTGAGAAACACGGAGTTTGAGCTCCCTCCAAAGATTCTCTATTGGGTTTAGGTCTGGAAACTGGCTAGGCCACGCCAGAACCTTGATATGCTTCTTACAGAGCCACTCCTTGGTTATCCTGGCTGTGTGCTTCGGGTCATTGTCATGATGGAAGACCCAGCCTCGACCCATCTTCAATGCTCTAACTGAGGGAAGGAGGTTGTTTCCCAAAATCTCGCAATACATGGCCCCGGTCATCCTCTCCTTAATACAGTGCAGTCGCCCTGTCCCATGTGCAGAAAAACACCCCTAAAGCATGATGCTACCACCCCCATGCTTCACAGTAGGGATGGTGTTCTTGGGATGGTACTCATCATTCTTCTTCCTCCAAACACGTTTAGTGGAATTATGACCAAAAAGTTCTATTTAGGTCTCATCTGACCACATGACTTTCTCCCATGACTCCTCTGGATCATCCAAATGGTCATTGGCAAACCTAAGACAGGCCTTGATATATGCTGGTTTAAGCAGGGGAACCTTCCGTGCCATGCATGATTTCAAACCATGACGTCTTAGTGTATTACCAACAGTAACCTTGGAAACGGTGGTCCCAGCTCTTTTCAGGTCATTGACCAGCTCCTCCCGTGTAGTTCTGGGCTGATTTCTCACCTTTCTTAGGAACATTGAGACCCCACGAGGTGAGGTCTTGCATGGAGCCCCAGTCCGAGGGAGATTGACAGTCATGTTTAGCTTCTTCCATTTTCTAATGATTGCTCCAACAGTGGACCTTTTTTCACCAAGCTGCTTGGCAATTTCCCCGTAGCCCTTTCCAGCCTTGTGGAGGTGTACAATTTTGTCTCTAGTGTCTTTGGACAGCTCTTTGGTCTTGGCCATGTTAGTAGTTGGATTCTTACTGATTGTATGGGGTGGACAGGTGTCTTTATGCAGCTAACGACCTCAAACAGGTGCATCTAATTTAGGATAATAAATAGAGTGGAGGTGGACATTTTAAAGGCAGACTAACAGGTCTTTGAGGGTCAGAATTCTAGCTGATAGACATGTGTTCAAATACTTATTTGCAGCTGTATCATACAAATAATAGTTAAAAAAATCATACATTGTGATTTCTGGATTTTTTTTTTTTAGATTATGTCTCTCACAGTGGACATGCACCTACGATGACAATTTCAGACCCCTCCATGATTTCCAAGTGGGAGAACTTGCAAAATAGCAGGGTGTTCAAATACTTATTTTCCTCACTGTATACTGTGTATGTATATATATATATATATATATATATATATATATACATACAGTGCAATGCATAAGTGAATACACCCATGCTAAAGTTGACTAAAAAGAGGAATAAAAAATCATATTTTGGAAATTGAACTTAATGCCTTAATTTAAAAAATTAGGAAAAATCCAACCTTTAAGGACACCAATTTTCTTTGTGAATGAATAATGTATCGTAAATAAATAAATGTTCTTCCTTAAAATACATGGTGCATAAGTGAGTACACCCCTATGTTAAATTCCCATAGAGGCAGGCAGATTTTTATTTTTAAGTATTTAAAAAAAAAAAAAATTAGGATACTATGCATCCTGATAAAGTTCCCTTGGCCTTTGGAATTAAAATAGCCCCACATCATCACATAGCCTTCACCATACCTAGAGATTGGCATGATTTTATTTCAGTTAGCCTAAAAGCTAGTTTGATTTGCATTGAGAGATGATCTTATGGAAAGTACCCCATGCCAATCTCTAGGTATGGTGAAGGCTATGTGATGATGTGGGGCTATTTTAAATCCAAAGGCCAAGGGAACTTTATCAGGATGCATAGTATCCTAAAAAATTTTTTAAAAAAATACTTAAAAATAAAAATCTGCCTGCCTCTATGGGAATTTAACATAGGGGTGTACTCACTTATGCACCATGTATTTTAAGGAAGAACATTTATTTATTTACGATACATTATTCATTCACAAAGAAAATTGGTGTCCTTAAAGGTTGGATTTTTCCTAATTTTTTAAATTAAGGCATTAAGTTCAATTTCCAAAATATGATTTTTTATTCCTCTTTTTAGTCAACTTTAGCATGGGTGTATTCACTTATGCATTGCACTGTATATATTAGGGGTGTAACGATACGCATATTCGTATGAACCATTCGGTACGAGTATATATATATTTATATATATATATTAGGCTTGCTACGATAGTCTGTGTTACACAGTCGCAACACCGGTTTCATCACTTGCCCACTGCGGCACCCGCAAAAAAAAAAAAAAAGTTTAAAGCGTTAAAAATATTTAACGCAATTACACAGTATCCGTTTTTTTGTCATCCGGTGACTAGCGTTGTATGATCACGCTCTTATTAATGTGAATGCTTTTAAACCATTAAAGTGCGACGACTAAAGAGGCTATGCTGTAAGTCCTGCCTATTACACACACACACCTCAGTATCGTGTTCTCTTTCAGACTTGAACTTTATTAATGAAACAGAAAATCAGAGGGAATCAATTCTTTAAGGTTTTTTTTTTTTTTTTTTTTACCGGTTGGACGCTCACACGGCTTTCATGGTTTTCAGTTACGTGACTGGTGCGGAGACCTGGAGTGTTATATACATTTTTATTTAGTTTTATTCATATTTTGATTTTGAATTAGTTTTATTTTTAAACTTTCAGCCCATGTTCTCAAGCAGTGAAAAATAGAGGAAAGCGCTACAAGATAGGACCGAGCAGGTAAACAAAGTCTCAACTTTCAAATTTGTTCAGTCAAAGAAAATTAAACAAAAAATAGGCCTACCGTTTTGTGGCTCTTTAATGTGTCAGATTGCCTCAGTTAAAGATAAGTTCAAATCCACTGACATTAATCTACTAACTCTCCTGACTGCTTTGTCGGACAAAAATGGTGGATTTTGATTGGTCAGACTCAGATCGCAAGTCAATAAAACTCCCTGCAAAGGATTAATTGACGCTTATTTAAACACCAGCTTTTTAAGAGCGACGTATTTTTTTTTTTACATTGCTCCCCCCTCTCCCAGCATCATGAATGAATGAAGAATAAACACCAACCTCTTTGTTCTTCAGGATCTTCAGTGTGTTTCATTCTGCAGGGTTTTGGATCTCTCATGTTCTCACTGTCCTCTTTAATAAACTCAGTCTTTACAGATTTCAGCGTTTCCTGATGCATTGCTGCTCGTCTTCACTTGTAGCTGATGGGAATATTCCAGCATTTATTGGAGAATTACAGTGGGAGGAGCTTCACTGATGATGAATTACAGTGGGAGGAGCTGATCTGGCAAAATCCAAAATATATCAGTTACCGAGTTTGTTTTTATGCTCATGGACAGCAGAATATAAACTGTAAAATCTTCCATGTATAAACAATGGTAAGAAAAACAGTTATTATAAGCATAAACAGAAGTAAATCTACAGATTTGTCTCCATCAAATCCCCTCAGTCTGCTGACACCAATGAAATGAGCTTTAAGTGTCAATTTACAGGAGATCTGCAGACATCAGCATAATAAATGAGGTGAAAACAGGAACTATTGTCATGAAATAAAGAGTGTTTTCAGCAGATCTGTTAATATTGATGAGCCTCAGACTATCAACACTCATTCAACAAGCCATTCAGGATCATCAGCAGATCATCTCACTTTATTCTGACTGTTTGCTGTTAGAAACACATTATTTGAGTCAGGATATATGACTATAAAACTATATTGAACTATACTGAAAGACATCTGTATTAAAAGACAATAATGTTATTTTTCACAATATTACACGTAACAATAATGCAAAAAAACGATGACACTCAGGTAAATAACTACCCTACTAAACCATAAAATGTCCATATTAAACTAAACATACTTTAACATTAATAACTATTGCAATAATGTAATTAGATCATTAACGTGTTATAGTTTTGCAGAAACTGACAATGATCATAAAACCTTTATTAAAATAAAGAGCACCACAAAACAATATTGTTTACTATATGAAACTGTATTCATATTTATCTAGGCTATATTAGCATTTATGTATAGGTTTAAAATGTCTCACGTTGCTCACTATTGGCTCAATGTAGGCTATTATTTATAAAGTATTTATCAGTATATGTTGCTGTTTTAACAAATTTGATCTGCCAAAGTTGAAAAACACTTGATATCGAGTGCCATTCCCCTCATAGAACTCAAACTTTGACTTTTGACTTGACATTCAGTAACAGTTCTCACACAAACTTTATTCTCCTCATGCTCGCTGCTGCTGCACTAAATGTTTATTTCAGTAGGAAGACGCCAGAAAAGACGCACAAGTATCGCTGTGATCGATGAAAACAATACAGAAATGAGTCTGTCGCTTAATCAAACTGTATAAAGTGTGTTTGATGGAGTGTAAATATGATAAATACCGTGAACTGCTCTCCTCACCTCAGAAGACTCGACGCTGAAACTCCTACATTTAAAGTGTGATTGCGTCACAGCGGCGCGACGAAGGTCGTCCCAAATCAACAAGTAGCCTATAGGGCATGTCTGGTATTATAGGGCGTTCTCAATACCAAGTGCGCAAACTTCAGTAATTAAAAGTCCGGTAATTCTGCAAATGAACAGCAGCGTTCTTGATCGCGTCACTCAGCTCGCTCTGGTTATCTCGTTAGTATATTTTAGATAACAATAAAAATAAATAAGTTATAAAACACTATTCTGCCTCTTTTCATAAAAAAAAATTAAAAATAAACATAATGCCTACACAAGGTTTAGGCAACGCATACATTGATTATCTTCTCTGAATTTATTTTTAACAACACAAACACAACCTGCCTCTTTTTGTTTTCATTTTAAAAATATGAAACGTTATAACTGAAACGTTTTATTTTATTATACATATAGGCCTACATAAAGTGAAGAGAATGTACATCTATAATAAAATAAATATATAAAATATTTTATATATTTTAAAATAAATGTATTTTTAATATATAAAATAAATGACACAACCATGTCTCTTTTCATTAAATCAGTTTTAAAGAACAATAGGCTAATAGCTAATAATAGCCATTATAAAAGTATAAGTAGCCTAAAAGGTATAAGAAGCTGCTATAAAATAAGAAATAACGCTAACGATTTGTCAAACACATAGGTCAGTCTCAAGTCAAAATTGCCTAAATATATAAAGTTATGAAACTTCACTTTGCCCTCAGCCAAAACAATTTGCCAGGGAACAAATTATAGATTAATGAGACCACAGATCGCCCATTAGATATACACAATACAATACAAATTATATCTCATGTTTAAGATGCAAAGTCATTGCTGTATTAGTCAGTCTAGAAAAATACCCTCAGACTTTATAATTAGAACTCTGTCCCATCATATACCATACCCATACATCTTAAGAAAGATATATCATAAGCCATTGATTTAATTTCCTTTTCGCTTTTTCAACAATAGAATTGAAATGAAGTAAACACCTTTTGTGCTGATCTTTAGTAATGACTATTGAGTAATGAGTCGAATGCTTTATAATAATTATTGAAGAATAAACCCATCATCACTAATCAGTTCTGAATAGCCTATCATCCAAAACTAATCTTATACTATTTTTTACATGCCGATTTTTCATTAATTCAGATTGTGATTAATCAATTATAGAATCCAAAACAGTTCCCTTTCAAAAGCTACAATCGATGCTGAGCTGCTTAGCACATCGGGAACATCTTTAATCGTGAAGGCCCTTATACTGCTTTAGAATCATAGACTGTAAAAAAAGATGGACGACGTCCCTTCGCTTTCTTCCATTGGTGAGAAGTGAAGCCACCAGTGTCCCGATATGGTGCTGACATCTTGGGACCTGAGTCTGTGCAGTAGCGATCATATGTAAAAAATAAAAATGACATCTGTGGCAAAGGGGGCCTGGTTCAGTGGAGTCTGCAATGGGAGAACGAGTCAGGAGATGAACGGTGAGTGAGTGGGTGAAGTACAAAATGAGTAACACCTGTTTCTGATTGCAGTAATTGGCGTGTAGAGGCAGAGATAGAGATAAGAGAGAGATCATGGTAAACTTACATGTGTGTGTCTGTCTATCAGCTGAAGCCGGAAAAGACACAGAGACTGTCATTTTCTGGCTCCAGCTGATAGACAGACACGTGACTTCGCTGTGATCTCTCTCTCGTCTCCGATAACCAGTTTGCTTTTAAACCACAGACCATTTTATACCTTGCCACAGATGTCTTTATTCTTAAGTCTTAATAAAATTGATCTAAAATAGGTGCTTCCAGGATGATAAAGACATCTTTTTTTTTCACGAAGCATTTGCGTCACTTCACAAAATTGAGGTTAAACCACTGGAGTCCAGTGGTGGACAGTAACGAAGTAAATGTAATTCGTTACTGTACTTAAGTAGCTTTTTTGCGTATCTGTAGGCCACTTTACTGAAGTATTTAAATTTGGGTAGACTTTTACTTTAACTCCACTACATTTCAAAGTCAAATATCTTACTTTTTACTCTACTAGATTTTAAAAATCAGTCGTTCCTTTTTATTTATGAGTGGATAAAAACTTAAAGGCAATAAGGGCAGGTTGACTGTATTTCTGTCAGATGTCTACAAAAGTATCTATTGAGAATTAACAGGGGTTTAAACACTCTTTAAAGTGTTTGTAAAACACATTTGCAGCACCATTCATGTGCTGATTGTTGATATCTACGGTGACGCATTGCTGTCACATACATATTATTTTTTCCACTCAATTATACGAGATGTTATATCGTTTTAACAACATCTTTTCTCGTAATAACGAGATCTTATGTCGTTATAACGACATCTTTTTCTCGTAATAACGAGATGCTATGTCGTTGAAACAACATATTTTCTTGGCCTTATAAGGACATGTGTAGTCATGTACAACATATGCCTTTAACCACATAAAACTGATAGCCAATAACATCTACATTCAAAAAGCTGAAGAAATAGGCTGCTTCAGTGATAAAGATCAAATGCTGTACACACCTTATTAATAAACCATACTATCCTACAGAAAAGCAGATGAGCCCAAAATATGAACGCAATGCATTTAATTACACTTTAAAGGGATAGTTCACTTTGAAATTAATTTTTGATATGTTTTAGCTTACCTCAAGGGCATCCAAGATGTAGGTGTCTTTGTTTCCGCAGTAGTTTCAATTTTGATATTTTTAGGTCAAACCGTTCTTGTCTGTCAGTCATATAATGCAGGTCGATGGTCACTGTCTCAAAACACAAGCACAGAGTCCAAATTAAAACAATTCCCCATCGTCCAAATGAAACAATTCCCCATCATAAGTACACATTGATGGCCTAAGACACGAAACGAGCGGTTTTTGTGAGAAAACAGTATTTATATCGTTGTTATCTCTTGAAAACAGCACACGTCCAAATGATCTGACGGCGCGGGCGGGTATAGATATATACATAGATGTCGCCTTGGCTACGGTTTCGTTCCAATGAACTGCAGTAGCGAAGGCGACATCTAGTGTATACATCTATACCCGCCTGCGGGCAGGTATAGATATACACTAGATGTCGCTTGGCTACGGTTTCGTTCCAATGAACTGCAGTAGCCAATGCGGCATCTATGTATATATCTATACCCGCCCGCGCCGTCAGATCATTTGGACGTGTGCTGTTTTCAAGAGATAACAACGATATAAATACTGTTCGTTTTCTCACACAAACCGCTCGTTTCGTGTCTTAGGCCATCAATGTGTACTTATGATGGGGAATTGTTTCATTTGGACGATGGGGAATTGTTTTAATTTGGACTCTGTGCTTGTGTTTTGAGCCAGTGACCATCGACCTGCATTATATGACTGACAGACAAGAACGGTTTGACCTAAAAATATCAAAATTGAAACTACTGCGGAAACAAAGACACCTACATCTTGGATGCCCTTGAGGTAAGCTAAAACATATCAAAAATTAATTTCAAAGTGATCTATCCCTTTAAGCATTTTCCTCCCATAGAAACCCTTTATTATAAAGAAAATAAAGGTGGCTCTTAACATGAAGTTTTATGTAACAAAGTTCGGGAGGAGCACGTTCAGGTAATCAACCAATCAGCACAAGAGGAAGCCGGTATAAATAAAGCCTTTCCTCACCTCTGTCTCATGTCAAGTTTCACAGCTTCCCTCCACCACCCCATCGCCTCACTCTCGGCTGGTTTCTATCCCAGTAAAAGGGGGAGTACTCTGGGTTCGGGCCAAATCCCAGTAAAAGGGGGAGTACTCTGGGTTCGGGCCAAATTCCGAGCTCGGAGCCCTCCCCCGGACAGCATGCCAAATACGCTTAAAATACTTCATTTGATTTCATGTGTGAACTCGTGAAGTGGCTTTGTATAGGAGGATGGCATTGCGGTGCACAGTAAATACTTTAATTGGTATTCAATGCAAAACAAAAATGAAAAATATAAGTAGCCAATAAAATAAACAAATTATTGTGGGATTAATTAGCCCACAAACAATATTTATTTTAAAGGCTACACAAATTTATTTAAAGAAAAACACCAGCGTTGGGCGTTTATCTGTATAGGTGTTTCAGCCGCCCTTTTCAAACTGGTGCAATAAAATGCAACAGAATTTGATTTGTTAAACAAGAAGAGGACTTATCCGTCTGGCATGGCCACTCGCTCTAACGTTAACCAAGATAAATGTTCGCTATTATGAAGCGCATATCCAAGTGTTGGAGTGTGGAGCGCGCACTGCATGACATGGAGGCGCCGGTGCCATCACACGCATTTTCCTATCCAACAATAACTTAAAATACTCCATTTCTGGTCATACAGAAAAGAATAATACATCAGTCGCAACTACTTTTATTTGTGTAAACTCACAACAACAAGAAAATGTTGTGCTTTTGTAAAATAAAAGAAAAAGAACAGGGCGCGCTTTCATGATCTTTGTGAACTGGAGTGCATCTCAAAAATGAACTGAAAAACAGTGTATAGACAATCCTCACAGACATGAGAAATATAGCTATCTGTATAAAGCTTATAAAAAGTGTCCACCAACGAAAAAAAAACAATCGAAAGCAAATACTTACGGTACCATCTAATTATGTAATCCTGCCCGTATAGGCGCATCTAGGCTAAATTACAGCGGAGATGTATGGAGATATGTTTGCAGGCAGCCACTGATTTAGAAAAGACTAGTTCATTAATAAACAATTAAAATGCGTTGTTATTTTTTTCAGACACATTTATTATATCATTTGCCTACTTTTGCCGGTGCTTTGTGGCAAGTTTTATGCATGCGCTTGAGCGCGGAATATAGGCTAGCCTATGCACCCAGGATTGAATATTAACGTGTGATTAGTCCTAATTGCTTAAATGAATGAAAAATCTTTAGTCTATGGCAACTCTAATCAATAGCCTACATTTAATGTTTGACATTATTTAATTAGTAATTAGTATCAAGCTCTTTACATTAAATTAGTTGAGTAAGCATAATTAGTTAATTAACTAATACAATAATAAAATAAAGCTTAAATTAAGATACTAACCAGATATTTCTATATTGCTTATTCCACCAAGACTGTTTAGAAGGTGACAATCCGTTATACATGTGAAGATTGTATGGCTGTATCTTGAAGATTTTTGTATTGTATTGTATCTTCTGTTATAAAGACGAAGATTGACATTTCGTTAATTAAACAAAATAAGAACACAATGTTGTAAAAAAAACAACAACTTAGGCTATGTTTGTTAGATGTGTTTTAACTACTTTTTGTTTAATTATAGGTAATGAAGATATAGCCTATTAACAAAAATAAATCTTATATATAATATATTATATAAAAAAAAACTTATAGGCCTATATAAAATATATTTTAAAAAAGGGCCTCATTGATTAATTTTTGCCTGATTGGGGGCTGCTACTATTTTCTTAAGCTTTTTGAACGTAGAAGTGTGATAAAGGCATGATAGGCGCCTGATCAGTTTTATGTGGATAAAGGCATATTTTGTACATGACTACACATATCCTTATAAGGCCAAGAAAAGATGTCATTTTAACGACATAAGATCTCGTTATTACGAGAAAAAGATGACTTTTAACGACATAAGATCTCATTATTACGAGAAAAAGATGTCGTTTTAATGACAAGATCTCGTTATTATGAGAAAAAGATGTTGTTAAAACGACATAATATCTCGTTTTACGAGAAAAGATGTAATTAAAACGACATAAGGGGTCCTATTTTAACGATCTATCAAGCGCGAAACGCAAGTAACTTTGTGGGCGGGTCTTGGGCGCTGTTGCTATTATACCGGCGGGATAAATGACTCTTGCGCAAATCTAAAATGGGTTGTTCTGAAGTAGCTTCATTATTCATAGGTGTGATTTGGGCGTAACGTGAAATAAACCAATCAGAGCGTCATCTCACATTCCCTTTAAGAGCAGGCAAGCTTGTTCTTGTTCTATCGTAATAACAGAGCCCGTCTACGGAGAGCCTGCCCACTCCCTATTAAGTCCTATTGTACCGAATTTTGGTTGTAGTTCCACCAGAGTTCCACTGGGGGCGATCGCCCATGAGTGCAAAATGAATGGGAGTCTATGGGGCTAGACGGCTAAATGTATCTCTTTCACCCGATTGCCGTTGAGAAACCTCAGATCTGATTGTAGATTTTGCAAGTTCAACATGGGTTTTAGGTCGAAAGTTGAATGAACGAGTACTTATGTCCTTTCGATTTCTTACAAGTTGAGTTGTTGTTGCCCATAACACGCTAGCATTCTGCTAATGAACACTGATTGGTCAGTGAATGACTGATTACGACCAGAGAAACCGCTTGATGGCATAGCGTCATCCGCAGCAGAAACAGAAACAAACAAAACAAAAACTCTTCTAGCACATGTATTTACCTGTGTCAGCTGTGTTGTCAATGCCTCGAGAGAAAACAAAGTGCAGAGCGCGAAAGCACCAGAGTGACGAGTGAAGAGTGAAGGATTGCCGTAAAGCAGTATCTCTGGTCGTACGATGTGTATGATGTCATTGACACTTTAAAAGACTTTTTAAAGCAAATAAGTGACTCTAAAAAATCTAACACCCAGCAATGTGTAATTTCTTTGCATCTCCTTTCGAATACAACATTCAAATTACTAGACAAAAAATAATATCCTGAGAAAAGTGGATTTTTATTGGTATAGCGCCATATACCTCCATTCATTCTGCACTCGTCCTGTGAGCGCCCTCATATGGAATCAGAGAGGAACTGCAACCAGTTCAGAAGCCGGAAGTGTGCTGAGAGTGAAACTTCTCACCTTATTAGACATTCTCTGGTAATAATGTATAATTTGCAGTGAATGCGCGTTGTGCATGCTACATTGATTATGGCCAAAGCATGCGCCCTTAAAATAGCATATGAATAACATGCGCAACGCGCCACTGACTTAGGTTTTTCTTGGTCAGTGGCGGAATTGTTTTCTAAACCTTTAAAATAGCACCAGGGAACGTTTGCGCCGGAACACGCCTCCTCTTTGCGCTGAACCGCTCCCGGGGAGCTCAAGTGTATTCCCTAGTTTACCGACGTGCATCTGTGGAGGGAAAAGTCTGCTGTGCGCGGGTGCAAAATAGGAATGATACATGCGTAGGTGCACAAAGTCAATTGCGCTGGGTGCAAGATAGGGCCCAAGATCTCGTTATTATGACATAATTGAGGGGAAAAAAATAATATGTATGTGGCAGCAATGCGTCACTGTAGATATCTGTGTGTGTCAGCGTAGGTTAAGTTTTTTGTGCTCATGTTTGTTAAAAATTTTAAACTGACTGTTATAATATTGCTGGATCTCATACTGCAGTAACACATGGTTTGTAATATGAATGTATTAATGGAACAACATAGTTGTTAGATTAAAAAAACCTCACTGAAGCAGTCTAATTCATGATAATTATAAATCAACAGGAAATCAGCATCACCTGATCTCATTTCACTTTAGCTTCCTTTGCTACAGCAAATGTGTTTGACCAACACAATGTCACAACAGACAAAAAAGACAAAAAATATAACAAGAGTTAAGAGCCCAACTAATGGAAACACTAATCACTGTTATGGTGACTTCACATGAAACATATTAGAGTTAAACCTCTGTTAATTCTCAATAAAAACGTCTGTAGACGTCTGACAGAAATAAAGTCAGTCTGGTTAGTAATAAGTGAAGCTGGTAATGCTGTTTGTGGAGTTGTTTAATCCTCCTCTGCTGAGATCTTCACAGATTTAATGTCTTCTTTTCTCTTCAGTTGATTTCATCTAAGGCTGTGGCTGAAGTCAGTTGTAGTTCTTGTGTTTCTGCTCGTCCAAAGTGCCATCATTCAAGGCTGCATGTGGGCCAGATCCGCATTCCACAAGTGCCAGATGTGGGCCGGATCTGGGCCGAAACAATGTTGCTGTCTAGGGCAGTAGGCCATCCGGGAACTTTTCTCCTACTCTTTTATGAATCCTGATGTTACGAACATACTACTCCTTTCACATACTGTTTTCTCATTCTATATAGTAGGTAAGTAGGCATATTCGAATGCACTATTAGTATACGCACGTCCAGGAATCCAACAAAGCTAGCAGAGTTGAATGGACATTCAGGAATGGACAGGAATGTCTTCTCAGCTCCAAAGAAGAAAGCTGAATGAATGAAGCACGCCGGCCCCTTTTATAGTGCATAGTGCATTCTAGATCAAGAAAATATGATCATATAACACCGATTTTATCATCACTTCATTGGCTACCTATAAAGTTCCGTATTAATTATAAGGTATTGCTACTGACTTATAAAGCCCTAAACGGCTTAGCTCCAGTCTATTTAACGGATCTTCTATCACCCTATAATCCATCGCGCTCTTTAAGATCAATAAATTCGAGGCTTTTGGTCATACCTAGGATATCCAGATCAACCAAAGGAGGGAGAGCATTTTCACATTTGGCTCCAAAACTCTGGAATAGCCTTCCTGATACTGTTCGTTGCTCGGACTCACTCTCCCAGTTTAAAACTAGATTAAAGACGCATCTTTTCAGCCAGGCATTTATATAATATTGTTAATCTCACAGTTTCAAACTACAATCCGGCCTCTAGTTCATAAATGCCAGAGGAGAACTGGCCCCCGACTGAGCCTGGGTTCTCCCAAGGTTTTTTTTTCTCCATTAGGTCACCTGATGGAGTTTTAGGACACCATTAGGTCACTTGATGGAGTTTTTCGGTTCCTTGCCACTGTTGCCTTTGGCTTGCTCAGTTGGGGATATTTTGGGGATATTTAATTTTATTCTATCAATCAATAAATTCCACTAGAAACAAACTTTGTTGTATTATTTTATTATACTGTGAAGCTGCTTTGATACAATCTGTATTGTGAAAAGCGCTATACAAATATACTTGATTTGATTTGATTTGATTTATAGATTAGGGTTGGGTATCGTTTGGGTTTTTTATCGATACTGGTGCCAAATCGATACTTTTAAAACCGTACCGGTGCCTTAATGGTGCCTGAATCGAAACTTAAAAAAAAAAAAAATAAATTAAAAGCCTCAAACCGATGGTGAATGACATTAAAGAACGGCTTTTTTATTGAAAAATAATAAAATAGAAAATACTTAAAATCAAACAATATTTTCAAATTTAAGTATACTTAAATATATTGAAATAGGTAGCCTAAATAGAAAATTCAAAAACAAAACAAAAACAAAAAAACAAAAACAAAATTCACAATAAAACCTAAGACACCTAACCCAACTACAATAATTTTACGCTACATAACACTAATAAACTGTTACAGTACTAATAACAGCTAAGTAGTCTATATTCTTGGTTTGCTAAAAAACAGCTTTACATTTCAGCATTTCTTTTGCAAAAATATGACCACATTTTTGCCTTCTCTGGCAAAATACGACACCTCTCCTGACTTATTGCATGTCCTGCACAAGGTGAGCGTTATTTTAGAGCGCATCACGTGATGCGAAACCCCTCATGCAAGAAGAACGCCATCATGTTTACAAATAGGGCTGTTCGATTCCGGATTCCAAGAATCGATTCCTCACTGTTATTTTCGATTTTTGTCTTTTTTTAATAGCCTACCAACACCGTGTCAAACATTGTCGCGTCTTACACACACACACACACACACACACACACACTTATGTATGTGGATAGATAGATTTTTTTTTTTTTTTTGTGGTACATATATTTCATCCAGTATCATAAAACTACAGCTAAAATTCCTGTTAATTTCTAAAAGCATTTTGTTCAGGAACAGACTCATGCAAACTATACACATACAAACTTTTTAGTTCTTTAGTTTACACATATAAACTTTTTTAGGGCCTTTACACATATAGGCCTATTAACTTTCTTTAGGCCTTTACACATATAAACTTTTTTACACGCACACCTGCAAACTAACACCGTTTTTACGGCAACACAAATAAAGCACGAAAAGAGCTCTTTTGTCTGTCTCATATGTAGGTCACGTGCCCACTATAATGTCCGCAACGTCTATGGTTCGCACCCTTTAAGATTGTAAAAAATAAATATGGTTCGCACCCCTACACACAAGCACTGTTCCCACAGTAACCATTCCTCCAGCTCACGCTGCGAATGCAATAAATGTAGGTCGCGTGCCCACTATGAAGAGCCCACCACTACACATAAGCACTGTTCCCACAGTTTCAAGTTTTCGTAAAAAAAAAGGTTAATACCTTGGAGGCATTCTTCTTAGCGTGAGTGTGATTGATTGTTGTTGTCGATTGATTTAATAAATCAGATTTATTCTTCTTGTCCTAAACTACAACGAGTAAGATCAAACCCTGTCCAGCAACCAATTCTAAAGATGTCATTGGGTCAGTCATTGCGCTGATTGCCTACACAATGCTGAAATAATCATCCTACCCTAAACCATACTCTGTGTCACGACTGGATCTATTTATTTAGCCTGAACTTTATTTCTTTACAGGTGATGTGATTGTGTTGACAGATGAAATCGGCTACAGGCCGTGATTTGTGTTTAAAAAATAAATAAAAAAATCTTAAAGAGGAGTCGATTCCCCTAAATGGAATCGATTCCAACCTTTGGAATTGACTCTCAATTCCCAACGCATCAGAATCGAGGAATCGATTCTTTTTGGAATCGATTCCCAGCCCTATTTACAACTGTGACAAGGAGCGCTCATCAGGATTAGATGTACGCCGGTCTGTTGTAGGGACATCGACTTTTCACACTAAACATGACACGGAACAAAACAAACTTTGATTGCCTGCTTGTATCTATTTTACAAACTATACATGTATTGTTTTGTTAGTACTTGTGTGTATTTAAATGTCTGAAACCTAAAATAAACTTTATGTGGTTGCAAACACTGAATAATTGTGAAAAATGACAGCGCTGAGCACATCTGTCTCTGTCTCAGCGCCAGCCAACGCGCGAACGCAGATTTGAATTAAGAAGTTGATGATCACGCGATCTGAACTTTCTAATCACAGCGATTGAATGGTTAAAAAGCGATTACATACTGATTATGCTTTTTACGTCCGTTTCGGAGAACCAGATGGCAAATATTTCAACCGACAGCTGACGAGCTGGGGCATTTAAGTGGCACCGAAATGAGGCACCGAAATCTGCATTTTGATTCGGTCCGGTTACCTACTGTTACCTAGGTACCGGTTCCATATAAGGACCGGGTTTTGGTACCCAAACCTAGTGGGGAGTGGTTGATCATGCAAATTTCACGCTCTAAATCTCACTGAGGTGTTTGGGGAGAGCAACCTCTAGTGTTGGATAGACACAACCTACAACATGACTGACAGAATGTATGTAAATACTTAATACAACTACACTGAATAAAATTATAAACGCAACACTTTTGTTTTTGCCCCCATTTAAAAAAAAGGTTTTTGATTGTGGCCTGTGGAATATTGGTCCACTCCTCCTCAATGGCTGTGGTGAAGTTGCTGGATATTGGCAGGACCTGGAACACGCTGTCGTATACGCTGATCAAGAGCATCCCAAACATGTTCAGTGGGTGACATGTTCGGTGAGTATGCAGGCCATGCAAGAACTGGGATGTTTTCAGCTTCCAGGAATTGTGTACAGATCCTTGTAACATGGGGACGTGCATTATCATGCTGCAACATGAGGTGATGGTTGTGGATGAATGGCACAACAATGGACCTCAGGATCTCGCAAAGGTATCTCTGTGCATTCAAAATGCCATCAATAAAATGCACCTGTGTTTGTGCTCCATAACACACACCTGCCCATACCATAACCCCACCACCAAAGGCCACTCGATCCAAAGTGTTGACATCAGCAAACCGCTCACCCACACGACGCCATACACGCTGTCTTCCATCTGCCCTGTACAGTGAAAACTGGGATTCATCCATGAAGAGAACACCTCTCCAAAGTGCCAGGCGCCATCGAATATGAGCATTTGCCCACTAAAGTCGGTTACGACGACGAACTGCAGTCAGGTCGAGACCCCGATGAGGACGACGAGCATGCAGATGAGCTTCCCTGAGACGGTTTCTGCCAGTTTGTGCAGAAATTCTTTGGTTATGCAAACTGATTGTTGCAGCAGCTGTCCGGGTGACTTGGGCAAGCCTAAGACACACCTGTGTAAAAATCATGCTGTCTAATCAGCATCTTGATATGCCACACCTGTGAGGTGGATAGATTATCTCGACAAAGGAGAAGTGCTCACTAACACAGATTTAGACAGATTTGTGAACAATATTTGAGAGAAATAGGCTCTCTTTTGTGTACATTGAAAAAGTCTTAGACCTTTGAGTTCAGCTCATGAAAAATGGGGGCAAAAACAAAAGTGCTGCGTTTATAATTTTGTTCAGTATATTTTTTCAGTCAGATTCAAAAATAAATTGTTGTGTATGTTTACATACATTTTGCATCTTATAAATGTGAAGTGTTGCCAGGGTTGCGGTTCTACCCCAGATTTGGTCTACTCTGAAAATGCAGTCACAGGAGAGATAACAGAGCCACAGGTTGCACTTCTTTAGGTTACTTTTATAACGTACTTTAGCTGTTTAATCCTGAAAGCAAAGGAAAATAAAATGTATCCTTTTACAAAAATAAATGATCCACTTTGCAAGTTTCAGATGGTCGGTTTAGTGTGGTTTAGCAGTGGCGGTCACTGTTTTATCTCAATGGCAACAGCAGCTTAAAGTCATCACCACCAGTTTTGCTCAGAAGTAAAACCACTTCCTGTTCGCATTTTCTCAACACAAGTGTGCATGGCTTTCCAGAGCGTGGGACTGTATATCATTGTGCGGATTTTTAGAGTGCTAATATTAACAGAAATTAAAGTCAGACACTACAATTAGAATTATGCAATGAGATTTAAATAGCTTTTAATATCATTACTTTGTTTATAATAACTAGACTGATGCCAACTGCTTTATTTAAAATTGACAGTTTGATATCAGTTTCCAGTGGAACCAGTTAACCAATTTAGTGTAATCAGAAAACAAAGTGCACTCTTGCTCCTCATCCACATCCTTAATTACAATAATTAAATGTTGCTTATTGATCAAATAAACTTTCACGCACTCGCACACACACACACACACACACACACACACCCTACATCATTGAGGGACACATATATAAAGTCACTGATTAAATTTTAACTCAGGGATTTGGTGTAATAGCAATCTGTTTTTTTATACATTAAACATGATATATTTATTGTATGGTTACTGTTAATTCAAGTTCCTGTACAGTTCTTTAAAGAAAAATGTTGTCCATTGATAATTTGGGTGTGCCCATTTGTTTATTTATTTATTATTTTGCCAGAGCCGCCACTGCCTGTGTTTGATGAGTTTTTTTCTTATAATCTTGTTGGGAGTTGAGTTCATAATAATGAGTGTGTGTAGGCGTGGTCTCTATATTGCAACACTATATAAACGCGTACGAGGAAACATGAAGTGCATTGAGGCTTGAGTTTGAGACGTTTCTGTGGAACTGCTACCACCAAGTGAAGATGCATCTGTTCGTCACCGCCGCGTTGCTGGTGTTGGGTTTTCCGTCCATCATGACTGAAGTTGTTAAATCATTCAGCAAATGCAACAGTTTCTTTTTAAAAGAAGAGCTTCCTTTTATTAAAGACGTTCTGGAACATTCAACCTTGCTGGATAGTAACCGCTACAAACTAATCTGTCAGAAGTATGAGGACAAATACAGATTTGCAACTCTGTATGACAGAATAGCAAAGATCCCTCTTTTCTCAGCTTACAAATTTACTGCGGTTTATGGAAAAACCCCACATATTCCCTGGATGATCGAGCCACAGGTAATGTTTCTCATGGTGGATTATTACAGTTATAATTGAAACCTCATTATTGATCTGGTTTTACTTTTCTAGTCATAATAGTTTTTATTTTGTTTAGTTCTCTGAGAGTTTTAATGACTATACATCTCTTTCTCTTTGTTCATTACTTCTTCCATAGCTTTACCCTTCAGATGGCTCGATGTGTGAACCAGGTGAAAATCAGGCTGTAGATGGAGACTACAGAGACCAGAACACACTGAATCGTGGTCACTTATTTCCCAACGGCCACGCACCTGATGAAAACACTGCCGAATCTACATACACACTGACCAATACTGTCCCACAGAATATTAAATTGAATAGTGGTAGTTGGAGAAAAATGGAGCAAAAGGTTAGAAGTTTCATGAAGACTAACTGCCGTGATGAAAACAACGCTGCTAATATCTTGGCCTATGTGCTGACAGGAGCTGTGCCTGGCAAAACACTCTTGAATGAAAGAGTTAACATTCCCTCACACATGTGGACCGCATTCTGCTGCTTTAATACTAAAACTGAAGCATGGGTATCCCAGGCTCACTGGGCTGTAAACAAAGATGAGAAAGACCCAATCCCTGAAAAAACACTGGAGCAATTAGAGGGATTTCTGGGGAGCAAATTTAAACAATCCTCACTCTTCAACGAAATCTGTTACAGTTACGTGAAAGATGATCAGCCAAGACGGCTGATCTTACATCATTTCCTGCATGAGTATATACCTGGTTATGTAGCTAAACGATCTCTAAAATAATGCTCAGTTAAGCTTGTCTAAATGTGAAGGTGGCATGAAAGAATAACGGTGACAGATTTCTGACCCTGTTGTTTCATTAATCACTATGTAATGCAAAACAAATAAATGCTTTCAGAATAAATGTTTATAATCAAAATCAGTCTGTAGCCTAGTGTTGTTTATTTATTGAACATGAAAAGCACATTAAGGTCGTTGATTTTAGCTGTCACAACAATATACTTTTCTTTCTTTAACTGAAATAGAAGCTAGACAAAAGTCTGAACAGATATTTTGTTATTTCCTCTGCCAAGCTAAACAACAACAACAACAACATAAAATAGCCTATCTTAGAGATGATTTTCATGTTTCTCTGAAATACCGACTGGATGATGCTTTGTTCAAGCTTTATGTATCTCACAAATGAAAAACTACTGCAATATTAATCATTAGTGCTCATTTCGCTCTAAAACTCACACTTTTCAGTTAACTTGAATAATAAAATTAAAAAAACACCCTACCTATGTCATTCTTTATAGTTGACATTAGGTTTCAGATTTCAATACAACTTTAATGTGTAGCAGATAAATGTTGGAAAATTAAATCAAGATGGGATGTTAAAGCAACATCCTGGTCTCCCTTTATTACTGTAGAAGCACCAGACTTCAAAACTGTAAATGTAAACGCATTGTGCTCAGTGTTTGATAAAGTAAATGACTGATTAATTCAGGGGTATGAGAAGATGTTTTAGGTTGAGGTGGGGGTTTACCGCATTTTTTTTTATTCGCCACTGAAAATGTTTGTTACAAATAAATTACCAAGCGCAAAAATGTAATAATGTATTGAATGAATGAATAAGGACAAGATTATGATGCTTTTGTCACATTCTTACTATTCCTTCTGTTCTCCACCAGAGGACACTATTGCAACACTAATACAACTACAAATTGCAACTTTTGTGAATCCAATAGAATAGCCACATCATCCATTAACATGAACGTCAAAGTAGCCTAACCATTATTAAACACACACTGTATTTTATAAAGTCATATTAAATATAAAGCGCAAGCAAGCCTCTTTCAGTGGGTCAAAAGTCAACAATAGGAATGAAAAACAAATCACTCCACATATTCTCAGGGTCTCCCTTCACAATGTTTACACTTCCCCCGACTACGCTCAGAGTTATACTCTCATCTTCACTTTCTGAATCCATATCCGCCTGATCCATTGCTGAAACTGCCTGTTTTCTGCTGGTCCGCATTGTTTTGCATACCGCTGCAGAGTGGCTGTTCTAAGCCCACCAGCGACTATAGTTGCCGCAGTGGATAATTGTCATTTTCCTTGTATTTTGTATGAAAGTATTTTTCTAGATGTTATCCATGTTTTATGTCTCAATGATATGCAAGCAAACAACCAAATAAAAGATTTCAAGAAAAAAAAAAAAATAGGTATTCACTTTTTCCTGTCACATGAGGCTGTCAACTTCCTACCCCTACTTCCAGGAAGCATGGCGAAGGCAAACCCTCCCAAAGAAAGGTCATTTTCATGTTACTAGTAAGTATTTTTTTTATTTTTTTTGACATATATATCTACATAATCATGAAGGTATCTAGAATAATCCAAACAAAAAACAAATCTTACAAGAGATATATAGTTTTTTGTATACTTAGTCAAAAGTCCAAATGGCAACTATAGTTGCCTGTGGGCAAATACATTGTAAGTACATATGTTAGAGACCCCAGGCAACAAAATGTAATTTTGTAACCTTTTTTTTTTTTTCAACAAATGTAATTTTACTCAGTTTATTAATGTTTTTACACCACATTTGTACATTTTTATTCCACAAAATGTATATAAATGAATTAAAAAAAATATTCTTTTAAATAGGTTTTTATAAACATATTTGGATAATTTGACATGGTTTAGTGTAAGATTGTTTGCCCATATTTTGTAAAATGCAGTTTTAAAGGTAAAAAAATAGTCACTTTAACCAGTAGATGGTTGCAGAGCTCTAAAATCACTAAAAGCTTAAAACTAAAAGACATCTTTTCAAAAGATTTCCAGTTAGATTCATGTCTACATATTATGAAATCACAATTATAACAATAAAAGTTACTTTTTGTCAGTTTTTGTACTGAAAACAAAAATCAGTTTTTCAATGACTGAAACGATGACCATCAGGACCTCTGCAGCCATCTGCTGGTTAAAGTGATAATTTTTTTACTTTTAAAACTGCATTTTCCAAAAGATGGGCAAAAATCTTACACTAAACCATGTCAAATTATCCATGTTATCCCCATGAATGAAGGTTAGAAATGTGGGTCAAAAAGACCCTGAACAGCACACAAGGGTTAAGACAAATGGATTTGTTGTGTCTTGTGTTTTCATATTCAAGAGATTATAAGCTAGATGCAGCTTGTTCTTTGACTTTTATACATAATAAATTTGTTTATGAATAAAGATTGATCTGTTGAAAGCAGTTATTTTGAGATAGATGCCAAATGTTCTCCTCCTATTTGACATTGAGAGGGTGCATACAACATAGTTGCCCACCGGCAACTATAGTTGCCGCACATTCAAATACAATTTTCAAGGAAAAAAAAAGAAGAAAAAAACCTGGCCAAAATAAATGCAAAACATGTTCACATAGGACACTATTAACACGACTACACAGCAAAATCCCCAGAGTTAAATTAACTCTGCTCAGAGAACATTTGGTCCCTCACTACAGAGAATTAAAATAACTCTGAAACAGAGTTAAAGTTAATGAGGTACTTAAGTGATTAATTAAGTGATGATTGGGCATTAATGATGAACACCTGCTGTCAACAAGCAGAATCACTGAAGGAAAGAGAAACAAGAACAGAAAAAAAGAGAAACACAAGAACTACAACTGACTTCAGCCACAGTCTTAGATGAAATCAACTGAAGAGAAAAGAAGACATTACACCTGTGAAGATCTCAGCAGAGGAGGATTAAACAGCTCCACAAACAGCATTACCAGCTTCACTTATTACTAACCAGACTGACTTTATTTCTGTCAGACGTCTACAGAAGTTCTTATTGAGAATTAACAGAGGTTTAGATGTTGATGATTTATTGAAAATGGTTGGTCATCATTATCGTGATGAGTGTTTCCTTTAGTTGGGCAGTTTGACTCTTAGCTTATTTTCTTGTGCTTATTTTTCTTCTAAGACACAGACATCTAGAATCAGCATATGAATCTCAACAATGGTGACATGTTTCGTGCCGCAATGCATCCTGGGAGCCATAAGTTTTATACTATTGTGGCTCCCAGCATGCATTGCAGCATGAAGCATGTCACCATTGTTGAGATTCATAAGATGATTCTTGATGTTTTGTCTAAAAAAAAAAAAAAAAAAGATTCCTATAATATATTTAAAAAATCTAAATTCAGAATGTCCAATCTGTGGCTATAGACTATGTTAGTGAATATAATCTATTAACATAAAATAATCACTTTTAGACAGTCATTAGATGAATGCATTTTTCTACTATTATGTTGTTAAAAACTATATCACTTGATCATCTTTATTTTTGGCTTTCTGTTACTGTAAACTGTTACAAAAACCACAAACACGCAAGAAGAGTCAAACTGCCCAACTAAAGGAAACACTCATCACCATAATGGTGATCATACATTTTCAATAAATCGTCAACATCTAAACCTCTGTTAATTCTCAATAAGACCTTCTGTAGACGTCTGACAGAAATACAGAGGATTAAACAACTCCACAAACAGCATTACCAGCTTCACTTATTACTAACCAGATTTACTTTATTTTATTTCCGTTTTAATGAAATCAATAGTGGTATTTTACACAATTATAGCAGCCAGAGAAAAGTTTATATTAAAGAGTCAAGGGTCAAGAGCACAACTAAAGCAAACGCTAACCACCATCATGATGACTTTAAAATACAATATATGATTTCATTAAACAGGAAATTAAATAAAGTAAATCTGGTTTGTTTTAAGTGAAGCTGGTAATAAGTGTACGGCCATGCATTTCACCTTTTTGTTTGATTTATTCCAACCAAATTCAACGACTGCCCAACGTTGGAGCTTGATGTCAAACAAACATTGAATTTAGACATCAACCCGACTTTCATTTTCAACCAAAATCCAACATCTGACTGACGCTGTAGTCTATATCCTGAAAATATCCTGAGGTGAAAATAGTTCCGCAGAGAAACAGAGATCGCAGACCTCCTGACGAAGGACGCAATCGAGCCGGTCCCTACAGCAGATATGAAGACCGGCTTCTACAACCCGTACCTCATTGTACCTAAGAAAGGCGGTGGGTTACGACCGTGTCCTGAACTGGTCCCTTCACAGGCTGCCGTTCTAGATGCTTGCGTAGAAACACATTTTAAAGTGCATCTGTCCCCAAGATTGGTTTGAAGCGATCGACCTGAAGGACACGTACTTTCATGTCTCGATTCTCCCTCTACACAGACCGTTTCTTCGCTTTGCGTTCTAGGGACGGGCATATCAGTACAAAGTCTTACCCTTCAGGCTCGGCCTGTCGCCCCGTGTCTTCACGAAAGTCTCCGGAGGCGGCCATTGCTCCCATGTGCGAGCATGGTGTTCGCATTCTCTACTACCTCGACGACTGGCTTATCCTGGCCAAGTCGAGAGAGCAGTTGTGCAAACACAGGGACATGGTGCTCAGTCACCTCAGCCACCTAGGGCTTTGGGTCAGCTAGGAAAAGAGCAAACTCACCCCCGGTCAGAGGATCTCTTTTCTCAGTATGGAGTTGGACTCGATCAACCTGACAGCGCGCCTCACCGAGGCCCGTGTCCAGTCAGTGTTGAACTGCGTGAGCACGCTCAGACGCAGAACAGCGGCACGTACATCAGGCATGCCGCTTCAGGTCTGTGGATGGGGCCTCAACTGCATTGGCACATCAACTACCTCAAGTTGTTAGCAGTATATCTTATGCTGGGCCGCTTCAAGACACCGCTACTAGGCAAGCACGTACTGGTCCGTACGGAAAGCACTGCTTTCTTACGACCGTTGCGTACATCAACCGCCAGGATGGTCTACGCTCCCACCGCATGTCATTTGATCTTACATATACAGTGAGGAAAATAAGTATTTGAACACCCTGCTATTTTGCAAGTTCTCCCACTTAGAAATCATGGAGGGGTCTGAAATTGTCATCGTAGGTGCATGTCCACTGTGAGAGACATAATCTAAAAAAAAAATCCAGAAATCACAATGTATGATTTTTTAACTATTTATTTGTATGATACAGCTGCAAATAAGTATTTGAACACCTGAGAAAATCAATGTTAATATTTGGTACAGTAGCCTTTGTTTGCAATTACAGAGGTCAAACGTTTCCTGTAGTTTTTCACCAGGTTTGCACACACTGCAGGAGGGATTTTGGCCCACTCCTCCACACAGATCTTCTCTAGATCAGTCAGGTTTCTGGGCTGTCGCTGAGAAACACGGAGTTTGAGCTCCCTCCAAAGATTCTCTATTGGGTTTAGGTCTGGAAACTGGCTAGGCCACGCCAGAACCTTGATATGCTTCTTACAGAGCCACTCCTTGGTTAGTCTCGCGTAGCCAGACCTTCAGACTGACGGCTGAAGGTCTGGACTCTATCGCAGCTTTTCTTGGCCAAGGACCGCCCAAGAGGACGTTTGACTGACATGTAACGCAACCAATCACAGTTCGCTTTGTTCCGCGTCATGTTTAGGGGCGTGGCAATATAATGTCGACGTCCCTACAATAACAGACCGGTGTGCACCTAATAAATTATTCATTCAAGAACGTTGTGCAAGTTTACTGCAACAATGGAGCCGCGAACTTCATATACTTTTTGAAAATCCAGCGTTTAATTGATCCTGGCAAGCGCTCATTGTCACAGTTGTAAACACAACGGCTTTCTTCTTCCACGAGGGGTTTTGGCATCACAGCATTTGTTTCCAGGCGGGCCGATAAAGAATGCGACACACACGTCTCCCGGACATCCTGTAGAATTCAACCAATCAGTTCGCGACTTCGAAACTCCTGAAGTGTTTCCAGAAAAGTGTGCCATATGCATCAGACGTTCAGCCAACGTTCTGTGGGCGTGACGTCTGAGGCTGAGACTACTCCTTGGTTATCCTGGCTGTGTGCTTCGGGTCATTGTCATGATGGAAGACCCAGCCTCGACCCATCTTCAATGCTCTAACTGAGAGAAGGAGGTTGTTCCCCAAAATCTCGCAATACATGGCCCCGGTCATCCTCTCCTTAATACAGTGCAGTCGCCCTGTACCATGTGCAGAAAAACACCCCTAAAGCATGATGCTACCACCCCGATGCTTCACAGTAGGGATGGTGTTCTTGGGATGGTACTCATCATTCTTCTTCCTCCAAACACGGTTAGTGGAATTATGACCAAAAAGTTATATTTTGGTCTCATCTGACCACATGACTTTCTCCCATGACTCCTCTGGATCATCCAAATGGTCATTAGCAAACTTAAGACGGGCCTTGACATGTGCTGGTTTAAGCAGGGGAACCTTCCGTGCCATGCATGATTTCAAACCATGACGTCTTAGTGTATTACCAACAGTAACCTTGGAAACGGTGGTCCCAGCTCTTTTCAGGTCATTGACCAGCTCCTCCCGTGTAGTTCTGGGCTGATTTCTCACCTTTCTTAGGATCATTGAGAACCCACGAGGTGAGATCTTGCATGGAGCCCCAGTCCGAGGGAGATTGACAGTCAAGTTTAGCTTCTTCCATTTTGTAATGATTGCTCCAACAGTGGACCTTTTTTCACCAAGCTGCTTGGCAATTTCCCCGTAGCCCTTTCCAGCCTTGTGGGTGTCTTTGGACAGCTCTTTGGTCTTGGCCATGTTAGTAGTTGGATTCTTACTGATTGTATGGGGTGGACAGGTGTCTTTATGCAGCTAATGACCTCAAAGAGGTGCATCTAATTTAGGATAATAAATGGAGTGGAGGTGGACATTTTAAAGGCAGACTAACAGGTCTTTGAGGGTCAGAATTCTAGCTGATAGACAGGTGTTCAAATACTTATTTGCAGCTGTATCATACAAATAAATAGTTAAAAAATCATATATTGTGATTTCTGGATTTTTTTTTTTAGATTATGTCTCTCACAGTGGACATGCACCTACGATGACAATTTCAGACCCCTCCATGATTTCAAAGTGGGAGAACTTGCAAAATAGCAGGGTGTTCAAATACTTATTTTCCTCACTGTAAGTGTTTACTCACAATAAAAACATGATGCGAGTTCTGCCTTTTCTCTGTCAGTGAAGTCCATTCTGAAACGCGTCCGAAAATGAACTAACTCAGCGAATACTCAGTCACGCAGACATAGAGTCACACGGGCATGAAGCTGGAATTCTCTTCTTTTAACTGAAGTAATTTATATAAAAAACAAATATTCTCAGTTTATGTCATCTGTATGAAAAGAGAGAGATGTCAGTCGTTCTCATTATAGCTCAGCAAGTTTAACGTGAACACGCCCACGGAGAGTGCGCATTATTCAAACGCAAATGACCTGAGACAATACATGCAACGCCCACATCAGCTGGATAAAACACACCAAGTTTAATAAGAATCATGTACTTTACGTGGTCTTGCTACGCTGTGAGGACTAATAGACACTCGAAGATGATAGGGCTTCCTGAAGTGATCCCAATTACGTCGTCATGTTCCTTCAGGGAATGAGGGTTACATTAGTAACCAAGATGTTTTTAACCCTGTTTTGTTTTTAGGCAGTCACAACTACTGTATATATAACTATATATAACTTGGTATATAATATGGTATTGCCGCTTGTCAAAACAGCTGTCATTGAACAACTCCCGGGACACAGCTAGCAACAATTTGTTAATGTGACAATACATTTTGTTAGTTTAATTTTCCAAATAACCAGTGGTGGAATATATACATATATACACGACATACATTTACTCTGGATTAAAGTATCATTTTGAAGTAGGCTACTTTAGATTGTTATTCAACTCATCTCAGACACAGCAAATGTTGTACTTTTTATGAAGAACTGACTTTTACACATGGATATTAGATTATGATTTTAGATATTGTTTAAAAAAATATGACCAGTATATAATAGAAACACTAAAAATATGTCTTATAGATCAGGGATGGGTCCTGGAGGGCCGCTGTCCTGCAGAGTTTAGCTCATAGGACAGTTTTGCTATATGTTCAAATATTTAATAGTTAGATTTTTGAGTACGTGAGTTAATTTCTTTTATTCCTCCTCTTTCTGAGAACATCTCAGTGACTGGCAGCCGTCGACTGAGTCAGCCCTGCAAACCTGTTGGTGGACAGTGTAAATATGCACTGATCCCAGATGATGTCCCTCCGGCAGAGGCTTTACCAGCGTCTCTATTGTGCAACTCATCCCGGATCTCCTGCTCAGTTCAATAACAGTCTACAGCAAAATGTTTTCTTACAATCTGTTTTATGTATACTGTTAATTTTATTTAATTTCATACTCTTATTTAGATTTTCGTATTTTAAATGTAACTTATCTTGTAAATAGTTGTAAAAAGTACTGTAAGTAAAAATGTATAGAACAATTTATTTAATTAATTCATTGACAAGAAAATTACAGAATCATTTCTTTATTACATTTACAAGTCATAACTTGCAATACAAAAATAAATGATTCACAGAAATTAGACGGTAGGAGGGTTACCAGGTCTGTGCAACAAAAGTAGCTCAAAAAACTCATCGGCTCTTCTCCATCGGGCGGCTGAATTCTCCACTGGATTTGTGCGTCTGAGGGATGTTTTGAGAGTGTTGGAGTGCCGAAATCGTACTTACGATTTCAACCCGGGAAATCAACCCGCAGATTTTTTTTTCTGCGGCAACAACTTAAAAGTAGCCCAATTCCTTCGTCGCACCGCTGTGATGCAATCGGCCTTCAAATGTGGCCTTCGGAGGATGCAGCCTCTGAATTGGGACACAGCTTTTGTTTCTCAGCACATAAAGATGAACTACTTATCATGATCTCAGACTGTGGTGATGTGGTTTCTCCACTGTATGGATCTTCATGTGTATCTTCAGCTAACTTTTAAAAGAGAATCTCTTTCCACACTGATCACACGTGTGCGGCTTCTCTCTGCTGTGGATCCTCTCATGTGATTTCAGATTTGATGACACACTGAATCTCTTGTCACAGTGTGAACACTTGTAAGGTTTTTCTCCAGTGTGGATCCTCTGGTGCAGTTTTAAATGTTCAGCTGTAATAAAAGTCTTCTCACACTCAAAGCACATGTACTCTCTCACACCAGTGTGTATTTTCTCATGTCTATGTAAAGTTTGCAGCCGTGAAAAACTCTTTCCACATACAGAACATGAATGTGGCTTCTCCTTTGTATGAACTGTCAGGTGTGTCTTCAGGTTTAATGACCCAAGAAATGTTTTTCCACATTGATCACATGTGAACGGCTTCTCTCCAGTGTGGATCCTCATGTGAAGCTCAAGATTACGTTTGGTTGAGAAACTCTTTCCACATTGTTGGCACGCGTACGGCTTCTGTCCAGTGTGGATCTTCATGTGTTCCTTAAGATTTGATTTTTGTTTGAAGCTTTTCCCACACTGATCACACGTGAATGGCTTCTCTCCAGTGTGAACTCTCATGTGAATCTCAAGACTTTGTCTGGTTGATAAACTCTTTCCACACTGAGTGCAGGTGAAAGATTTCTTGGCTCTTCTTTTCTTTAAAAATGTCTTTTTAGTCTTTGAGCGACTCAAAAGTTTTTCTCCAGGTTTGACATGATGTTTCTCCTCCACTTCACTCAGTTCTTCACTCTCCTCCTTCACTTCACTCAGTTCTTCACTCTCCTCCTTCACTTCCATCAGGTCAGAAATGAAACGTGAAGAAAGAAAAATAAGTTTAATTTTTAGTAGATAATAATTCAAAGAGAGAAATATAAAGTGAAAGGACATAAAAGCGAGCTCTGATGTAATAGCAGAAATTAGGCAACAGCTATAAAATATTACAACCACTTTAAAGGAGAACTCCGGTCAATTTTAACATTGAGCTCATTTTTTTGTAAATTTGGAGTGCTGTCAGTACAGAGAACAACGACAAAAATCGGTGTTGCCTACACCGTGTTATCCTCTTTTTAAAATTTGCACCCTGTTGACTTCAATGGGGCAAGCTTTAAACCTGCTTTTAGCCTCTTAACATCCTTGATGTGTCATTACAATTGCACAGGTCATGTGAGTGATTCCTTCGGAGTGAACGCGGGTGAATCTGACTGCAGTAGATGTGAAAGATATGAATAAAAATTATGTTTATTCAACCAGCGCAAATACCTGTGTTTACATCCTGTTTTCGGTCGAAGTCCATAGTCGATTGTCGAGTTCACGCGCGTGATCATAGGTACTAAACCTATGCGCGTGAACTCGACAATCGATTACTATGTACTTTTGCACGAATATTTTTTAAATTTCACACGCATATTTTTTAAGTAAATTTCACATGTGGAATTAAGTAAACTCTACTTAACTAAGTTAAGTGAAAGTAACAAAGAAAATAAGTAATTTTAACTTGGCTATAAAAGGTTGAGTAATATTTATTTAGTTGTAGTTTCCTTTGCAATACATTTCACTCAAACAATATAATATTGAATTAAGCCACACTTTTAAAGTATATGCTTTACTTAAAAATACCTAAGTAATTAATACAATTGATATTGTGTAAGACAGCATATCTACATATCAGATGTTAAGTGACGTGTCATGTGAATGCAGAGACCTCAATACTTGGTAGACAAAATGACGGTAACATTGATGGATCGTTTTTGTGTTTGAATGTGTCATTTTGAGTAGAAAATGTACTCCAAATGGCACAAAATGGCACTTTACTAATCCTAACAACAAAAGCAATGATGAAACAGTGTAAATACAGCTGGAAAACAGTGAAAAATCAACCTCATTAATTATTCAAGGCCCAGTGGATGATGGGAACACCAGTATCAGAAAAGTTGAGTAATTTTACTTAATTTTATAACGTTGATATTTACGCTTTCATTTCTACACGCTTGAATTGAGTACTAATATAGGATTTACTTAATTTTTTTTAACTCTTGCCTGAACTAACTTTTTCATGTAAATTACATTGTTTTTTTCTGTAGTATTTACTTTACCACAAAATCATTTTTATCAGTGTAACAAAGGAACTCTAGGTAGAGATTTCTTCACGAGGTAGAAACACATGTTGACTATGTTTAGAATAGACGTACATTCCCATGTCTCATCCCATGCCTCTCCTAGCACACATGTACAGACACACCCTGACTTCACAAAATACATTACACAAATAAAAATACTGAAAATAACACAAAAAAAAAACAATTTTATTCTTCAACAAAGTTTTGCCTAGAGCGGCAGTCGAGCTTGTGCCGGCCCTGGCTATACCTTGAATTTATGAAAACATAATATCACAACCATTGCAGTGTCAATACTGGCATGCACACACTTCTCCACACAGGTTTCATTTGCAAATCATTTGAGTGGTGACTGATATTATGGGAGTGGCTTGATGCAGTTAACTTAAGAAACTTTAATTAATACTGTCACGTGACAAATCTGCTTAAAAAATAAATTAAATGAATTGCTCTTTACAAATTTTTAAATAAAAATGTAAAGCCTGTACAAATCCTAGAAATCTATAAATGATTGGCAATCATGTAAAAAAACAAAAAAACAGTGCACATTTAATGTATCTTTTAACTTTTATATTGTTTTGGTCGCTTGGATGTTTCCTTATAAAGATCTTTGTGTCTTTTTTAATTATATGTCATTTCGTTGCCGTCAGAATAATCCTTAGCTTGTTCTAATTCAACAATTTTTTATTAGTGTATTATCTGTGTCCTACATGTTTCCCTCATCCCTGTTACTTCTCACATGATTTTCCTCCTTCCTCAAAAACAGAGCATTCCTTTAAATTGTGGCACCCAGGAAGTGACATCATCTGGGCTCTTTCTACAGCATGACGGGAGGACAAGAAAATAATCTCACTCCATTCTCTCAGTTTTTACACAAACTGTACAGGGTTGACCGGATACTAAGGTTATTATAAGAAGAATAATCTCAATAAATATGAATAACTTCTATAATTTATGAGAAATATAACTTTATCAGTAACTATAAATCACAGTTTGATTGCAACCCTGTCAGCCTTTCTGGAAAGTTAATTTACTTGATACAGTTTGGCATTACCTGTTTATTGCTAAAATATTTATTATAATAATAACTATATTGAAAAATGTCTAAAATAGTGGCAACATTATTGCAAAAAATTGTTGAACCAGATATAAATATAACAACAACAAAAAGAGCTAAAATAATATTTATGACCTTTAATGACCATTTGTTGAAAACAAACAAGAACATTTTGTACCATTTCATTGTTTAACTGTTTATCTAAAACTGAATAAGTGCTTGAATGTTTCTAACATGAATGTTCTTCAGCATCATGAATGAATGAAGAATAAACACCAACCTCTTTGTTCTTCAGGATCTTCAGTGTGTTTCATTCTGCAGGGTTCTGGATCACTCATGTTCTCACTGTCCTCTTTAATAAACTCAGTCTTTGCAGATTTCAGCTCTTCCTGATGCTCGTCTTCACTTGTAGCTGATGGGAATATTCCAGCATTTATTGGAGAATTACAGTAGGAGGAGCTTCACTGATGATGTGATTGCTGTGGGAGGGGCTTCACTGATGATGTGGTTGCTGTGGGAGGAGCTTCACTGATGATGAATTCCAGTGTGGGAGGAGCTGATCTGCCAAAATCAAAAATATATCAGTTACTGAGTTTGTTTTTGTACTAAATATCACATCTAAGCATTTATGCCTGTTTGTCTGTCTATTGTAAAGTAACTGATGCTAATTCACAACTTATTTTTTTACTAACCTGAACATTATCCTGCTTCTTCATTAAAATTAAGGGTGGAAAAAAGAATTGATACTCCGATGCATCACGATTTGCTTGATGTTACGCTTGCAGTGCACGGTCTCGCCTGCCCGTATTTTCCTTACAAATGCTCTACGACGGCATCATTTATGTCTTCTGGAATGCAGTGGGATTATATATTAAAAATGCGAAACTCGCCGACAGAAAGACGCTTTCAGTTTCAAATGCTGACGTGGGCTTGGTGAAGAGCGCTTGCGCATGCGGCTGTGAGAGACTCCGTGTAGAGGTAAAATGTTTTTGCATCTCAAAATTATTTCTGACGCGAAATTAGTGTAAAGACAGTCAGTTATGTCTTAAGGTATTAAACAGAAAAAACACATCTTATATTTCATTAGTGCATATCTCCTGCTGTCCATGATGTCATAGTAATAATCAAACAACAGTAAAGCTGAGAAAGAGAAAAATCGGATAATCTTATATACTAAAGGCACTCTTTGTTGATTGCTTGTAATATGTTTCTTTGTTCCTCTTTATTATTTACTACTTGTTTTAATGTTTTGCAACTTAAATTAATTAATTTCAATTAAATGTTTCAATTGTAATTATTTTTAAAAAGTACTAATAATTACACGTGATAAAAAAAAAAGAAAAGATTTTAAGATTTTCAAGTTGGTAAACTAGAAACAAGTAATAAAAACTCAGTGAGTGTTTTAGCGCAATTTTCTGACGTCATGGGATCACAACACTAACGCCGCCTTCACACTGGCAGTTGAAATCAGCTCCGATACGGCAGCGAAACGACCGGAAGTAATTCATTTCCTATGGAGATTAGCAGACCGCATGCGAATGGGTCCAAACCAGGTGCGAACAAGTGCGGTGCGGAAAAAATCGTGTCCGTTGGCCATCCGGATGCATTCAAAAAATTGAACTCTTGCGAAAGGCTACGGACGGTTTCTATCCGAAAATCCCAACGGAAGTTAGCGTTGCTATGGTACTGATAAACAAACCTGGATTCTTAACTTTTAATAAAATAAATAATGATTTTATAACGATTAGTTGTCATGTCATTTTTTTATTTTCATGATGTTTTAACGTTATATATAATGTCATTCTATATAGATCAGTGCTTCCGACGCTTTTCACCGTTGTGTACGACGTCCGCTGGGGGCGCATTGCGTATTACAGAGCTGATTTCAACTGCCAGTGTGAAGGCGGCGTAAGAGATAGTAAATCTTTTCCTGGATTTTTTTTGTGCGTTCCCGAGATTAGACCTTCCTTAACATAATGCCGAAAACCCGAAGTCTCTAGGTGGTCTGGTTGAGGAGTAGATAGAAGTACAAGTTTGGTGCGCACAGACAGAACAGAAATCATGAGTTAACAATCGCAATTTTGTCCGGTGGAAAATTGCGCTAAAAAGTAATCGGATCGTGACTCTCAGAATCGGATCGGATTCGTGAGGTGCCTAAAGATTCCCATCGCTAAGTAAAATTTAGGCAGATATCTAGAAATACAGAAAAGAACACAAATTATGTATTGTACATTCAAGAATAAAAATAAATATTGGTCAGAAAAATGTACATATTTGTAACCAACAGACACCCTCTTAAACCAGTGAAATGAGCTTTAAGTGTCAATTTACAGGAGATCTGAAGACATCAGCATAATAAATGAGGTGAAAACAGGAACTATTGATGTGAAATGGGTAGAAATATATTTACTGCTCTAGTACAACAGTCATCAGTTTAGAAGTATACATGTGAATTAAATGTGGGACAATGGCCTTCATCATCACAGTATGCTAATGTATGCAGGGAATCGTCATTATGCAGATTGAGGACTGATGTGTCTCTTAATGCGGGCATACACTGTGCAATGTCTGTGCGATTTCAGCAAGGTACCTACTCACACTGAGCGAGTAGATCGCATACGATGTAAAAGCTAAAGCTCAAGATTTATGTGCTCACAATGTAGAGAGCCGAAGTCCCTCCCCTTCCGGTGGACCACCATGGGACCTTATTTCAGAAAAATATTGTATGGTAGTCAATGGCGAGAGACAACAGATATTTTGATCTCGTTTGAATTGTGCCCTGAATTACACATATGATGTTTGTCAATTTAAAAGATACATTTTAAAGTCAAGAAAGTTGCAGTTTGATGTAAAACTGTTGAGGTATAAGACGTAAAATACGTAATTACAAAGACTACAAACCCAAAAGGTGCACGTGTGACGTCATACCTTTTCTCTCAATGAATGAAGCTAACTTTACTGAAGCTAACGTCTGTCTTTTTATCTATAGTCTTACGTTATAATCGTAACGTAACGCCGTCATGCCTGAGTGTTTTGTACCAGACTGCACACATACAAGCAACGGATGGTGACGTACATAGTGCGAGACGAGAGATGTAGTTCATTGAGCGATTTTCACATAAAACTAAATGTTACTCTTCTGTTTTATGACAAACTGCAACTTTCTTGACTTTCATAATTTTCTTTTAAATTGACAAACATCATGTGTAATTCAGGGCACAGTTCAGACGGAATAAAAAGATAACGTGTCTCTCGCCATTGACTACCATACATATTTTTTCCGAAATAAGGTCCCATGAGCCGGAAGCGGAGAGGAGGGACTGACGCCGCCTTCACACTGGCAGTTGAAATCAGCTCCGTAATACGCAATACGCCCCCAGCGGACGTTGAAAACCGTCGGAAGCGAGTAGAACAAAAATGGCGGAGAGATTAACGGTTGATTTTGTCAGTGTCAGAATGTACAATTCTGTATGATCTCTCTGTTGAGGGGGTTAGAGACAGGCTGCTGTGTGGAGGAAAGTTCCCCAGGACGTTGACATGTCAGGTCGGCTAAATGTGATATAGTGGTATATAGGGCTTTTAATTGTATTAACTGCCCTAATAACGTTAGAAAATCATGAAAAAAAAAAAATGACATGACAACTTATCGTTATAAAATCATTATTTATTTTATTAAAAGTTAAGAATTCAGGTTTGTTTATCAGTACCATAGCAACGCTAACTTCCGCTGGAATTGTCGGATAGGAACCGTCCGTAGCCTTTCGCAAGAGTTCAATTTTTTGAACGTATCCGGATGACCAACGGACACGATTTTTTTCGCACCGCACTTGTTCAGACCCGCTTCGGACCCATTCGCATGCGGTCTGCTAATCTCCATAGGAAATGAATGACTTCCGGTTGTTTCGTAGCCGTATCGGAGCTGATTTCAACTGCCAGTGTGAAGGCGGCGTTAGGCTCTCTATACGGTCCGAACGTCGAGCTGCGACTTCGCTGCTCACACTATACGTGTGAAATATGTGCGAATCAGTGCGATAAACCCTTGTGCCGGGTTGTGCCTATAGATTATATCATGTATCCAGAGATATTGTCAAAACAAGCATCAGCTATTAATATCAAGATGATTTAGCATTTCCAATTTATGTATTAAATTATTATTAGTATTATTGTATTATTATTAGTAGTAATAGTAATAGTATTAGGGAATGCCAAGGCTATACTTTATTATTAAATTGATAGGCTATTTCAAATTAAATTGCCACGCAATAATTTCATAGCACATCACCTCATAACCAACGCGCTGTGAGGATTAGGGTTGTCACTTCTGAGAAAAATCTAATTGACCGGATATCGAATATCAAGCAATGTATTCGAATATATTCGAATATCTACGAGTAAAATGTAAAATTAAGTTATCGAACAACCTTGATCCATCAGAAAACGCCACATGGTCGCTGAGTTTCACTGCGCTTCATGAAGAGTTTTTCTTTTGTGTGAAAAAGCCGTTCGCGGGAGATGTGTTAAAAGATGGCGTAGTGCATTCATGATTAGGCTACCAGTATAATAATCCTCCTGGCGCTGGGTCTGAGTGAGTAATTTACTCTCTTACCTTTGTTCTTTTGGTTAACATTAATGACCAGCCGCTCGCGATCTGACACGCGTCACATTTTCTCACATCTCTACGTTCATTTAAGACTTAAAGGACACTCGACAAAACAGACATTTGGCATAATTTGTGTGTTGTGGTTTGTTCAAGCTCGAAAAAGAACTCGAAACTGACACGTGTCTTTTCTGTGGGTCGCGTGTGTGTGTGCAGGAATTACAGCACGGTCTCATTTGTCGTTATCTTCCATTTTCAAACCATTATTCGCTTGATTTAGTCATGGGCCTACGGTACAATACGTTTATAGCGGCTGCTACTGGATGAGATGGAAAACAATAAAATAAAAAGCAAACGGTCTAATCATAGACTGTAAAAAATGCGCAAAACATGGCACTTTAAAAACCGGATAGTTTATTTATAGTTCGATTTCGGATATTTCACGTCATGTTGGAATGCATATACGAATATCAAATAAAAAGTGACAGCCCTAGTGAGGATAATTAAATATTACATAGAAGCTTACTCCTTCTCATTGAAAATTGACTAAAACATTTAGGTCGATTACAATAAATTATAAGCATATACTTAAAGCTACACTGAATAGGATTTACTCCTAGCCTGGCAAGCCAGACCTACATCAAGATGTTAGGTCTGGAAACTCACCATAGACGCGGTTTAATCCGAGGGGCGGGATAAACGGCTGCCTTTCAAATTCCCTCTGCACGCAATAGGACAGTGCTTCAACCAACCAGAGCGTTTTACCAACAGCGGAGCTTAGTTGATAGATTCAACTTTTGCCATATCTGGCCGGCAAAACGACGAACACATCTTCCTTTTTTTAAGAATGACTTAAGTGCCGTTCTTTGCTCTTTTCTCAAAGAAAAACTTAACTCCAAGTCCTGAGTCCAGAGTCGCGGCCAAAGCCGATTCGAAAGACCGTTGTTCTCCAGCAGCCATTCTTTGTTTTCAAGTGGCAGCCGTCGCAACTCTGTCGTCATATGTTAAGCCCGCCCCCGCCTACTCTATACACGACGTGATTGGCCTGACCCAATTTAGGTTTTTGCAGCTAGAAGGTCTATTGAGAGTGCCTAGACCCACCTGGCTGCGAAATACATTTTGCTGCCGCTAGGGTGCGTCTAGATTTCTAGGGTAATTTACTCCCATCTAGCGGTGAAATTGTATATGACTACCAACTGAATATTACTTTCTAGCCCCTCCCATTCTGAAGAAGTTTTAGCTCCTACGGTGGCCGTATTATTTTGTAAGGCCCGATATATTGGTCCAATTCTGGTTCGCCAATACACGGGGAAGGTTATCACGTGTTCTGTCCTCACTCATGCAAAGTATTTGTTGGTTAAATTTGCAATACATTAATCATCTGTATTTTCACTCGTTTACTTCATCTGACTCCATAAATGAAAGATTTTAATAATATCTGTGCCTCACTAAAAATGAGCGCAAAATCAGTTAGAGTAATCACATGTAACAATTTAATATTTCAAATATCAGAGATCAATTCCACAATCAATTCAAATATCTATCAAATATCAAAAATAAATATCAAATAACATGGTAATACATGGTTACACCAAATAATCTTACCCAGCTTGTATCTGAGAGAGAGAGAGAGAGAGAGAGAGAGAGATTTTTTTGATTTGTACAATCAATTTATTAAAATATTTGTTAACATTTAAACAAATTTACACACACACATAAAAAAAAAAAAAAAAAATAATAATAATAATAATAAAAATAAATAATAATAATAATTACTTTAAACCTCTTACAAAAACAATGTCTTCATCATCAACTGAACACAGAGCATTATTGCAACACCATTGCATTTCGAAAGCTTTTTTCGTTTTCATCAATTTATGAAAATTAAAATCAATAAGAATTCTTGATTTTACCATATTTCGAAAAACTAATACAACATCTTGTCCTGGCTTATCTTCTATCTTATTTCTCCTAGTGATATAAACAGCATATTTTGCTTGTCCAACAATAAAATTAATGGCATGACATTTGTACTTTTGTTTTGAACTGTAAAAGAAACCCAAAATATAGTCTTGCTTTGAAAAACAAATATTAAAAGAATCTAAAAAAACACTTAATAAATCAAAAAGTGGGTTAAGTCGATTACATTCCATAAAACAATGAAAAATGGTTTCTCGTTCTAGACAAAAAGGACATTTATCACTTACAGTGGGGTTTAAAATAGACACAAAGGCATTTACAGCAATAGCTCCATGTAAAATCCTCCATTGCAAATCACCAAGTTTTTTTATTTGATGGTGGTTTGTAAAGTGCTCGCCAAACAGGTTTAGTTTCAGAGTTGATTCCTAATTTCTCTCTCCATACTGTATCTGTTTTAATACTTAAATTATGCTGATGAATAGCTTTCACAATACATTTATATAACATTTTCCCTTCAACTGTACAAAAATCAATATACTCATTAATTCCACTTTTTAACAAGCGGCTATTAAGACAAGACTCCTCTATTACAGGGCAAATTTCAAGATCTGGAAAAAGATCATTACTATCAGGGATTAAAGTCCCTGCACCAAAGTCTTCTAAAAGTAACTTCTCTTCAACAGTTAAAATTTTAGTTAGTTTGTCAAGAAACTTCATTGCAAAACGTATTGATCTAACTCCTAAAAGGATAGCAACTTTTTCAGCTCTCAATAAATTATATCCTGATTCATTTATAATGCTTTTTAGCTTAAAAAGCTTTTTATTACATAGTATATCAGTTAGACCAGGAACACCTTCTCCTGAAGCATCAAATCTAGCTCCAAATACAACTGGTTCTTCCAACAACCAATAAAGAGAAGTTGCTGGTTCCATCCACCGCTGTTTAAAGAGACCCCACACTTTAAACAAGTTTTGATAAAAAAGGGGAATTCCAGTAAAATTCAGTCTTTTATGATCCATTAAACAAAGTTAAATCCACTTCCATATTGTCCACTCTTCTCAAGATGCTTAAAACCAATGGTCTCCACACAAGAGAATAAGGTCCCATTAAAAGTTTCTGTACATATTGGAGACGGAAGGTGGCTCTTCTGCTTGCGAGATTAACCAGGCCTTGACCTCCTTTCTCTTTGGGCAAAAACAGAATGCTTTGAGGAGTCCAATGATACTTGTCCCAGAAAAAGTTCACCAGTTCTCTTTGAATATTTACAAGGAGTCCATTTGGAGGGTCCACACAAGCAAGTTTATGCCATAATGAAGATGCCACAAGATTATTAATTATAAGAATACATCCTCTATAAGATATCTGAGGGAGCAACCATTTCCATTTTTTCAATCGACCTTTTATTTTCTCAAATAGACCTTCCCAATTTTTCCTAATTAAATTTTCATTCCCTAGATAGACACCAAGGTATTTTAAACCTCCTCTTTTCCAAATCAATCCTCCAGGTAAAGCAGGAAGATCCCCACTCCAATTTCCCACTAGTAGAGCTTCACTTTTCCTCCAATTGACTTTAGCAGAGGAAACACATTTAAAATCATTAACTATTTTTTCTAACTTAATAACATCCTCTTTTCCATTTACAAAAACAATAACATCATCATAGGCGGAAAGATGTAAAGAATTATTACAACCAGGGAAATTCAGACCTGTTAAATGAGCTCGTAACTTTTGAAGTAAAGGTTCGATGGCAAGGGAATACAACATACCAGACATGGCACATCCCTGCCTAACTCCCCTCTCAACTTTAAACGGAGCACACAAACCACCATTAATCTTAAGAACACTCTCAATGTTACAATACACAGCCTTAATCATGGATATAAAAGAATGGCTGAAACCAAAAGCCTCCAAAGTGTTCCATAAAAACAAATGTTCAACTCTGTCGAAGGCTTTCTCCTGATCAAGAGAAATTAGACCAGAGTTAATTCCCAGGAGTTTAGAAGCATCTAAAACATCTCTAATTAAAGCAATATTATCAAAAATAGACCTGTTGGGAATACAATAAGACTGGTCTGAATGTATCAATTTACTTAAAACTTTACTAAGTCTTGTAGCCAAACTTTTAGATAAAATTTTGTATTCTGAACATAAGAGCGAAACAGGGCACCAGTTTCCGATGCACTGAAGATCACCTTTTTTAGGTAACAGTGTGATGACTGCTCTTCTGCAGCTTAGAGGCAATAGCCCTCTTTCCAGACTGTCATTAAGAACTGTCAGCAGATCTTCTCCTATGATGGGCCATAGAGCGGGCCAAACTCAACAGGTAGCCCGTCAATCCCTGGAGATTTACCATTTTCCATGCTCATCATGGCAGCATAAAGCTCTTGTACTGACAAAGTCTGTCGTAGTTCATTGTTGGACTCTTCATCCACCTTTGGCAGTCCTTCAAGGAAACTCTCAGCATCTGCACCCCATTCCCTCAGTTCAGATTTATAAAGGTCTGAAAAAAACTCTACAGCACAGCTACGTATGTCAGCAGGCTCCGTTAGCTCTTGTCCTGTAGCTGAGCGTAAAGTATGCATCATTTTACTTTGACCTTTTTTCATTTACAAATTAAAAAATAATTTTGAGGGAATGTCCATTTGTGTTACAGTTTGAAACCGTGAACGGACTAAAGCTCCCTGTGCCTTAACTCCCAACAGGTCTACCAGAATTGCTTTTTTTCCCTTTAAACCATCAATGTGTTTTCTATTTTTTTTAGATGCTAATAAATCCTGCAAAACACTAATTTCTGTTTCTAAAGTCTTCATTGATTGGGCTATGTCACGAGTAACATTCACAGTGTACTTTTGACAAAAATCCTTAATAAGAACTTTACCGCAGTCCCACCATTGCAGTAAAGAAGCATAAAAATGTTTTTGCTGCGTAAAAGTTTCCCAAAAAAAATCAAAACTATCCATCAATTTTTTATCATTTAACAATGAAGTATTAAAGGCAGGGTAGGTAGGAATTAAAAACATTTAAAATTAGTTTAAACTGTCTTTATATACCAATACATAATTAAAATGTAAGTACTCTGAAAAAGAGAGTATAAAAATTGAGTGTCTGTAGACCTCTCACGACTGTTGTAAACACAGCTCATTATTTCCATTCACTCAATCCCCTCCCTTCTGAGCTCCTTCCAAAGCCACGCCCCCAAAACACATGAACGCGCGACGCCAAACGCTCAGGCTCAGCTGGAAGACGCATTTATTTACCTTAGACGAGTGGAGAGGAAGGAGCGCAGTGCATGCAGTGACATGTCAGAATCACATGTAATAAAATACCTAACTTTATCACTATGAATATAAACAAATAACATGGCTTTTAGTACTCACTATCAAGCTAGCATATCGATACTAATAAAGTTTCAAATATATTTTGTTTGATTCGGTAACAAGCTATATTTATAGGTAACGAGCTATATAGCCAAAGCTAAAAACAGGTTGCATTGATACACGTTTTCCATTATCATCAGTTACACTGCGATGAAAGTGAATTTCATGTAAGATTCATAACATATACGGTGTTTTGCATGTAAGAGTTTCCATGATGAAAACATTGTTGACTCTGATGAGGACTAACGTTACACTCCGGAGACAAGTAGCCTACCGCATCGTCGGATCGAGGACAGGTCCGGGGTCGAGGGCGAAGCAGAGGAGGTCGTTTTGAATTTTGAATGCTCTTTCTCTGCCATAATTTTACTCTTCGTAGGTTCCGATTCTCTCTTGCACTCCTCAAGTCAAACGGGTGCACGGCGCGCACATGGGCAGATCTTGTAACAGGGGTGGTAGCCATGGTTGCGAGAGAGAGTGACAGTCGCCCAAACCAATCAATTGTTTCGTCCCGAATGGAAATAATGAGCTGTGTTTACTGCAGATTAAAAGGTCTACAGTCACTCGATTTTTATACTCTCTTTTTCAGAGCACTTACATTTTAATTATGTATTGGTATATAAAGACAGTTTAAACAAACAAAACAAACAAAATTCCTACCTACCCTACCTTTAAAGACCCAGTATGCACTCTTATACTTCACACACTTCATTGAAACACTGCACAGAACTAAACTGTGATCAGAAAACCCCACTGGAATAATTTTACAAAATTTAAAAAGATTACTTTGATGTTGAACACTATAAATTCTATCAAGTCGTGCCAAGGACATAGTATGTTCAGTACTATGAGCCCAAGTATACTGTCTAACATCTTGATTCATATTTCTCCATATATCACATAAATCATGAGTTTCAATTAGTTGTATAAGTATTTCCTGAGAAGCAGCATGTGGCTCTATATGATTCCTAACTTATCATTAGCAGTACAATTAAAATCTCCACCTAAAAATAACATATCTTCTGGATTTAAATCTTTCAAGACAGCATCCACCTTATCAAAGAAAATAACTCTATCTAATCCCTTTGTAGGTGCATATAAATTCAAAAGCACCATAGTGACTTTCTCAAATTTCACTTTGACCTTTAAAAAACGACCACTTATTACTTCTTCAACTTCACAAGACAGAGGTAAAAAAAAATTGAAAACAAAACAGCAACACCTCCACTAATAGAGGATTTGTGACTCAGGACAATCTGTCCGTCCCATTCTCTTCTCCAATCGGTCTCATTTTTAAAATCACTGTGCGTTTCTTGTAAAAACAGAATATCTGTTTGCTTTTGCCTAACAAACTCAAATAACATCATTCTTTTAAGACCATCTCTGGCACCATTTAAGTTTAAAGATCCGATTTTAAAATTTGTAATTTTTGTTTTAGAGACCAGAACAAAAAAAATGAGAAGAGCTGCCAAAAAAACAATTTTTAGCAGAATTTTAGAAGTTGACAGCCTCATCATCTTTAGAATTTTTTTTTTTTTTAAGTTTGTTCACAAGTTTTCTGAGACGGTAAATCTCCACATCTTGAAAGGCTCCCTCTTTCATTAAATACCTTACATCATTGATGAATTGTTTACAATCAGGGAAAAAGTTTTCAACTTGCACTCCTTTCAATCCCTTTGTTTCTTGCAGACATTTACTAATGTCATCAGCTTTATACAAACAAACCAAGTTTTCAGTTTGAGAACTTATAGACAGATTTGAACCCTGAGACACGTTTGAATCAGAGGAATCCCTATCACTGTCTGAACCCACATTCTCATTACCAACCTCATCTTTCTTTACTTGTTTAAAAGCTTTTCCACAGCTTTTTTTCTTTCTTTTAACTGGGATCTTGAAAACAGATTTAGCTTCCTTTTCAAAATCAACATCGTCTTCCACATCCATTTCATCAGCCTCTGTTACACAAACGCTTTCAAAATGTTCAGCCTGCTCATCGGACATCGAGGGAGTAGCACTTTTACTAGGCTCGGTAATAATCTCAAGTATATCAGGGTTATTCCCGACAGCCACAACTGCGATCGGCTCGGGCTCAATCTCACCGGCTTCGACTACAACGGCAGTATCGGTGTCACTCGCGATCTCAACCGGAGGAACAACAGACAACCCTAATCCCGTGCTTGTGCTCGCACCTGCACTGTCCTTTTTGCTAGGACAATCACGCACTAGATGTCCGATCCTACCACAACTAAAACATTTAATTGTAGTGTCAGATGTTGCAAACACTGTAATCGAACCCATCAATTTTGAACTTATAAACCAGATCGATCTCATCAACTCCATTTTTCAGAACCATGAAAACTTGTCTTCTGAATGAAACTAGATGTTTCACTAAAGGTGACTTGCACCCGAGAGGGATTTTCTTTATAGGGGAAACCAGTTTTCCGTATCTAGATAACTCTTGCACCAGTATTTCATCCTTAATAAACGGAGGCACGTTAGACAGTATGATCTTTTTTGACGGGGTACTCAAAGGTAAACAGTCACGAGTGCACCATTCAACACAACGCCGCTTTGGACAACTTCATTTGCTTTTTCAACTGTTTAAAAAAAAAAAACAATTGCACTGTTCATTCGCGATGCCGAGACAATATGATCATGTCCCACAATCTCTCCCACCGCTAAACAACACTGCTCCACGTTAATTCTAGACTCAATCTTCACTCCATGGCGGCGGGTTAAGTCTTTAAAACTCATTGTGTTTTGGTTCGTCATGCCTCCCAGCACAACGCTGGTTGCAGACGTAAACACCTTCAAATTTTAAATGCACGAACAATTTCAACACATAAAAACAAACATACACAAAAAAAGATAGAAGATAGAAAAGTTTTTTAGCACACAGCCACAACACGCACTCACCCTCACCACGCTCCGTTCACTCCCAGCATGCACTGGGAGAGAGAGAAGAAGGGAAAGAGAGAGGGATAGAGAGAGAGAAACCACCTATCCCATTCGTGTCCAGCAAAGAAGAGAGCCAGAGAGCGGGAGCACACCTTCCTTTATCCTCCTGACCAGGTGACATGGGGGATGGGGGAGACCACCCTCAAATGGCTTAACCAGTTTTCTCTAAACTTCGATAAACCTTATTACCTTTTATTTTATCTATCTGGGTATGAGATATCTGTACCACTCACTTTGAGACTTTTCAAATGACACCAAAAACATAACAGTCAATGATAAACATTCACATTCACCCATGTTCTTGTGTGAGTTCTTAGTTCTTTCTGAGAGGAAGTGAGGCTGTGTGGGGGAGGAATGTTAATTAGCCAGTAGAACAATTGCGCCAAAACCGCCAAAGCCACTCTGATTGCGCCAAAACCTTGCTAGGCTGATCATTTTCGTAGAGAGAATGGCAGAAGTTAAAACAAATTCTGTCATTAATTTACAAAAAAAAACTTTCACAAGGCGTTCGCTGGAAAAAAAAAAGGATAAAGGATCTCGGACTGGACCAGCCTGATTTACAGATCCAGCAGCAGGCCAGTGACAGAGGACGAAGCTACACCCGGAGCTTCACCTGCACTTGTTATAAGAAACGGAGGTGGCTGGCTGGCTTTATTTACTTATTTGTTATGCTGTTCAATTCATTGCATTTTGATGTTCATGTCATGTATTTGTACTCAATATATAATCTAACTGTACTTATCCGTTCTGTTACAGATAGTAACTGAAGTGTAGATCACATTTGTACAATTATATGAAAAAAAGATGATTGAAATAAATGATAAACTCTAAAACCTCAACTTTTATCTTTTTCAGGTTTGATTTTAATCATAATGTAACATTATTTGAAAAAAACAAAATTTCAGAACAAAAAAAAAAAAAACATTTTTATAGTTAGAATTGTGATTTCATAATATTTAGATATGAATCCAACTGGAAAAACTTAATGAAAAGATATTTCAGTTAGTCAAATAGCATATAGTGGAGCTCTATAGCCATCTAGTAGCTAAAATTAAAAAATTTTACTTTTAAAACTACATTTTACAAAATATGGGCAAAAAGTTTACACTAAACCATGTAAAATTATCCATGTTATCCCCATGAATGAAAGATAGAAATTTGTTTTTTGTTTTTTATAAGGTGAATTTTACATGAAATGCTCTGCAATAATCAATGAAAATTAAAAACAGCTTTATTTCAAAAACATTGTTTAACAAATTAATAAAAGAGGCAAAGTGTGTATCGCAGGTGGCTTGGAAAACGTGGGTAATCGTTAATCCATTTTGCAACACGAACTGGAGGTAAGCAACAGTAATTTGTAGTTAGCTTGAACTATAGAACTAAGATCTCCCTCTTTTATTTTTTTATTTCTTTATTTTTCTGCAGATGAATCTTCTGTTTTCGCGCGGGCGCAGTGAGGGAGTTTACACTGAGTTTAGGGCGATCGTTTCGTAGCTCTGCTTCAACTGTGCGATATAAGTTAGTCACGAGGAGCGACCAAAATTTCTGACATACCAGAAATTCATCCGACCATCCGATTGCCGGTCGGGAGAGGTTAATCGCCTCTCGTTCACCCTGTACACTGCACGACAAACGACGCACGACAAAGCTGAAAATCGGCCCGACCCGAAAAAGAGTAGCACGAGTCAGAATTCAAAATCGGACGAGAATTCCCGCCTTTACACACATCTGTGCCATTTGCTTCACAGGACACACACACTTAATGGAGTCAGATTATTTATATTGGAGTCAGAGATAATTAAATGCTTAAGGGTCAATGACATATAAGGATTTTCAACAGGCCAATTTTAAAATACGAAAATTAACAATATATATTGCAATTGTTCAATCATTAAGAATGTTGTGTACATATAAATTCAAATAAAAAATTTAAATTAAGTGATTTTAGTGTTTTTTCATCTAGATGAATTGTCCATAGGCTTAAAAAATATCATGTGGGGCGACCGTGATTTATCTTAAAATTAATTAATTTCCTTAACATAAATGTATTTTTTTTACATGTTCTCAGTAATTAAAGTGTTTAAAAACAGAGTATTTGAATTTCTTTTGAGTTTTTGTATATAATGATCTCATATTTTTGTTCTGCAATTTCAGTCGCCTTCTAAAATGCAGTTAACAGACTTATTTTTCCTGTAAATCGCATAAAACTGATAGAAATGTTTTAAAAATATAATTTACTAAAGCATACTGTATCAGTGATTCATATTTCAGCCACAGAAATAAGATATTTTATTTTAAATTTAATACAGTGATAGCTTTTATTGGTCGCACCACATGATAAGTGGTCGCTCCAAATGACACGAAAACCTTATATAGTTAAAAATCTATTTAAAGAGATCAATGAACAATACATTTTATACAATTTTTTTTATTTAAACCAGATTTTATACAAATTTCACAGAATTTTCCTGAACACAAACATTTTATAAAAAAAAATCACTTCACAAACACAAGTGCACCATTTAATTTAACTTGACTTAGAATTTCTTTCTAACAAATAATAATGTTATAGATATAAATTATTTCATAAAAGTATTGTATACAGGTAACATTTGGGGTCAATAGTTTTTTAAAGTAATTAATACTTTATTAAGTAATTCATATTAATCAAGGACACATTCAGCGTCACATTCAGGCGCAGGCTATAATGTTCCGAAAGATTCTATTTCAAATAAATGCTGTTCTTTTGAACTTTATATTCATCAAATAATCCTGACATATAAAATGTATCACAGTTTCCAAAAAAAATATGAACATTGATAATAATCAGAAATGTTTCTTGAGCAGCAAATCATTAGTGACCCTGGATCACAAAACCAGTCACAAGTCGCACAGGGTATTTGTGGCAATAGCCAACAATACATTGTATGGGTCAAAATTATCGATTTTTCTTTTATTCCAAAAAATCATTAGGATATTAAATAAAGATCATGTTTTATATTTTGTAAATGTCCTACCATAAATTTATAAACATTTCTTTTTGTGAGTGAATATAGCAATATTGCAAACATAAATGGACAACTTTAAAGGCGATTTTCTCAATGTTTCGATTTTGTAGCACCCTCAGATTCCAGATTTTCAGTTGTATCGGCCAAATATTGTTCTATCTTAACAAATCATACATCAATGGAAAGCTTATTTATTCAGCTTTCATATGATGTATAAATCTCAATTTCAAAAAATTTACCCATGTGACATTGACCCATTGAGTGGTTTTGTGGTCTAGGGTTACATATTAGAATGATTTCTGAAAGATCATGTGACACTGAAAACTGGAGTAATGATGCTGAAAATTCAGCTTTGATCATAGGAATAAATTACAGTTTACTATATATTCATATAGAAAACAGATATTTTAAACTGTAATAATAGTTCACTCTTCTCGTATCAAGGTACTCTGCTCTTGCTGCAGGGTTAGAATTTTTTCGCTTGGCAGTGGCATCTGGTAAAATAGATTAAAATAGTTTTAAATGAATAAATAGGCAATAATAAATACTAATACATGCATTATTACTAAACTGAAATTACATGCTCTAATTTTTTTTTGTTGCATTTTTCTCATATTGTACAAAGAGTAAACACAAACTGTCTGAAATCTATAAAAAAGATCTCAAATTGCATAAAAATCTATTCCAAATGATACTAAAGTAAAGTACTTTTTTTATATAAACCGTCAATTGAATATAAAAGCATAAAACTGCCAATCTAGGACATATATCTATCATGGAAAACAGTCTGCAGTGGTCACACCACATGATATTTTCAAATTCAGTCATAATTTACAGGCACAGAATTGGCCACCTAAACAAAACAAGCTAGCTTGCCAAAAAAGGTCACTATGAAATTTATAATAAAAATATATATTTGTAGAAATAACTTTAATATATATATATATTATTTTTTGAGGTCATACCACATGACATCCAAATGTGGCAACTACATACCAACCATTACAAAGGTTTATTTTTTTTTCCAATTTGAGAGAATTACAAACCTGCTTGCTGCTTCCATGGGTCCTTGGTATATTGGTTTATGATGTAACTTCCTGTGTTTGAATAGTTTTCAACATATAAGTCCCAAAATGGTAGTTCCTTGATGGTCGCACCACATGATATTTCATAAAATGGACATCATCGGACAAAGTTTGTTTGTATATTACGATGGAAATATAAATACAAATGCTTTGAATTTTTTTAAAGGATTACAAAACATTTTGGAAATCATGCCAAATAGTGCAGAAAATAAATTTGAATAAATTCAGAGTAATTTCAAAGACGTTTTCAAAACAGAAGTTATGGCCGGACGGTCGCACCACATGATGTTTTGACACTTTAAATAACAAAAAAAAAAAATAATAAGTAAAGGTTTTTTAAAAGTTAAAGTGAGTACATACATGGGAGAGGTACTATAAATATACAGTATCTTTTTATGCATTTAAACCCATTTTTGCCTGAAAAAATGCAATCGGACAGAAAATTTAGGCGTCACGTCATTGACCCTTAACCATTTACAAAAAAAACAAAAAAACACACACATTATTTTTCACATAATTTACCTTTATTCTGCACCGCTGTGTCCCTCCTCGTAAACCGATCTGATGATTTCCTGGTTATAAGAAGCCTCTCCCTCAGAAATACACGACGGGCTCTGATTGGTCAGCTTGGCCAGAGAATGTCTGGCTTGGCCCAGTGTGTGTTGTGATTCGCTAAGCGCCTAGTTCACGCTGTCCGGAAACGTCACGTCCGTTACCATAACAGCAGTTGCATGTGCTCCGGTGTATTGTAAACACAGGCGTCAATATTGTCTTATCAATTTCAGCCTGAATCAGATTTAGAGAATATTACTTGAGAGGAATCAAGCAGAACTTGCGCACGAACGGCTGTTACAGGACGTTTCAGAGAGGTATGTTTTTTGTGTAGATGTCTCAAACTTTTTATATACGCGGTTATTTGTAAATGCTACTGCTTGCTAATGCTACTGTTTATGTTACAACAGCAAATACAATTATACAATCGTTCGTTTAAACTCAATATTACAATCCTCGATGGGATTATTTGATCAGCTCTCTCTCTCTCTCTCTCTCTCTCTCTCTCTCTCTCTCTCTCTCTCTCTCTCTCTCTCTCTCTCTCGCACACACACACACTCACACACACACACACACACACTACAAAACAAATGTAGCCAAATATCTGTCGTCAGAATATGAGCACATTACGAGACTAACCATGGTTTACCTCAGTAAAGAAAATGTTTACACAGAACCATGTTTAATGTAACGTTCCTGTCGCCATGATATAATTATTTGATGCCGTGTTTCAGACTTATCCTTTGATAAAACATGAACAAATTTGCATAGAGTGAATTAGAGTATTTGTACATACATTTGACAGTAATACATTATTTAGCCGAAAAGTGCAACAGTAACTTATACTCAATCTAAGTAACGTTAGCCTAGTCCTTTAAAAGCACTAAGTGCAGCCATAGTGTAGAGAAATAAGAGACTTGATAATAGAGAACACAAATAAACCTCAACTTAACAATTAAAGGTTAGTTCACCCAATAATTAAAATTCTGTCAGTAATATTACTCACCCTTGTGTTGTTTTTGATGAAATCTGAGAGCTGTCTCGCTCCTCCATAGGCTTCTCTGTAATTGAAACTTGCCGGTGAAAAAGTTAGTAAAGACGATGTTTAAAATAGTCCAAGTGTCTACAGTGGCTCAACCATAAGTTTATCAAGCGACGAGAATACTTTTTGTGCGAAAAACAAAAACAAAACCTTTATTAATTTAAGTAATCTCTATTTGGTTATTTTCTTTTTTTTCTCTTTTTTTTTTTTGCTAACAAAAAGTTTTCTCGTCGCTTGATGATTGTCAGTTTCTGCACATAAAACCTGTTACGTGTTAGAGATCTTTTCTTTGTATTATTGGTTGTTTTATCCATGTCATATTGAGAGAAATAACAGTATTATCTTTTAATAGAGCAGTTTTATAGGCTTTTATCATCTATCCTGACTCAAATAATGTGTTTCTAACAGCAAACACTCAGAATAAAGTGAGATGATCTGCTGATGATCCTGAATGGCTTGTTGAATGAGTGTTGATAGTCTGAGGCTCATCAATATTAAAAGATCTGCTGAAAACACTCTTTATTTCATGACAATAGTTCCTGTTTTCACCTCATTTATTATGCTGATGTCTTCAGATCTCCTGTACATTGACACTTAAAGCTCATTTCATGGTGTCAGCAGACTGAGAGTAATTGTTGGTTTCTATATAGAGATACAGACATAAATGCTTAAATGTCATCTAGCATTAAAACAAATAATATATTAAAACAAACTCAGTAACTGATATATTTTTTATTTTTGCAGATCTGTAATTCATCATCAGTGAAGCTCCTCCCACAGCAATCACATCATCAGTGAAGCTCCTCCCACATCAATCACATCATCAGTGAAGCCCCTCCCACAGCAATTCAGCAATAAATACTGGAATATTCCATCAGCTACAAGTGAAGACGAGCACAATGCATCAGGAAGAGCTGAAATCTGTAAAGACTGAGTTTATTAAAGAGGACAGTGAGAACATGAGTGATCCAGAACCCTGCAGAATGAAACACACTGAAGATCCTGAAGAACAAAGAGGTTGGTGTTTATTCTTCATTCATTCATGATGCTGAAGAACATTCATGTTAGAAACATTCAAGCACTTCTTCACATTTAGATGCAGTTACACTATGGGAAATGGTACAAAGTGTTCTTGTTTGTTTACAACAAATGGTCAGTAAAGGGAGGTTTGAGGAACTGTTATATTGATTGTCAATATCAGGTCCAACTAAATATTTTAGCTGTTTAATTTTACATTTATAACTGGCTCACATTTTTTTGCAACCATTTTGACAGTTCTCAATTTTCGATTAGATTTCTATTCACAAGCTTGCGATACAATATCAATTGTTTTGGATATACTGAGATAAAGTACATGGCAAATGTTCTCAGGGAAAGAAAATCTCTAAAATAATGCTGTAAACTACACATGGGAGTCAGTTGGTACTACATTAATATAATATTGAAAGTTAAAGGGTTAGTTCACCCAAAAATGAAAATTCTGTCAGTAATTACTCACCCTCGTGTTGTTCCAACCGCGTAAGACCTTCGTTCATCTTCGGAACACAAATTAAGATATTTTTGATGAAATCAGAGCTATGTCTCACTCCTCCATAGGCTGCTATGTGACCGAAACTTGCTGGCCCAGAAAAGTTATTAAAGAGATCGTTAATATAGTCCAAGTGACTCCAGTGGCTCAATCTTAAGTATATCAAGCGACGAGAATACTTTTTGTGCGCAAAAACAAACAAAAATAACGACTTTATTCCACTTTTCATTTCCTTCCCTCTGGGCCTCGTAGTGTTTTTGCGCTGCGCGTCTGTGTTGCACGTCATCACGCATCACACACATGACCGGCGTTGACCAATAGTGAGCCTACGTGGTGACGTGTAACACAGACGCGCTGCGCAAAAAGACTACGCAAACCAACTAGAGGCCCAGAGAGAAGGAAATGAAAAGTGGAATAAAGTCGTTATTTTTGTTTGTTTTTGCGCACAAAAAGTATTCTCGTCGCTTGATATACTTAAGATTGAGCCACTGGAGTCACTTGGACTATATTAACGATCTCTTTAATGACTTTTCTGGGCCAGCAAGTTTCGGTCACATAGCAGCCTATGGAGGAGTGAGACATAGCTCATATTTCATCAAAAATATCTTAATTTGTGTTCCGAAGATGAACGAAGGTCTTACGCGGTTGGAACAACATGAGGGTGAGTAATTACTGACAGAATTTTCATTTTTGGGTGAACTAACCCTTTAACATTTACTGATTTGTATACAAGTTTTACGCTTAAATTACATTCAAGGATGTTTTTTATAATAATAAAGTTATACTAACTTTACAATTACATAATCATATTTCTACCTTTAAACGGCACCTATTATGACCCTTTTCACAAGATGTAAAATAAGTCTCTGATGTTCCCTGAGTATGTATGTGAAGTTTTAGCTCAAAATACCCAGCAGATATTTTTTTACAGCATGTTTAAATTGTCATTTTTTGGAGCTCGGAAAAACATGCTGTTTTAGTGTGTGCCCTTTAAATGCTAATGAACTGCTGCTGTCGGCCCAGGGGGCGGAGCCTCACGAGCTCGCGCTCAGAGCCAGGACAATCTCATCTGATAATATCAATACAGAAACTCTCAGTTGCGGTGTTCATTTCGACTCGGAGTTGGACAATAATGCCCACAGAGCCAGAGAATATATACTTTATGGAGATTGAAAATGTATAGTTTAGTTTAATTATGGTTATAACTTATTTGTCATCTGCTTTTATCCACCATTACTGTAATAAAAGCCTGCTGTAGCAGACCTCGTCCGAATGATGACCAAAATATACTGATGAGTTCAATAAAGTTTATTGTACATCACACAAAAGATGAAGCATTAGTTTTACTCCAGAAAATCACTGTAAGAGCTGCTAAATAAACACAGTATAAGATGTGAGCATTTAAGTCTTCTCCAAAACTCTCTCTCTCTCTCTCCCTTTCATTAGCATGGAACATACACAGCGAAGTACACAAAACACTCGTTACAACTAACAGTAAACATATATACACACCTTTTCAGTCTGTGCTTAATAAACTGGTACACTGTATATCCGTATAGCTACACGATGAGCAAAAAGTGCGCGCTCACTCTCATTTCTGCCGTGATCAGCAACGTTAGGCCTGTCGCTCCAGAGACTGTAAGCTGGGAGTTGGTTCAGATCCATCCTCGAGTGACAACAAGAGTAAATGAATACTGCTATGTTCATTCTTACATCCCACAACAGAACACCTACATTTCTTAGGAGACATTACCAGCTGTCGTTGAAACTGGCGGATGGTGTACAGATCACAGAGGGCGGGGTCTATTCAAAAACCACAGTGTCAATCAAACCACGTCGGTGGGGCTTGTGCAATTCTACGTCACATTGCATAGAATCTTAGAACAGCTCGTTCTGAGACAGTGCTTATGATTTATTGAGATTGTAAAAAAAACACTTGGTGGATTTTTATCATTCTAGGGTGGTTTTGCTCACACACTGCCAACACACATTTATGTTCAAACACCATTTAAAAGTGAATTTTGCATAATAGGTGCCCTTTAAATATACACATTTAAATGGTGGCTGTCATAAAAACTTTACTGATTTATTCAAACATGCATTAAATATCGAACATTAAAAATTATAATGCATATGTAATGTGATACATATAATTATCAAAATGCGCCTCTCTAGAATTCATTTTTCTAACTGACTAACAAGTTATGGTCTCTGAATATGGTTTTATTTTTTGTATGATTTATAATTTTTATGATACATACAAGGTTTAAAGAAAATAAGTAAACAACCAAACAAATAAATAAATGGGTATAAATAAGTAATAATAATAAAAAAAAGGTAAAGGCGAAAAAGAAAAAAAAAAAGAAAAAGGAAGTTAGTATTAAAATAAATATAAATACATTCTCATCAGCAGATAACACTGGAAAACAGAAATACTGAGATAGACCAACAAAGTATTAAGTGCACTTAAAACTTAATTCTAAACATCAATGTAAAATTACAAAGTACTATCTGGAATGGAAAGGGTTAATCAGACACATATTAAAGATTGCAGAGTCTGTACATGTGCTAAAAAGGGCTTCCAGATTGTAGAGAATCGTGCACTGTGCCGGTGAAGAGAAAGTCAATTTTTTTCAAGTTTGATGAAATACAAGGCGTCTTCAATCCACCTAGAGTGTGATGGGGGATGGAATATGGTTTTTCTGAGGTAAATGTGACGTTACATGACATTGTTTACAAGACGTCTTTCCGTGGTTGAAACACTAATTAGGCCTAAGCGATTCCATGAGACATGTTACGTGTTTAGATGAGTTTTACTGTATGTTTTAACACACCTTCAGATGTCCATTCATGTTTATTTTGAGCTTTAACTGAGATTAAAGAATATTATTAGGAGATGATCAGTTCATGTATGCTTCTGTCACGCCACATTAAACAGCGCCAAAACGGTTTATATTTTTTTGCATTTTGACGTAATTTCAAACCATAGACTTTGTTTCATAACAAAAGTAACAAAGCATAAAGATTATTGCGATTTATTGGATGGGATGTGCGCTACAATGTTCCGTTAATTCATCAACTGAAAACAGAATAGACTAATCGATTCTTGGGATTCTTGCGAAAATCATTATTTTTTACCCAGCCCTAATAAACAGTAAACTGTATTAAGTAGTGGTGGGCATAGATACTTTTTTTTTAATCTAGATTAATCTCACTGTAATCTTGGAATTAATCTAGATTAAAATGTCTCATTTGAATTCTGCCGAAGGCATTCAGATTATGTGTGCTACCCAAATAATGACTAAAGGGCACATGTTTCTTAAATACAAATGATTTTATTTTTATTTTTTACTTTGAGCAATGATGGAGCTATAATAGACTCTTCTTATGAGCATATAAAACAAAACAGCTCCTTGGAAAAAATTAAATGTAGCCTAATATTGTAGTAGTTATAAACAAAGGTCTATTTTTAGTTCAGATTAACATTCGAGGGCAGCAATTTTATTCATAATGTCAAAATAAAACCAACGTAATGTTACTTGAAAGCATTATAGCCTACTATTCCTGCCAAACTTCCATGGTTGCAGTTAGTGTTACTACAGTAAATCCATGGTGAATGTTGCAGATCTGTGGACACCGGATGGCACAATATTTCTTCCTGGCTTCCACGCACTGTTTGATCCGTTAATAACGGAGAAATGTGAATGTTTCTCACTAGATCTCGCAGCAATGTTATTACTTCTGTGGCGAATTCAAATGCTTTCTTTACTGGATCTCTCTTAGCGCCGTGTAGTAACCATAGACTGTAAAAAAAGATGGACGACGCCCCTTCGCTCTCTTCCATTGATGAGAACTGAAGCCGCCAGAGTCCCGATATGGCGCTGACATATTGGAACTTGAGTCTGCGCAGTAGCGATCTCGGGACCAGACCTGCGCAGTAGTGAGCAGGAAGTAAAGCCGCAAAATCAACGCTCCGCCCTCACTCTCGCAGAATGCACTCAGGGAGAGGATTCTGCACACTTTTTTAAAAATTGATTGCAGTACGTCAAGAGGCTTGTTAAAATAAAGTAAATACAATCTCCTCAGTCCTCCGAAGATCCCGAAAAAATGTCCGTTGGTGCTTCAGTGACTACTTCGCTCAGAGAACCTGTCAATCACAGCTGTCAGTCATGACGTTACACCACCGCATCACGTAACTAACTAAAAAACAACTTATTTTTGAAACAGACACTTGAACTAACATCAGCGTGATAAAAACGACAGCAAATGAAAGAAACCACCTTTGGAAAAAAGATATTTGAAGTGTAATTTAATTGTTTAGTTGGTCTCACGTCCCGTTGAATAACATGGGGAGGCGGGGCTTATGACCTATACTAGGACCAGTCACCGGGGGGCGATCGAGACGTTTTGGCTTCACTTTTCAGGGCTTGTGCGGCACGCTTGGTAGTAACAGTGTCGCTTGATCAAGATCGGCTCGCGCTGCTTTGGTCCAAACTGATAAACGGTCCGTCAACCACACAATAACGAGCAGTTTCGTTCCGCTTACATTACGTTTGCCATTTGATGTCGGACAATGTTGTGGTCGCGTCAGCGTCTCTTACATTATGATCGCTCAGCTCCCAACCCAACTTTGAGAATAGATTAACGGCGATATTTTTTTTATCGCCCGATAAGAGTCTCACGTTAACGCCCCACCACTAGTATTAAGTAAATAAGCTTGAATCCCAGAATGGCTGACAGTGATGTAAACATAACCTATTTATCGGTTTTCCTGTCATTAAAGAACACAATCCAGAAGAGTCTCAGAGTCTCTCAGATTTCAAACACACTCCAGTGAGGAAGAGACATAGACTGTAAAAAAAAATATGGACGTAGTGTCCGTGACGTCACCCATAGGTTTCTGAAGAGCATTTTTGAAGCCTAAAGTGGGCGGAGTCGGCCGTCGCCATCTTGGCCTCGTGTCACCTTGCGTCACCTTGCGTCACTCCTGGTTAACGGAAAATGGGCAAAGAGGCGGGGCGTGAGTAGCCTGAGGAGCCTGGCTACCAGAGTTAGCTCAGGGAGGTAATGCTATATGCTACTGACAGTACCAAGTCTGCGACTGCACTGAGCCTCGCGCTAAAGTGTCAGTTGATAATGTAAAGCCAATTAAAAGTTCCTGTTTTTGCCCTTCGAAATATTATAATAGTTAAAAGACATGGCTACAAGTGAGACTGTGTATCGTGATTCTGTACTATTCTGCTATTTGAAAATGTATTATGCAGTAACTTATTACTCTGAGAGAGAGTGTGTGACAGTGATTTATGTGCATACATGATGTCAGTCACTCTTTTTTTATAGTCTATGGTCCGTCAGCGCGGCATCGCTCGTCAAGTTCGTAGAGAGCTTATTCAGTCCATTTTAAATTCTGATTTTAGCCGCCTCTCAAATGGGTTAAACCATAGATATATTGCCTATGAAGTTCAAGTAAATGCGCTAGAAAATCCGCGCTCATTCAAGGATGTGCATTTATTGCATGGATGGAGAAAGCGCCGACGCCTGCATGATTTCATCTGACGGTACATAAGCATATTATAATCTATCTGTTCCGTGAGAGCAGAACGAACGAGCCTTTATATCTATAGACGTTTTTAAATCTGAAAACTCCAAAAACCAACGAAATTATCAGACATCCATTAGTGCATGTTCACAGAGGAAAACAACTGAAATTCAGCGCTGGTTGTTCTCTCGAACGATACCCGACGACAACGACGGAGCCGTGGGCGAAGTAAGGGTGTATTAAATTGTATGAATTAATCCCGAAATAAGCACAAACACTGCAGAAATGGCAAGTTCAGCAGCTAAAATTTGCTGAGGTGAAGTGAGTAGTGACGCGGCTAACAGCAGACAAACGGCTAGCATTGACATCAGTGGTAATCAACCTGTCACTCAAAAGTGGACACACCCTTAATTATGCAGAACTTTAAATATTAATCAACTAAACGGATGAGTTATAAAAAAAAGCACCCCCCTCACAGTTGTTATGAAGGGTAAAATTAGCTGTATAGACCAAAGCCACATAGAGATCCAGGCTGTAAACATGTTTTTTTCTGCTGTAAAGTTGGTAATTTTAACATGGGGGAGATACAGATTTGACTCACTTCTGCAGCCAGTGCAAGCGCCCAGTCAATGAATTGCAGTTTAACTCACTTCCGTGTTGGTTTCAAGAGAGAGACGGGGAGGTTGCCGCTTGGGAAGAGAGCGACTCCCCATAGACACCAGACTTGTGTTCGATTTCTTTATATGTGGTCGAGCGGTTATTTTATTTTTACCTCTGGATTTCATAGCTTTGTAAGATAAAATCCTTCGGTAACACTTTACAATAAGGTTCCTTTATTAAACATTAGTAAATGTATTAACTAACATGAACTAACAATGAGCAATACATTTACTACTGTTTTTGTTAATCTTTGTTAATGTTAGTTAATACAAATAAAGCTGTTCATTGTTTGTTCATGTTAGTTCACAGTGCATTAACTAATGTTAACAAGATTTTAATAAAGTATTAGTAAATGTTGAAATTAACATTAACAAAGATGAACAAATGCTGTATAAGTGCAGTTCATTATTAGTTAATGTTAACTAATGTAGTTAACTAATGAACCTTATTGTAAAGTGTTACCAATCCTTCTTTACTAGACCTGATAATTATTTTGGTATATAATCATATAAATATTAAAAAGTAGAAAAAAGTAGCATTAAATAGGGCCCTATAAAATCCGTTTTATTTTTTCCCAAATTCCGTTTTTTCCGTTTTAATTTTTGGAAATTCATTTTTTTTATACCCTTTACTGTTATTTTAGTTGTAAAAAGAGTGTTTTTAATGTTAATGATTAAAATGTACACAAATAAAATAGGAATGACCTTACATTTATTGAGGTAACAAACAAAATAATTTAAGATAATATAATTTTAAAATATAATTTTAAGAGGTGTTAAATGTGGTTTGATTTGTTTACATTAGTGAATGTATTAGGCTAACTAACATGAACCATAAGCAATACATTTTGTTACTGTATTTATTAATCTTTGTTAATCTTAGTTGAACAAACAATGAACAGCTGTATTTTTATTATGTTACTTCACACAGTGCATTAGGCTAACAAATGTTAACAAAGACAACTTTTTATTTAAATAATGTAGGCTACTAGTAAATGGTGAAATTAACATTAATAAAGATTAATAAATGCTGTAGAAGTGCAGTTTATAGTTAAAGCCACACCGTGGACTTTGTGACCTAAAGAGTTGGCGCATACGAGTTATTTTAAATGATTCCTCAGGCCAATATACAGCGTTTGACACTATTAATGCTCCGAGCGGGGCTGCCCTCTTGAAATACCGCCTATGTAAGTTTGGAGAAGACGGACCGTCGTTGGCCAGGTCATGTGACCTGGAGAACGTATCGCTTTACGGCCATCACGTGACCATAGGCTCTGATATACTCATGGAGCAGACTTTTGCGACAGTGCTGCGGCGCTTGTGGCCTCTAGGGGCGCTAGACGTGAAAGTTACAGGTCTAGCGCCCCTAGCGCCCGCAAAAGTTCCGCGGTGTGGCTTTAATGTTAGCTGATCTTTAATAAATAGCCTAGAGTTTAATAAATGGAACCTTATTGTAAAGTGTTACCGATTTGTTATAGGCTACACCGATTCAGTGTTGGACAGATCAGTTGTTTTAACCATTCATTAAAGTGAATCGGTTCAAAGGAGTCATTAGTTCGTGAATCGGACGTATCATTAGCAGACTTGTACGCGTTGTGTGATTATCCCAGCAGTTAGGACATCGCACAAGATTTGTCAACACAGAACACATTTCATCATTGGATAGGTTTAGTTTAGTTTATTGAAAGTGTTTTTTATGTCAGCTGAATGGGCGGAACGCTTTTCAGAGAAGAAGGCAATGTAAAAAAGTTTTTTTTTGCACAATTCACACCCAGCGGTAATTCAGGAAAAAAATATCCGAATGCTCCACGTGTAACTTCGGTCTTCCGATCTTTTACCATTGTGTCAATTCTCAATTGATTTAGATTAATAAGCGCGAGGGAGCGAGAGAGAGCAAGACAGTTTGAAGATGGTCGACTGGTCCTCTCTCTCTCTGCTCGTTCTTTCTGTATGCGCAGCAGTCATACATCACTTACCGATCAAATAAGGCTTTGGCGAGACAAAAAGAGAGAGACGCGTGAGTGACAGAGAGACGGAGGTAGAGCAGGGAAAGGAAATGCAGCGGAATGAATAGGCTACGCTGCGTGTTTTATGAAGCGTAAACAAAAAAAAAATATATAACGAAACGCAATAGGCTAAAGGCTATGTGGCGGCCGGTGTTGATTCTGTGGCGCACTGACAAGAATTAGTCTATGTGTGGGAAACACTGCGCCCAGATTTGCTTCCCCCGGTCTACATTTTCCTCAGACATGTGTCTCCCACACAAAAACTGAATTTTATTCCAAATATGTAAAATTCCGCGTTAATTTGCCAATTCCGCGATTCCGTCCGCGATTCCGTGATTGCGGAAATTATAGGGTCCTAATAGAGTTCGGGATCGTTACGTCACGTCGCAATGCATTGTGGGAATCACGGTACGGAAGTAGATTTACTGTATAGTAGCGTATAGTAGGCAGTAGGTAACATTGGTCATTTGGTCATTAATTTAGGTTATTTTTTGGAAAATGGTTCAGTATTGTGAACTGCTGTAATCGGTCTCATGATCGACAGGGCAAACGCCTCATAAATCATATTAGTTTTCCCCATTTTCGTCGGATGGCTTGGGTCGCCGCTGGTCGTCAATATACTACCGGACGAAAACAGTGGATTATTGGACGTATGATAAATTACTCCTGAAGTGTAACAAACCCACATAGACACGCTTCATAGCTCACAGAATCTGACAAGTGTGTGTGTCACCACTGATGCTTGATTAACGGTGTGAACGATTGTTTTCTCCGCGTTTACTTTGAGGATCTGCAGATCTTGCACTCATCCATTTGTGAACTGCAAGTGAGCCTCCAGTGACAACTTTTAAAATTGATCGGAGCAGAGACTTCAAACAGAAAGCACAAAGCCTTTTTTTAAAAAGTGAATTTCGTTTTGCATTAATTTGTATTTTAATAAATGTTTCGGCGCGTGAACTGGAGGTCTCATAAATTAACCAAAACTCAGCATATAAGGTAGTCTTGCCTCACAGACCTGAAAAATATATCTATATTGAAATGTCTACTTTTAAACGAACAATTCAAAACGAAAGAAAACAGATCTGCTCTCTGCTTATGTAATCTGTTTGAAATGTGCATTTCTCTCTGGCGTGTTCACTGCTGCGAAGATCGCGAGTCAGCATATCGTCAACCTCATCTTTGCAGCCGACTGTGACAAAAAATCACTTGTTTATTAATAAACAATTAAAATGTGTGTGATGGGGCTTGAATGTTGTTGCCAAGGGCACATTAAATTGTTAATCCGGCCCTGGATCGGAGGTGTAAGCGCTCACTCCACCAGGTAGGAGAAAATATCAGGGAAACTGAGGCTTGGTAAACTTTCATAATTATTACTCCATACTTTGTTCATAGGGATCGATTCCACCTATAATCATAATTTTTTTTAAGTACCGTTGTTTGGCTTCATTATGAAGTTTGTCCGTATATGGTATAGCCAACTTTTTTTTGTCACGGTCCATAACTCTTTCTGTACCGGCCGGCTACGCTAATATCTTATTATAAACCGGCTTTTGCGGTGCCTCTAAAATGGCCGCCGTTACCCACAATGCACCATTCCATAACATCTACGCCCGAGCTCTATTAAAAAGTTTATTTTATCTCAGTCTCGAATAAAATTAAATTGTAAATACTGTAGTTTTTTAAGGCCAAATCTTGCTAACCATGTAGGCTTACTATTACTAAAAAAAGGGGGTAAGCACACTTACGTTCTTATTGGTGTTCTGAGTAAATTATTTGTTTGAACACTTTACAGTATGGTTTGATTTGTTAACATTAATGCAGTGGTTCTCAACCTGTAGGGCCCGCGGACACTCTCCCGGGGGGGGGTGCGAGTAGGCTACAGGATGAGAAAAAAAACACCCGAAATTCCCCCCATGTTGAAATGCAAGTGGTTGGACTATTATAACACACAAACAAATCATCCTCCTGGCGACTTTTTTTTGTCAAAACCGACTAGCAACAAATCTAGCAACTTTTACTGGTGTTATTGGAGACTTTTGTGGTGTTTGGAGACTCAAAAGCACGTATCACTCTGCAGTTGCTGTGCTCAACGAGCAGCGGGGGCTGCCGTGACACACACACACACACACTCACCCACTCACTCACTGACAAAGGACTACAATCAAAGGACTACAATCGTTAAGTCTTAAAATATAATCTGCATTGCCCACAAAATCGCTATTTTGTTCGTTGTATTAAAGATCGTGTCTAAGCTCCGACTGATTAGCCCCCGATACTAGTCTCTCAACATAGCCACACACATCGTTACATCATAGCCTAAACTTTATTGAAAACATAACTCGAGTCAGTCTTTTCACGTAGTGTTTAAGCGTAGCGCGTCTGTGTTGTACGTCACCACGTATCACACATGACCAGCGTCAGCCAATAGTGAGCCTACGTGGTGACGTGCAACACAGACGCGCTACGCTTAAACACTATGTGAAAAGACTCGAGGCCCAGATAGAAGGAAATGAAAAGTGGAATAAAGTCGTTATTTTTGTTTGTTTTTGCGCACAAAAAGTATTCTCGTCGCTTTATAAACTTAAGATTGAGCCACTGTAGTCACTTGGACTATATTAACGATGTCTTTAATACATTTTCTGGGACAGCAAGTTTCAGTCCCTTAGAAGCCTATGGAGCAGTGATCCAGCACTCAGATTTAATCAAAAATATCTTAATTTGTGTTCCGAAGATGAACGAAGGTCTTACGGGGTTGGAACAACATGAGGGTGAGTAATTACTGACAGAATTAGCAACAATAATAGATAATACGAAAATAAATAACTTTAATATTCGTAAAACAATAACTTATAACTAATATTTGTCAAAGTGTTTCAGAGAGGTGTTTCTCTTTATTTTTCAACCTCTTCATAACTAGGTAAATGCCTACTGTTGGAAACATTTGTCAATGTATACACCTGGCTGCACAGAATAGATAATTAGGAGATCAATGAGAGGAAAATATTGCCAAAAAAGAAGAGAAAGCATTTACAACAAAAAGTTATTTTTTACTGAATCTCTCTTTTATCGAATGTAGAGGGAATAGTATAGCTGTTCTTAAATATGGAGAAACATGAAATAACATACAAGCATCCACTACATTACATGAGCTTGGCATTTACAATCACTTATTTTGGTTTGGTAGGCTTATTGGATAAATGGTCTAATTCTGAGGATAAGGAGAAAAAGAAAAGCAAAATCATTGCATAAATGTAATTCTGCCATGTGTTGATACTCTATGTTTGACCTCAAGGATTAGACAGGAAGTCGTAGAAGCAAAATAAGTAAGTAAGTAAGTAAGTAAGTAAGTAAGTAAACTTTATTTATATAGCACCCATCACAGAAAGAATCACAGAGTGCTTTACAAGTAGCAAGTATACAATTTAAAAAGCATCATACAAACATAAAAACATAAAACATAAAAACACAATCAACTAAAAGCTTGTCTAAATAGCAGTGTCTTCAGCTGTTTTTTAAAAGAAACAATAGAATCGGCCACACGCAATGACAAGGGCAAGGCATTCCACATTTTTGGAGCAGTCGCCTGGAAGGAGCGATCTCCCCGAGTTTTAAGGCGGGTTTTAGGTACCATCAGGAGATTTTGACCTGAGGAGCGAAGAATACGAGACGAAGAGTAAGGGGTCAACATGTCAGTGATATATTGAGGCGTCTGTCCATGTAGTGCTTTAAACGTTAAAATTAAAATTTTATAATCAATTCTGTATTTTACCGGAAGCCAGTGGAGAGTAGGGGTGTGACGAGACACTTACTCCACGAGACGAGACGAGACACGAGATTGGGTTCACGAGAACGAGACAAGACGAGATTTTTACACAATTTTTAAGAAATCCTCAATGATGAAATATATGAATGGAAAATAGTATTTTATTCAACTGAAAATCACAAAATGCAAAACAATTTAGGGGCATTTTGAAATCAACTTGTAATGAATGTTATTTTACTTCTATTTTAATGAATTCTATGCAGTAAAGGACATGCAAACACTGCTAAATGTTTTGCTATAAACTCTACCGTCTGGCTTCTCCCCTGTACGATTTCACATGAGAAATCGAACTCCTTTCCACAAATCGAACATAAAAAAAATAAAACAGTATAAATAAAATAAATATAAATAACTGAAATAACACTTTAAATGCAAACAGTAAGTGTGTATCCATAATCAAAGTAGCCTACTGCTCTCTCTCAAAACTACAAGTTCAAACAGAAAAAATTTTTTTCTTCAAGCATGAAAAAGAGATAAATTAACTACAGAACAGACTAAGATTATGGTCATGTTCTTTTTCAAGAATTTAAGCATGTCGACGATTTCTGGCAGCAGTTGAGACATTTGGGCAGTAACTAGGGCTGCACGATATGAGGAAAAGCTGCGATGTGCGATAACATTGTTTAATATTGCGATGTCGATATGACTTGTGATATGTGAATGTTAGCTATACTGTTCCCATGTCTTAGTGCTTTAATAGGTTCTTTGCGTGATAGGTCAAATGTTTATTACCTGCCTGGTTCAGATTACACTATTTTCGCGCGATTTTGGCACGATCCGTTTCGTGGAGATTCGTAAAGGACAACGGGCGTCGGGACGCAAGATTCGATCGTGTCATAGTGGGCGACAACCTACGCGTCTGCGATGCTTCAGGACATCACGACAGAAAGACTAGCATGTTTAATTTTAACGGTCCTCCACGACGGGTTGAGTGTGAGCGAGAGTGAGTGCGCGCGAGTGAGTGAGTGAGCGAGGGACAGTGAGTGTGTGTGTGTGCGCGGAGTGTGTGTGTGATTGGCCCGGCACACAAATGATTTAAAAGTGGCAAGGGCATCTTCAATACTAATTTCACCCTCACGCTCCATCACGCTGACATCACAACAACTCACGAGACAAAGTTTGACCTCGACGAGAAATCTCGTCGCGTTTTAATCTCGCGAGATCTCGTAACACGAGATCTCGTCACACCCCTAGTGGAGAGTAAATAAAATCGGAGTAATGTGTGCCCTTCTGTTTGTTCCTGTTAAAAACCTGGCTGCGGCATTTTGAACCAGTTGGAGACGGCTCAAAGAACAATTGTTAAAACAAGTGAAAAGAGAATTACAATAATCTAACCGTGAAGAAATAAAAGCATGAATGATCATCTCCATGTTAGTTTTGGGCAGTATTGTTCTTAATTTAGAGATATTTCTCAAATGATAAAAACAGCTTCTGACCAGCTGTCTAGAATGACCATCCAAGGACATCGATTGGTCAAACAAAACACCGATCAGATTGACTAACGTTACTCCAAAGCAACGAAGGCGCACACGACACCTTGCAGACAGGAATTGACCGCAAGCACCGCTCAACCAAGAAAGCTCCGGGATCAATTGGACATGGTGACTCTCCACGTTGTTTCCTCCACCTGGCCTGGATACCAGCCCTGGATCCCCGCTTCCTCCTCCTGCCGCGATGCTTGGTGACTAGCAGGTACACCGGCGATGACGTAGAATATTCAATATAAGGAGGGAAAAACTTCGAGGACCAAGCCCCGGTAACTGAGAAGTCGTTCATAGTCTCCTTAATGCGGAAAAGCGTGTGACGATCATATTTTAAAACAGCTGAGACACAGCTATTTGTTATCAAGGCTGATAAAACAAAGAACAACACTAGAAAAACCACAGAAATACGTGAGGGCAGAGACAGAGCAGAGGCAAAGCCGAACACAGGCGCCATCTTGAGATATCGATAATATCGAAAATATCGAAATAAGTGTGTTATGCTGTGCATAAATGCATAAAGTCAGACTCTCTTTAAAGGATTAGTTCACCTCAAAATAAAAATGTCCTAATAATTTACTCACCCCAATGCCATCCAAGATATCCATGTCTTTCTTTCCTCAGTTAATGAGAAATTAAGTTTTTTGAGGAAAACATTTCTGGATTTTTCTTCAAATAATGGACTTCAATTGTAACCAAAGATCTTTGAAACTGCATTGATTTAGACTTCAAAACATTGGTTACAATTGAAGTCCATAATTCAAAGAAAAATCCAGAAATGTTTTCCTCAAAAAAATGTATTTCTCTTCAACTGAGGAAAGAAAGACATGGATATCTTGGATGGCATTGGGGTGCGTAAATTATTAGGAAATGTTCATTTTGAGGTGAACTAATCCTTTTAGAGGGGATTGGTGTGTCAACACAGTTCAATTGCTACAGCACAATAATAATAATAAAAAAAAAATGTAACAAAAACATTAAAACAGGAATAAACATGTGCCTAAAAACATGAACATTTAACATGGCACTGAAAAATAGGTAGCTGTGGTGTAAGTAGGATGCAACTTGCTACCCTCTTTTCACAGACGTTTGGTTTGGTACTTTTCCCAGATCTCAGGCAACACACAGAAGTGTCGAGCGGAGGACGTTGCCGGTTGAGGCTCTGGAATAACTGCTTTTATGTCGTCAAAGTAGTACCAGACCTTTTCTCCCTCATATTTAATGGACGGAATGTAGAATTTATTTGGTCCAGCACAACTCATTGTGTCCACCTCATATTGACCATCTACAATCTAGAAGGTAAAAATTAATAAGAATTTAAGGATTTTTCATCAACAAAACCACATATCAATACCACCAAATAGTTATTTATGTGTGATTATGCCAGGGAACAATGCTCCATCATACTGTACAAGGACCCACTTTCCTTCATCCAGAACTGACACTGCATTTTCCTTTTCTGGCTCCACATTGTTTCGGAAGTCAAACTCTCTTGGACTGAAACAGCCACAGGCAAAATCACAAAAGCAGGACACTTCTCTGGTGTTGATAAGGCCTGGTTTTGTTGATGTTAGCTTAAGGAGAAAATAGTAATTTTTGAAAACTTTATTAAAACTCATATATTAAATACAGACAAACTAATATCAAATGAATGTATGTTTAACATATCTTTAAAACTTAAACATCTCTCTTTTAGAGTTTGCAGGAGAATACCTCAATTAACCCACATAACTGTTTCTTTTTAGTTGCATCCATACTCATAGCATGTACAGTCATTAACTACATTTCAGTACTCAGTTACTTTAGTTCTCCTATTTACAGTTTTAAGGATATTTCATCCAGCGACCCAACATAAAAAATATTTTTTTTCTCTTTTTAGTAATAGTTACTTTAGCCTGTTTGCATTTTGTTTGAAAATGTTGTTCAATATGTTTATTCACCTGATGAATTCTCATTGTCCCAGGTACTGTCTTCAGATCTGGTGGTACTAACTCAGCACTTGTTTTTACATCTTCCTCCGTTATCTTAAAGAGCCTTACAGATGAATTCAGATTTAGCTGCTCAAAAAGAGTATCAGCATCTGGTATGCTGGTACCATAGGACACAATTCTGTCAGCCAGGTTTTTCAAGGCACCACCCACTCAATCAGGAGCACCCTTTCCATGGGACGCCTCTGTGAAATTACATGTTACATGATTAAATCCTCGCATAAATGGCACTGTCGAAGCTAGATAAAAGTTTGTTTTGTTCCGGTACTGAGATGTGGGCCCATCTGAAATGAAGTGGATGTTCCTTGCATTTGGATGTTCCTCTCGTATGCTCCTCAGTACCGGGTCAAGGTGAGCCCATGTGGCTGTGGCATTGTGCTGAAGACAGGCTGAAAGCGATGCAAAGGACTGCACCTTCTCCCCACTGAGATAAATAACTCCAGTATGGAGGGTTACCTGCTGGTTGCCACCTCCAAAGTGAGTTTCTTTTATTTCTCTGGTATATTTACAAGCGTAGTTCTCACTGTAGTCAATATGAACTACTACTTCATTCTGGCTAAGGGACTCTCTCAATTCTCTCATTCTTTCATACTGATGCTTGATATTGTAAATGTGTCTTGAGAAGTTTAAGAGGTGGTCCTGTGTCAGTTCTACAAGCTTTTCGATGGAGGTATGTCTCTTCTCAAGAAAAACATTCCTCACTTCCTTCTCTTCAGTGGACCCATCTGTACCTCTTCTTGGTACAGATTTTGTAACCCACTCCTCCCATATTATGATGTTTCCTTTCAGTGAAGGATCCAGAGTTGTGGGAAATTTCTTATACTTGCAGTTGCTGCATGTCCTGTACATGCAGGACATGTCATTGTCACTACACACACTAGCCCGCACAATGTCATTTGTAGAGGATGTGGCTATGAACCCTAGCTGGTGCAGCTTTTTTATCTTCAGGCCAAAATTTTCATGTGTTTTACACGCACAGTCTTTTACTCTACGGTGGACAATCCAAAATGGCTTAAGTTTACAGAACTGAGACATGGAAAGTTTGTGCCTGGGATTCTCAGACAGAAATCTTCTATGAAGATTTTCCATATTGTCTGTCAAGGCTCTCTTGCGAAATATCTGTCCCTTTTTCCAAATTTCACCAGATTTGCCATTTATTATAGTTGAAACTTCATCTTGGTGAAATAACTGACTAACAATTCTGCGCTTTAATCTTCTCTGGCTGTTGGGTAATATTTCCTGGTGACCTCTTTTTCTAGTTTTTTTATGGACCTCTCTGCCTTCCATGTTCACAAGTACCTGCTTTTTCTCCCTCTTCTCAAGTCTTCTCAGTCTTTTCTTTAGGTTTACAATCTCTTTAGTTCTGTCCAGAAGCTTCTTTTCTGTGTGGCGTAACTTTCCCCTCAATTGTGATAGTCTTTTTTTTCTTCTCTTCATTTTGGGTGATTCTTTTGGGGTAGATGTATTTATTTGTCTTGGTGTCTGTATAGAAATCTCTTTTTTTAGGAGTTGAGCTGATGGAATTACACTGTAAAAAAAATCACAAGTTTAGAATTCAAAAGACAGCTTTAGAACTTTTGAGAATAGTGTGTTATATTAGTTGAATTTAATTATGATTTAAAATGATAATTATTCAATCTTGCATTAACATTATCTAAAAAATATGTGGAACTTCCTTGGTTCTTCTAACTTGAGAATTCAGCTCACCTTTCAAATGTAATATAATTTTTTTTTTAAACACTAAAGAGCTAAAACATAATTCTTATATATATATATATATATATATATTACTGCGACATTTACCTGTTGAGACAAGAATGGCTGTTCTTTTGGGGCGGCTTCTTGAAGAATTTCTTGAAGATTTTCTTGAACTTCGTTTGATTCTTGAATAAGCTGAAGTGAATCATCTTCCTCACTAGATGGTGTTGTGTCTAGTACAGCTTTAAGCTGTTTCTTTCTTTTATAATAACACTTTGAGTTCTCCCGCCATTGTCTTTTTTTCTTTTCATGTTGCTTCTTAGTCAGCTCTTCAGTTTTTTTTATTTTGCCAGTTTGTTTTCGTTTTTGATACCTGGAAGCGGATAGCAAGACATTAAATAAGCAAGTATCACAACATGGGGAAGAAAAATAACTTTTATGTACACATCATCCTATAGTATAAACTTAATGCTTACGGCGTATGCGTCTGTGTGTGTGTGTCTGTGTCTGTGTGTGTGTGTATCCTATACAGGGCCTGAACTTGTGGGGTTGAGCTAAATTTCTTTGTACTGAATTTACAAATAATAAAAAAAAAAAATTACAGTCTGTCACAATGATTAAATTCTCATTTCCGAAACAGAAGTTCTCTCTACCGCAGCTGGCCTTAAATGGTTGCGGTGTATGAGAATGGTGTTTCGGTGGATGAGGTGCCTTGGTATGTTTTGCTAACAATAGAGAATCCATGATGACTTAGCTAATCTTTTACTCAGTGCCTATAATTAGACATTAATGAAGTACAATTTTATAAAAAAAAATGTAAATCTAACAATTTTCTAAATCTAGAAAACTACTTGTTTCGGTAATGATAATCAATATGTCGTGTATACATTTCTGACAAGTGAATATTTTACATTTAATTGGAGAGATATAAAGAGATCATCTTACCTGGTAGCCATCTTGAAGGAACTGGCCCATGTGCTTCTTCATTCAAAATCAAACTTTATTTAAAATTCTGAGTGTACGTTTTAACAGTCCTCAAAAAATGTTGCGGAGGATGAGAACAGCAGTCATGGACACATCATTTTCCTACTTTTTTTCATTATTATTATACATGAATATTCAGTAAATTATTTTTCTGTCATCTGTAATAATCTAGTAGAACATCCATTTATTTATTTTTCAGATTTTTTTATTTTAATTTGTTTAAATTAAAACCTAACATACATTCAGTAAAGTTGGACGCATTACGGTAATGAGAATTTTCCCAGAAAATACAGTAAAATAGAAAATAAAATTATTCCCATGTTGAAGTTACACTTTGTGCAAGGTAGAGATCAGTATTGTCTTTATTTGTATGCTTTTTTATATTACTAAATAACATGTTTAATATTTAAAATCATTAGTGCCATGGTGTTTTAATGGTTTCATGAGAATCACCCTTTTATGTACTGAAAATGCAATTAAACTTTTTTTTCTTTCATTTCAGACCTGATGAAAGTGAAGGAGGAGAATGAAGAACTGAGTGAAGTGAAGGAGGAGAGTGAAGAACTGAGTGAAGTGAAGGAGGAGAGTGAAGAACTGAGTGAAGTGAAGGAGGAGAGTGAAGAACTGAGTGAAGTGAAGGAGAATGAAGAACTGAGTGAAGTGAAGGAGGAGAGTGAAGAACTGAGTGAAGTGAAGGAGGAGAGTGAAGAACTGAGTGAAGTGAAGGAGGAGAATGAAGAACTGAGTGAAGTGAAGGAGGAGAGTGAAGAACTGAGTGAAGTGAAGGAGGAACATCATGTCAAACCTGAAGAAAAACCTTTGAGTTGCTCAAAGACTAAAAATAATTTTTTAAGTTTCACAGCCAAACATAGTCTTGAGATTCACATGAAGGTCCACACCGGAGAGAAGCCGTTCTCATGTAATCAGTGTGGAAAGAGTTTCTCAAAAAAACATAATCTTGAGCGTCACATGAGAGTTCACACTGGAGAGAAGCCGTTCACATGTGATCAGTGTGGAAAGAGTTTCACAACCAAACAAAATCGGGAGATTCACATGAGAGTTCACAAGGGAGAGAAGTCGTTCTCATGTAATCAATGTGGAAAGAGTTTCACAACCAAACAAAATTGGGAGAGACACATGAGAGTTCACACTGGAGAGAAGCCGTTCACATGTGATCAGTGTGGAAAGAGTTTCACAGCCAAACATAAGCTTGAGATTCACATGAGTGTTCACACTGGAGAGAACCCATTCACATGTGATCAATGTGGAAAAACTTTAGCAAACAAACATAATCTTGAGATTCACATGACAGTTCACACCGGAGAGAAGCCGTTCTCATGTGATCAGTGTGAGAAGAGTTTCACAAGCAAACAAAATCGGGAGATTCACATGAGAGTTCACACTGGAGAGAAGTCGTTCTCATGTGATCAGTGTGGAAAAAGTGTATCAAACAAAAAAAATCATGAGCGTCACATGAAGATCCACACCGGAGAGAAGCTGTTCATATGTGATCAATGTGGCAAGACGTTTCTTTTGGCATCAAACCTGAAGACACGCCTGACAGTTCATACAAAGGAGAAGCCACATTCATGTTCTGTATGTGGAAAGAGTTTTTCAGTGCTGAAATATTTACAAACACATCAGAAAATGCACACTGGTGTGAGAGAGTACATGTGCTTTGAGTGTGGGAAGACTTTTACTACAGCGATATATTTAAAACGGCACCAGAGAATTCACACTGGAGAAAAACCTTACCAGTGTTCACACTGTGACAAGAGATTCATTCGGTCACAACATCTGAAAACACATGAGAGGATCCACAGCGGAGAGAAGCCGCACACGTGTGATCAGTGTGGAAAGTGTTTCACTACTAAAAGTCACCTGAAGAGACACATGAAGATCCATGCAGTGGAGAAACCACATCACCACAGTCTGAAATCACAGTAAGTAGTTCATCTTTATGTGCTGAGAAACAAAATCTCTTCTGTGTAAGTTAGTCACAGTCAAATATCTCTTCTCCACCTATAGTTGGCGCTGTTTCACTGTGGCTGCTGTTGAATCATCCAGGTCGTGAATGAGGCCGACACCTGATGTGATTGTAAAGCGCTTGGTGTGTACTAGGGATGTTAACCGACGACCATTTAACCGATGGTTGACCGTATCAACGTTAACCGATCAAAGTTGTCGATAGTCGGTTAAAAAAAAAAATTGATCTCTAAATTAGGCTATTATAGACAGTGGACTAAACGCTATAGCCTACAGTTAGCCATCTCTTTCCAAGATCTTTTTGTGTAAAGTGAACAAATCCCTCACTCAATTTTTCAAAACTCGCCTGTTTGTAGGCTACTTAATAAAACAATAAAAACATTTGGCGTGAGGTCACAGCGTTTGGGTTCGCGCTCGCGCGCTCACAAGGTTTGCGAAAAGTAAAGGCTACAGGCTAAAACAGGGCAGACGACAGGATGAAGCCTGCAAAGAAAAGTAGTGTGTGGGAGCATTTCACCAAAAAGAATGACACAGATGTAAGTTGCAAATCCCGCTGTAGGGGATTTTAAAAAAGTGACGTGAGTGGAAGGGCGGTGCGGGGGCTGTGTGTGTGTGTGAGCGGGAGGCAGAGCGGCAGAGAGATGCGACAGAGTTGCGAAATGGCTGTTATTTCAAATAGCGTAGACAAAATAAAACACATTCTAAATATGTGTCAATAAGACTTTTGACTAATGGATGTCCTTGCCTAGAGTTTTTTCTTCAAAATGATGTGAAAATTATCCTGCCTAATCATTCACATAACACAATGCATTGATTTAAATTTTGCAAAACACTTTCTGTCTGGAAAGGCAATATGCGGAGTGGGCGTCAACGATCATGCATATTTAGTGGTTCGCACCTGGAGACAATGGGGCCCGCATACTTAATGAGCCATTCATTCAGGTGTGTCACAAGAAAGAATGCAAAAGCAACAGTTGGAAGCATCTCAATTTTTTTTTTTTTTTTCCACAAATTGTGCTTGCAAATTGGCCTATAATATCAAAAGGAAAACATGTCTAGTAATTGTGCAGTTAATTCTCATACTGTATTTTCAGTTTTGGAATATTTATCCTCTCCCCAAATTTGTCACTAATAAAACACAATAAAAAATTATTTTAAAGAAAAGGCTTATATTTACCTTTTATTAGTTTGTTAACAATTCAAGTGTAATCTTTCTTTGTAAAAACTAAATTATACATTTTATCATACATATTTCAAAGTTAAGGATTCATTACTTGAATATAGCCTAGGCTACATTGGAATAAACACTATAACATATTATTTGATTATTTTTGACAAAACATACTATATTTAACGTATGAGCAAAAATTGGCAAACAAAAGCTTATTTGAGGTGGCAGATATTTTACAGTAAAAATGTATAATCTATCCAAAACTAATCAATGAAATGTTGTCTTTCATATGTCTGTAACATAGTAACTTTCGTTTTTATTATAAGAAATATAAATGTTAATTTGCAGTTTAATACGTTGCTTATACAAATACATTTTATTTCAACATATTTCACTCGATTTTTACTCAGTAGCCTATAGCAATACAGTTTGCTAAAAGGAAACATTCACAGACAGAAACGATTCAAATTTAAACCTTCTTTTGCCAGTTGTGGTAAACAGCGCGCATCTCTGCCGTTCATTCATTCATTCATGCACAGATACGCGCCGCACTTGAGAATGAAAAAAAAACTTACTACATTATTCCATAGCCTCGGATCTGTTGCTCCTCGTACTTCTGAGGTAAATTTTCCATTATAGTATTATTCCTCACAGCGCTGCGAGACTGTGTAAACAAGTACAATGATCTGATGTGTTTTCTCGAGCTGATGTGGGCGTTCACAGTTTGCAGGATTGCCTCAGTCATTTGCGTTTGAATAGCGCGCGCTCTCCGGGGCGGGGTCACATTACATCTGAATGAGCTCTAATTAGCTCGACTGGAATCGCTCTCTTTTAATACAGATTTCACAAGCTGAGAATATTTGTTTTTTATATAAATTACTTCATTTAAAAGAAGAGAATTCAAGCTTCATGCCTGTGTGCCTGTATGCCTGTTTGACTGAGTATTCGCTGAGTTATGGTTCATTTTCGGACGCGTTTCAGAATTGACTTCACTGACAGAGAGAAAGCAGAACTCGCATCATGTTTATTTTTCTTTATTTGGGGAAAAGCACAACACTTTGTTTTTATTGTGAGTATACACAAAAATAATACACACTTAACAGGATCGATTGATGTATAACACAAGCATATAAGATAAAAAGTAATATTTTATTAATTTTTTTTCACTGATAAGGAAAAAAACGAGCCTATCGCGCCGGCGCGATAGCCGACCTCAGGGGGTTAATAGAGCACCATTTAAAACATTTCAAACAACTGTTTCCAGATGCAAATATTATACCTAAACAGCATTACTTGCTGACATCTTCCTTCTCAGATTAAGGCACTTGGTCCTACAGTGAGGCACATGTGTATGCGCTTTGAGTCAAAGCATTGCTTTTTTAAGCAGTGGGCTTTGAAAAGTAGTTTTAAAAATATCTGTAAGTCTCTTGTGAAGCACAACCAACTTTATGAATGTAGTCAGAATGTGCTTGAGAAACATCCAATTTGTTCAAGTGAAGTTGACATGGGCCCAGCCTCTGAGGTGAAAAATGTTCACTATGGAAGGAAAGATTAAAGACTTCTTAGGAATAGAGCACGTTGAACATATAGTTTCTGTAAAGTGGATTATGCAACATGGAAATAAGCATACATGTGGAAAATCTTTGGTTATTTCTAATGTCATCAATGATACTCCAGAGTTTGCACTTGTAAAAAACATTTATAATTTAAATGCGTCCGTGTAGGCTATTGTTTTGAATGCCAACCTCTCTCTACAGCTGGGTGGAATGATCATTATTTAGCTTATGAGGTAGAAGTTCCCGATCTAGCTCAAGCCAATATTTTCATGGATGCTGAAAAGCTTGTTGATTATACACCATACCACTATGTAGCCTAAACTTCAATAGTAGCAAGTACATTCCACTGAAGTATGATCTCACAGACATCATTAAACATAATTCTTGAGTCTGTATTGAGTGTGGGTATTTGGGCGCAATGTATTTTTTTTAAGCACTACAAACACTGTAATTGATGACAGCATTTATTTTTACTTATTACTTTTGCAGTATGTCCAGAGTGCAACAGAACAGAGAAGGAAACATAATTCCAGCTTTTGCCACTGTCTTTTTTACATATCACATGGACATGATTTGATGCAAATGTAAGAAAAATAGCCATAGCAGATTTGTTGTCTCAATTCAAGTCAAGTCTATTTCTTGAAACAAGACGATTCATCTTTTACAAATAACACAGCAGCTTAAAAACCTTATGACATGTCAAAAAAGCTTGTTTCATCTCAGATATGACTCAAAACAAGATATTTTCAAGACAGTTTCACTTAACAAGATATTCAAGATGGACTGTCTAAAAACAAGCTCCTTTATCTCACTTAAATCTTGGTCTTTAGGTGATTTTGTCTTATATTAAGTGTGATGAGATATTTTGACTAGAAATTAGAAAAATATACTTGGCAAGATTTTGAGTTTTTGCAGTGTGCAGCTTTCTCTTTCTGACATTACTTATTATGGTGAAGATAAAACGTCAAACAGTATTTTCATGTTTTCTAACAGCAGTTCATGTTTTTGTATTTGCTCTGGTGCTTATTAAGAACACAGAGACGAGAGACACTTCCAGATTCTTCCTCTGTTAATGTTAGAAAGGTGTCGGAAATGATGTGATTGCTTAAAGATTACATGTCAAGTATGTGCCATTTAGAGTTTCATGACCAAACTAGTGATTTATAACACAAATCATGTTCATAATATTATAATAGTACATAATTGTGCACAGCAGTTGTTGACCAGATATGATGGGGTTGAAATGACTATTGAACTCATCAGTGATCTTGACTTTGAGCTTAACCTTTCATTTCAAGTTTGTCTCTCATTTGAAATCTCACTTGATTTATTGTTTCTTTTAGACCTGATGGACGTGAACAAGAAAGGAAAAACAGAAGCCAAAAGTCTCCTGCCCTCAGTGTTAAAGGCATCAGTGGCAAAAACATAAACCTTTCCCATCTGAATCGTATCTGGTGACACAGAGGAATACATATTGGTTGTACGAACCATTCTTCTTTAATCACCTTTATTCTACTGGATTGAGCGAAATATTTTTTACTTATTTTTTCCCCTCTTCTTTTGGACTCGCTGGATTGAGAAACTGATTTTTCATGGACTAAGGCCACTATTACATTTTTTTTTTTTTCTTCCCTGAATCTGAACTGAGACACTGATTTTCTGAACTGAGACATTATTTTTTATTTTTTTTTATTTTTTTATTTCTCATTTTACATTTCAATTGAATGAGACAGTTGTTTATATTGTGTTTTGTTTCTCTCTTCTGATATTCAAATTGAGTGAGACGCATAGTCGTTGTATTGTGTTTTTTTTCCTTTTCTAATATTTCACTTCAAGAGTTACTAAGAAAAGAAAATCTAAAAAGATACGAAAAATATAAATACTTGTCTTATGGTTAATACTTACCATTGATGTTTTGAGTGGTTATTCCCCTTTTGTTGTTGTTGTGTTTTGTTATCATTTTTTCCTCCAGAGAGTCGCACTTAATCTTCTGTGACTGGTCTATACTTTGTTTAAACTTGTGACATAGGTTACAAAAATTTGGCGAGCCAGCCAGGAGGACATTTTTTTAAACAAAAATATTAAGTGCAAGACTAAAAGGGGGAAGTTATACTTCACCAAAGAAAAACAGACAAAATGAATATAGTGAAACAAGAAAATATGAACGTTTCAAATGCTGTCCTTGTTAGTGGCCTTGCGTTAACTGAAGCAGACCAGTATGTTGAAACATATTTTCTTCGATATGGTTCTATAAAATGAAACTTACTGATAGATGACCCTACCTCAAAATTCCACCGTAATGCCATAGTGAAATTTGCCCATAGTACTGCCATGCAAAATTTAGGACCTTTACTACCCTTGACATTTGTATGCCCTACTGACCTGAATGTTACTTTTCATATACACCCCTTTGACAGTATGTGCCCTCAGGCTGACACCAGTGAAGTTACTAAGGGGTACCTTGAAGAACTGCAAGCAATTGCCAGTGCAAGCGGGAAGTCATTTCAAGATGTGCTTCAGGAGGAATTGGCGAAGATTCACCAGGTTAGTGTTTCTGAAAAAGAACCAGCAGAGTCACAGGGAGTGAGTTACTGCAATCTTGGTGACAGTCTCCTGAGTCCGGGGGGCAGCAATCCCCCTCTGTTGAGTGATGAGAACCCAGAGTTAAAAAGCCCGGTTAGGGAGAACACAACTACTGCTACACCCTTGCAGACGGAAGCCAGTGGAGCCATACCTGTTACTATGGTGTCCCCAGCCATCTCAGCAAGCATCCTAGACACATCCACGGTACAACGAGTGGTGGTAGAGCACATTGTGAAGGCAAATGAAGCTGTGTCATCGCAACACGCCTTAATTCGCCTTCAGGCCTTTTCTGGTAAAATTCCTCGACGTGGAAATGAGCCAGACTTCAATACTTGGCGTGCGAGTGTCAACCTTTTTATGACAGATCCTTCAATCTCTGATTTGCATCGAACAAGGAAAATTCTTGACAGTCTGCTTCCCCCAGCTGCGGATATTGTCAAACACGTCTCTCCCAAAAGCCTACCTACTGTGTATCTGGAACTGCTGGAGTCTGTATATGGCTCTGTTGAAGACGGAGACGAGTTGCTAGCCAAGTTTATGAGCACTCTTCATAATCAAGGCGAGAAGCCTTCAACTTATTTGCATAGATTACAAGTTCTCATATTCAACAATTCAACAAGTACAACAATTCAACGAGGTGGCATATCTGAAAGTGAAAGAGACTGTTGCCTTCTGAAGCAATGTTGTCGCGGCTGTTGGGACAACGGCCTCATCACTGACCTTCAGCTAGAAAAGAGGAAATCAAACCCTCCTTCATTTGCAGAATTAGTTGTGCTCATTCGGACAGAAGAAGACAAAAATGCCTCCAAAGAGGAACGAATGCGGAAGCATTTAGGGTTAAACAAGCACTGTCCTGCTCCTTCAAAATTGAGAATGTCAACCCACCATATATCTGCACACCCATGCGATGCGCTTGATGTTGACCATGCTGACGCGCTTGATGTTGACCATGCTGACGCAACTCTTTTAAAGTAAGTCTGTGAACTCCAAGCTCAAGTTAGTTCCCTGCAAAAGCATTCTGGCCTGAAGGACAAAACCATTCAAGCGAAATCAGATGAAGTGAGTGCACTAAAAAAGGCTGTCACGGAGTTGCAGGTCCAGGTCTCAGCTATGAAAATGGCAGCTACTGCAAAAAAGAAGAATGATGTGGATGTGACTGAAATTGCTGACTTAAAGGGACAGACTGCTGACTTGAAAGTCCAAATTTCTGCTTCTGAGATGCACAGAAACCGTTTTGAGAAGTTCCCTCAGTCCAGAAACTGTCACAAGCACAAGCTACCTGAATCAAGTGCAACAGTGGTCTTTTTGATACACAATGCCCTGTTATGGCTGCACTTTGTTCTGCACTATGTTCCACAACTTTAACCCCCTGGGGTCGGCAAATGCGCCCGCGCGTTTTGCTGGATTTTCTTCACATTGTTGTACAATAAACTAAAATTACTCCGTCATTTATGGTCATACAGAAAAAAGAATCTGTGAGATGTCTACTTTTGTATGTGTCCATTTACAATCAAATCAAAACATTGCTTTTTTGAAATAAAGAAAATAAACAGGGTGTGCGTTCTTCCTCTCCGTCGCGCTGAACTTTTTTTTCTTGAGCATGTCTTTAAACTGAAACAAAACTCAGCGAATACTTGTCACACATTTATGAGCCATATATCTTTATAATCATTTAAGTGTGTACTTTTAAATTATATTCAAACTGAAAACAAATATTCTCTGCTTGAGTAATTTGTATAAAACCAACAAGATGTCCAGTTTCTCACACGCTTGCTCATTAGTTTTAATGTGACCACGCCCACACGCTCAAAAGAGATTGACATGCAAATCTCCACGTTAAGGAACGCGAACGCGCTCGTTACCTCAAACACAGCACCAAACTTCATCAGTCTGCTTTTCGTCAAGTTTGGAAGACACGCCGTGAGCTTACATTGGATTTAACTCAGAAGAAGAAGAACGCGATTTGAAGACAAGAAAGATGTAAGGTAAGGAATTCTTAATTATTAGTTAATGTTATTGTTGCATAAACTTCACATTGCAGTTGAATCGTTACTGTGTTTGTGGATATCTGCTCAAACGTAGATATGTATAATATGGTAACCATATAATGTATCATATTTTGGATCATATTTTGGAGCGGGCTCTGCGTTTGAATGTATTTTGGAGCGCGCTCTGCGTTTGAATGTATCATATTTTGGAGCACGCTGTGCGTTTGAAAAGCAAAACGCACCAAACAATAGGCTTCATTTTTTTTATATATATAAATCAATATATTTTTCTCTAGCACAACGTTAGTTGTTGCTGAAATCTTTTGGAAGATTTAATTTATTGTTATTATTATTTTATGCAGCACTGCGCGTAGCCTATGCCTCATATGTTCATTATTGTTGGAAAAATTTGTGAGTTTGTGTATTCTGTGAATTTTAAAAATAAATTTTAACCAGAAAAATCTAAAATCTATTCCCAAAATTGTGCAGCCCTATAGTTTCTCTTGATATCAGTATTTTCACAGTGGTTTTTTTTTTTTTTTGTTGTTGTTTTTTTTTTTTTTTTTAAACAGGGCCCAGATGCAACTGAGTCCTGCTGCTTCAACATTCACTTGAGTCTCTGTACATGAACATGGTAAATCAAGTGAAAATCAAACACCTTGGAAATTAAAGGTATATGTTTTTAGGAATGGTCTCTGTCTTTGGATCATTGTTTTCAATAATGTGATTTTTTGTCATTTGTTGTGTATCTTTGGATTATGTTGTGTTGTAAATAAATCCAAACAATCAAAAAGCCATTCTTTTTTAAATCTCCTCATTCTTTGTGCAAGGTTGCTCAGAATGACAGGGCCTGATAGCTTCTAATAGGGCAGTTAGGGGACGGTCTTTGTCTTTCTCAGGTGTGAAAATCCATACATATTAATGAGATGTTTATGCCTCCTGCATAAAGCCTTCTTACACAAAACACGTCTTACAAATTTTAAATCAATATATTGTCTTATCTGAATTGATTTTCACATAGTTTTGGAGCAAATATTCTAGGCTACGTGATACAATTTTCAAAAGTCTTGTGAAGAAATAATCAGTATGGGTTTCATGGCCTTATTTCAGTGACAATTTTTTTGTATTTTCACAAACCACGCATAAATGTCATTATCTCAAAACTACAAACTTTTACATACATGCTGCTGATATACACTCACCTAAAGGATTATTAGGAACACCTGTTCAATTTCTCATTAATGCAATTATCTAATCAACCAATCACATGGCAGTTGCTTCAATGCATTTAGGGGTGTGGTCCTGGTCAAGACAATCTCCTGAACTCCAAACTGAATGTCAGAATGGGAAAGAAAGGTGATTTAAGCAATTTTGAGCGTGGCATGGTTGTTGGTGCCAGACGGGCCGGTCTGAGTATTTCACAATCTGCTCAGTTACTGGGATTTTCACGCACAACCATTTCTAGGGTTTACAAAGAATGGTGTGAAAAGGGAAAACTTATTTATGTCGAATTGCCGTAAAGCAATTCGTGTTTCGTGCTCGTTCTCGTTTCTCACAAGACTTCCAATTTCTATCTTGCCGGGACGGTAATCCCCAAGTTGCAAGGTTGGTTTTCCGCCTGGGAACGCTGGGGGGAGCGGGAAAAGTCACCAATATCACCAGAACAGGTTGTTTAACCATCCAAATGATTTCTAGACAGTTTTAAGTTACCAAGTTCTGCTTTAAAGTTTCAACTAACTTTTCTGAAAACAAAATGTCAAAATATAGGTGAAAATATGTCCGCAGAGAAACAGAGATCGCAGACTTACTGATGAAGGATGCAATCGAGCCGGTCCCTACAGCCGATATGAAGACCGGCTTCTACAACCCGTACCTCATTGTACCCAAGAAAGTTGGTGGGTTACGACCGTGTCCTGAACCGGTCCCTTCACAGGCTGCCATTCTAGATGCTTACGCAGAAACACATTTTAAAGTGCATCTGTCCCCAAGATTGGTTTGAAGCGGTTAACCTGAAGGACACGTACTTTCATGTCTCGATTCTCCCTCTACACAGACCGTTTCTTCGCTTTGCGTTCTAGGGACGGGCATATCAGTACAAAGTCTTACCCTTCGGGCTTGCCCTGTCGCCCCGTGTCTTCACGAAAGTCTCCGGAGGCGGCCATTGCTCCCATGTGCGAGCATGGTGTTTTGCCTGGCCAAGCCGAGAGAGCAGTTGTGCGAACACGGGGACATGGTGCTCAGTCCAGGGTTTCTGCAGGTTTCAGTAAGTCAAATTTAAGACCTTTTTAAGACATTTTAAGACCATAAAGATTGAAATTTAAGACCTACACAACGCATTATCCAAGTTAGATAGTTACCTCGGGATCATTAGAGTATCTATCAATCTATCTATCTATCTATCTATCTAGGATTATCTGATGTGTGTGTGTGTGAGAGAGAGGGAGAGGTAGATATTTTTTTAATAGAAAATTGTACTTTTGCATATTATACTGTAAAAACACAATTATTGTTGATTTTAGTTGATCATAATTGATCATAACTAGAGAGGAAATGATGAGATGATTAAAGTGACCAAAATTATCAGTTATCACAGAATCCTGTTCAAAAAGTACTAATAATACAGAATGAAGTCAATTCAGCAAGTTTTATGTCGAAAAACAGCAAATAACAAATTGATTAGCATCAATATGCACTTTTTGTTTCCTTAACATTAAAATACCATTAAAAATGATGGCCAGATTTTAAAAGAGTGTCTTGCAACATGTTGCAACAAGTTCAAATAAAGTTGACAAAAAAGGTTTTATACAAAGATAAACCTCATATTTCAGCCTTTAAACAATTTTTTATAAAAAGAATGAGTCAAGAAAGATAAATTACTGACATTTACACATTAGCTTATATTTATTAGTAGTGTTTGGGTGCACCCCCATCCTTCATGTTGACTGTGCTTTCAATGTTGTTATGGAAAGGGGTGATTGGTTGGTTCCTGTCACATGACCTGCGGTGTGTTTGCGGCATTCTGAAAAGTTTAGATTTTTTTCATCTCATTGCGCCTGGTAAAAAAAATTAGCGCGTCGCTTCAATTATGAGAGCACTTGCCGCGCGCCTACATTTGAACAAACTTGAGCGCGCAAAAGACGCAATATGTGAACGGCCTCTGGCGAGCTAGCTCATATCAAGCCATGAGCTACTGGTAGCACGCGAGCGACGTGTCGGAGACCCCTGCTCTAAGGCTCCGCTTTGTAGGCTACAACTCGATACTTTTTTGCTACTTTGTAATAACTTTCTGCGGCCAGCGTTTCTGGAAATGAACGAGGGTAAACACTTTTTTAGACCTGACTAAATGAAATTTAAGACCTAGGATGAAAATCTGGCTGTTTTTAAGACTTTTTAAGGCCTTAAATTTAAAGTTCAGAATTTTAGACTTTTTAAGACCCCGCGGAAACCCTGTCAGTCACCTCAGCCACCTAGGGCTTCGGGTCAGCTAGGAAAAGAGCACACTCACCCCCATACAGAGGATCTCTTTTCTCGGTATGGAGTTGGACTCGATCAACATGACAGCGCGCCTCACCGAGGCCTGTGTCCAGTCAGTGTTGAACTGCGTGAGCACGCTCAGATGCAGAAAAGCAGAGGCTTTTTCAGAGGCTCCTGGGGCATATGGCATCTGCAGCCGCGGTTACGCCGCTCGGATTGCTTCATATGAGGCCACTCCAACACTGGCTCCACGATCGAGTCCCAAGATGGGCGTGGCAGAGCTGCTCGTGCCGGGTCCAAGTTACACCGCACTGTCACCAAACTCTCAGCTTGTGGTCGGACCCTTCATTCCTGCGGGCAGGTGTTCCCCGGGCCTAGAACAAGTGTCCAGGCACTCTGTGGTCTCCACGGATGCCTCTGCCACCGGCTGGGGGGGGCACGTACAACAGGCATGCAGCTTCAGGTCTGTGGATGGGGCCTTAACTGCATTGGCACATCAAGTGCCTCGTGTTGTTAGCAGTATATCTTGCGCTGGGCCGCTTCAAGACACCGCTACTAGGCAAGCACGTACTGGTCTGTACGGACAGCACTGCAACCGTTGCGTACATCATCCGTCAGGATGGTTGCGTAAAGGTGGACTACGCTCCCACCGCATGTCACAACTCGCTCGCCATCTCCTACTTTGGAGTCAGAAGCATCTCAGGTCGCTTCGTGCCATTTATATTCCGGGCCTGCTCAACCGTGCAGCCAACCTAGACCAAAGTCTTTGACCCATGCAGCCGAGAGAGGACCTGCTCTCTCAGAGACGGGGCACCCTATGGCACCCGTGTCCGGACCTCTGGAAACTCCATGTCTGGTCACTGGACGGGACTCGAAGGTTCCAGGTGACCTACCCCAGGTGATAGTTGAGACCATCACTTCCGCTAGAGCCCCCTCTATGAGGCGCCTCTATGGATTGAAGTGGAACCTGTTCGTTGAGTAGTGTTCTTCTCACGAGGAAAACCCCCAAACTTGCTCGATCAGAACTGTGATTTCCTTCCTGCAAGCTGGGTTGGAGCGAAGGCTGTCTCCCTCCACCCTTAACCCCCTGTCTTATCAGTGCAAAAGAAAATCAAAATACTCTGTTGATTTTGATCTTACATATAAGTGTTATACATCATTCAATCCTATTGAGTGTCTTTTTTTTGTGTATACTCACAATAAAAACAAAGTGTTGTGCTTTTTGCCAAATAAAGAAAAATAAAAATGATGCAAGTTCTGCCTTCTCTCTGTCAGTGAAGTCCATTCTGAAACGCGTCCGAAAATGAACTAACTCAGCGAATACTCAGTCACGCAGACATAGAGTCACACGGGCATGAAGCTGGAATTCTCTTCTTTTAACTGAAGTAATTTATATAAAAAACAAATATTCTCAGTTTATGTCATCTGTATGAAAAGAGAGAGATGTCAGTCGTTCTCATTATAGCTCAGCAAGTTTAACGTGAACACGCCCACGGAGAGTGCGCATTATTCAAACGCAAATGATCTGAGACAATACATGCAACGCCCACATCAGCTGGAAAAAACACACCAAGTTTAATAAGAATCATGTACTTTACGTGGTCTTGCTACACTGTGAGGAATAATAGACACTCAAAGATGATAGGGCTTTCTGAAGTGATCCCAATTACGTTGTCACGTTCCTTCAGGGAACGAGGGTTACATTAGTAACTGAGACGTTTTTAACCCTATTTTGTTTTTAGGCAGTCATAACTATATATAACTATATATAACTTATATAAAGTTTTATATATAAAGTCCAGTACATATGGTATTGCCGCTCATCACAACGGCTGTCACCAGTTGCTAGGCAACAAAACCAGACTGTCCCATTGAACAACTCCCGGGACACAGTTAGCAACAATTTGTTAATGTGACATTACATTTTGTTACTTTAATTTTCCAAATAACCAGTGGTGGAATGTAACGACATACATTTACTCTGGATTAAAGAATAATTTTGAAGTAGGCTACTTTAGATTGTTATTCAACTCATCTCAGACAGAGGCAAATGTTGTACTTTTTATGAAGAACTGACTTTTACACATGGATTTTAGATTATGATTTTAGATATTGTTTAAAAAAATATGAACAGTATATAATGAAAACACTAAAAATATGTCTTATAGATCAGGGATGGGTCCTGGAGGGCCGCTGTCCTGCAGAGTTTAGCTCATAGGACAGTTTTGCTATATGTTCAAATATTTTATGGTTTGATTTTTGAGTACGTGAGTTAATTTCTTTTATTCCTCCTCTTTCTGAGAACATCTCAGTGACTGGCAGCCGTCGATTGTGTCAGCCCTGCAAACCTGTTGGTGGACAGTGTAAATATGCACTGATCCCAGATGATGTCCCTCCGGCTGAGGCTTTACCAGCGTCTCCTATTGTGCAGCTCATCCCAGATCTCCTGCTCAGCTCAATAACAGTCTACAGATAAATGTTTTATTTCAATCTGTTTTATGTATACTGTTTATTTTATTTATTTTATACTCTTATTTAGTTTTTCGTATTTTAAACGTAACTTATCTTGTAAATAGTTGTAAAAAGTACTGTAAGTAAAAATGTATAGAACAATTTATTTTGTATCAAATATACAAACTCATTGACAAGAAAATTACAGAATAATTTCTTTATTACATTTAAGTCATAACTTGCAATACAAAAATAAACAATTCACAGAAATTATTTTGTGTTTCATTTATAAACTATAACTCGCATAAAAATAGTGTATACGATTTTTAAATTTACTAATTTTAATTCACATAAGCAAAAGTTTATTTAAACTGTCAAGAAGAGAAAACAATATGTTAATTCTCTCCCTGTTCTCCTGTGATCTCCTCTCCTCTGTCTCTCTCTGAAACTTCATGTCCTCCCGAACTAGCTCCATCAGCTCCTCCTCTCGGTCTCGTTCGCACCGCTGTGAAGCAATCGGCCTTCAAATGCGGCCTTTGGAGGATGCAGCCTCTGAATTGGGACACAGCTTTTGTTTCTCAGCACATAAAGATGAACTGTGATCTCAGACTGTGTTGATGTGTTTCTCCACTGCATGGATCTTCATGTGTATCTTCAGGTGAATTTTAAAAGAGAAACTCTTTCCACACTGATTACACGTGTGCAGCTTCTCTTCTGTGGATCCTCTCATGTGTTTTCAGAGATGATGACTGACTGAATCTCTTGTCACAGTGTAAACACTTGTAAGGTTTTTCTCCAGTGTGGATCTTCTCATGTCTTTTCAGTAAGGGTTAATGCCCGACGAGGTGTCCATTATCAGGTTTTAATGGACGACGGCGAGGCGTGAACCGTCCGACGCACAACGGAGGTCCATTAAAACCTGATAATGGACACCTCGAAGGGCATAAACCCGCTTATACCATGGTTACTTACGAAAGAAAGAAATATTTAATCAATTAATAATACTTTAATGTGTTTTAGAGTAAAAATCGTGAGGGTTTTTATTTATTAAGTCGAGCGCACTATTTTATATCTCCCGTATACAGGCGTTGCCAAGCAACGTGGCCACAGCGACCCGACCGCAGCAGTTGATCAGTGAGTTTGAGCCAGCGCAATCATTTAGAACTGTCATCAGGCAAATTGACGGGACGCCTTTCCTAGGTGTCCATTATCACTTTTTAATGGACACCCTGCAGCCAATCAGAATCGAGTATTCACCCAGACCATGGTATAATAGATGATGAACCACTGAATCTCTTGTCACAGTGTGAACACTTGTAAGGTTTTTCTCCAGTGTGAATTCTCTGATGCAGTTTAAACTGGCTGCTGTAATAAAAGTCTTTTCACACTCAAAGCACACGTACTCTCTCACACCAGTATGAGTTTTCTGATGTGCATGTAAAGATTGCAGCAGTGAAAAACTCTTTCCACATACAGAACATGAATGAGGCTTCTCCTTCATATGAACTGTCAGGTGTGACTTCAGGTTTGATGACTTAAGAAATGTTTTGCCGCACTGATCACATGTGAACGGCTTCTCTCCGGTGTGGATCTTCATGTGATGCTCGTGATTACATTTGGTTATGAAAGTCTTCCCACATTGATGGCACGCGTACGGCTTCTCTCCATTGTGGATCTTCATGTGTTCCTTAAGATTTGATATTTGTGTGAAACTCTTCCCGCACTGATCACATGTGAACGGCTTATTTCCAGTGTGAACTCTCATGTGAATCTCAAGAGATTTTTTGTCTGTGAATCTCTTTTCACAGTGTTCACACATGAACGGCTTCTCTCCGGTGTGAATTCTCATGTGAATCTCAAGATTTTGTTTGGTTGTGAAACTCTTTCCACACTGATTACATTTGAACTGCTTCTCTCCAGTGTGAACTCTCATGTGAATCTCAAGATTTAGTTTGGTTGTGATACTCTTTCCACACTGAGTGCAGGTGAAAGATTTCTTGGCTCTTCTTTTCTTTAAAAATGTCATTTTAGTCTTTGAGCGACTCAAATGTTTTTCTCCAGGTTTGACATGATGTTCCTCCTTCACTTCACTCAGTTCTTCACTCTCCTCCTTCACTTCACTCAGTTCTTCACTCTCTTCCTTCACTTCACTCAGTTCATAACTCTCCTCCTTTACTTCACTCAGGTCTGAAATGAAATGTGAAGAAAGAAAAAGAAGTTAAATTTTTAGTACATAACTGAAAGAGAGAAATATAAAGTGAAAAGACATAAAAGTGAGACCTGATGTAATAGCAACCTGATGTAAAAGTAGGCAACAGCTATAAAATATTACAACCACTTTTATGCATTTTTATAAATCAATTATATGTCCCTGAAACTTTTCATGATTGAGGTACATTGATATTCCAATTATTATTTTTCAAAGCATTAAAAACACAAATACCATGTTTCTGTAGCGAGAACTATTAAATATAGTTGATCAACGACACAATTATCTAACGTAATTTTAACATTAAAAATATACATTTTTCTGACACCAACTTTTAGAATGAGATTTCATTTATTTTATGAAAAACTTTAATTATTAAGGGCCGGTCGCATTAGACTCATCACTAAAAAAACTAGCATCGCAATAAGGTTATTGTGATTGTCAAAGCATTTAGTAACTAATACAGAAGTTAATTAAGCTTAGTGAAAACATGTGTTACTACATGGTACAATGACTTTGTTTTTATTATTGCTTGACACAAATTTCACAATTAAATTCTTGTGATTTGATTCCGATCTTGATTCAATATCGAATCATTTGGATAAATATTGGGTACAGTTTCTGTTAACTTCATGTGCGAGGGAGTGTATTATCGCGAGAGTCTGCGAGACTGGTTTGTTGTATTGTCGCGAGAGTCTGGGAGACTGGTTTGTTGTATTGTCGCGAGAGTCTGGGAGACTGGTTTGTATTATTTCCTGTTTTTGGATGCTCGGCAATGTGAGTGAGATGAGTAATAAAACTTTCTGTGGAACTACGTTGTATCTTTGGCTATTTTTCATGGTAGCAGAGGATGGTTTCCAACTACAGAGTACCGCCTAAGCTTGACGAAGCCTGACCATACGAGTGCTGGAAAAATGAAGTTAGTATTTGGAGACTTGTTACGGACTTGGACAAGAAGAAGCAGGCACTTGCGGTGGTGCTGGGGCTCGAGGGGCGAGCCAGAGAGACCGCTTTGGAAATACCCGGGAACGATCTGAACAAAGACGACGGTATGGAAACCTTGCTAGCTAAGCTGGACGCGGTATTCTTGAGAGAAGAAAAAGACCGCGCTTATGAAGCATACTCTCATTTCGACTCGATTTCCAAAGATAGTGCGGTGTCCATGACGGACTACATCATAGACTTCGAGCAGAGATACAACCGCATGAAGAAGTACAACATGACACTGCCTGACGCTGTGTTAGCGTTTAAACTCCTTGACACAGCTTGTCTCGAGGAGAAGAGTAGGCAGCTAGCACTTACAGCGTGCACAGATTTGACATTCGCATCCATGAAGTTAGCGTTGAAGCGGATTTTCTGAGGAAAAACCAGTGGAGCAAACAGCGGCAGCGAGACTCAAGATGCTGCATTTTTCACGGAGCAGAGGCCACCGGGCAAATTCAGACGGAACAACAGCCCGTCACAGAGCAGACAGCGGCAGCCACAGCAAGGTACAAACCCACTCGACAAATATGGTATGCGAACAAAATGCGTAATTTGTCAGAGCACGTACCATTGGGCCAAAGACTGTCCTCATCGGAGAAATGAAGTAAAGCTAGCAGAAGATGAAAATGTGGAAGAGTGTAACATTACACTGTTTACAAAAGTCATGACGGACTCTGAGATCTTCCTAACTGAATCACTGGGATCAGCTATCATTGACACTGCATGCACACGTACTGTTTGTGGTGAGAAGTGGCTGGATAGTTACATGAAAGACCTGAGCCACAGCCAAATAAACAAACTGCTGCAAACAGAATCTTCAAGCTGCAGACCTTTCAGATTTGGTGATGGTCAGATGGTACACTCCAACAGAAAGGTGAAGCTACCCGCTAAGATCGGACTAACAAAATGTCACATTGAAACGGAAGTTGTTCCTGTTGATATTCCTTTACTGCTGAGCAAAATGTCTCTAAAGAGAGCAGGAACTGTTTTAGACATGGAGAATGACAGAGTTGTCATGTTCAAGTAACCAGTGCCTCTTGAGCTCACTTGTTCGGGACACTATTGTGTTGACATTAAAGATGGTAATACTGAAGCGGACACCAATGAAAGTGAAGTCCTTGTCGTCACAGCAGAGATGTCTACAAAAGAGAAGCGTTAAGTTCTCCTAAAGCTTCACAAGCAGTTTGGCCATGCCTCCGCAGACCGGCTGCAGAGGCTCATCCTCAGCTCTGGAAATAATGACAAAGATACAGTCCTTGGAGCAACGGGCTGCTGGAGAGACACAACATGACACTGACTGAGATCCTCCTGAAGGTGAAAAGGGAAAACAGGTGTGGCTGGCAGACTGCTCTAGACTGGGCTCTATGGCCACAAACAGTATGATCAATGTGCATAATTAGGACTTTGTTCACAGTCCTAATCTTCCCTCCGTTTTGGTTGATAAACTGCCTGCTTTAGAGGGCACTTCTTTGAGTACTATAGTAGGACAGCACCTAGCAGCATTGCATGCTTCCAGAAGAGCATTCACAGAGTTGGAATGCTCAGAAAGAATAAGAAGAGCTTTACGAAAGCAGCTCAGGCCTACCGATGAAAAGTATGAGACAGGAGACAGAGTCTCCTGAGTGGAAAGGCCCTGCTGTAGTTATCGGTAAGGATGGCTCTGTAGTGTTTATCAGACATGGTGGGATTCTTGTCAGAGTACACCAGTCCAGGCTGAATAAAATTAATGCACATGATGAGGATAAACCTGTACTACCTGATATTCCTGAAAATAGTAAAGAAAATGAAAACGTAATACACACGGATGTGCCAGAGAATTCAGATGATGAAATGAGTGTTAATGGAGACGTGCAAATCCCTGAAAACACAGAAACAGATGATAGAGAAGACGTGAGACAAACTAATGAGACAGAGTGTCAAACTGGTGTCAAACTGAGAACAGGTCAGACAGTGACATTTACAAACAGAGATGATGGTACTAAGCACACTGCCAGAGTTTTAGGCAGAGCAGGAAAAGCAAAAGGGCAATATAAAAACTGGTACAATGTGCAGTATCTTGAACCAAATGGCAGCGAGGGTCAAAAGGAAGCTTTAGACATGTTGATGATCTTCTCACTGAAGGTGAAAACACCGATGCTGATGTACTCATTACCAAAGACATCTCTTTTGATGCTGCTAAACAGCAAGAGATTGAAAACTGGCAAAATAATAATGTTTATGAAGAGGTCACAGACAAGGATACCATACCTAGGATATCCAGATCCACCAAAGGAGGGAGAGCATTTTCACATTTGGCTCCAAAACTCTGGAATAGCCTTCCTGACACTGTTCGTTGCTCAGACTCGCTCTCCCAGTTTAAAACTAGATTAAAGACGCATCTTTTCAGCCAGGCATTCATATAATATTTTTAATCTTACAGTTAAATCCGGTCTCTAGTTCATAAACGCCAGAGGAGAACTGGCCCCCGACTGAGCCTGGGTTCTCCCAAGGTTTTTTTCTCTCCATTAGGTCACCTGATGGAGTTTTTCGGTTCCTTGCCACTGTTGCCTTTGGCTTGCTCAGTTGGGGATATTTGGGGATATTTAATTTTAATTTTATCAATCAATAAATTCCACTAGAAACAAACCTTGTTGTATTATTTTAATTTAATACTGTGAAGCTGCTTTGATACAATCGTTATTGTGAAAAGCGCTATACAAATATACTTGACTTGACTTGACTTGACTTGAGAAGAGTCAAAAATGTATTTCTACTAGATGGGTCTGTACGTTGAAGGAAACTTCTAATGGTATTGTTCCTAAAGCTTGCCTTGTGGCGAGAGGTTTTGAAGAAGTCAATATTCATGAATTACAAAAAGATTCTCCCACATGTGCATCAGAGTCACTCAGGCTGCTGTTAGCTGTTATTTGTCAAAACAAATGGAAAGTGAATTCTATGGATATTAAGTCTGCCTTTTTGCAGGGAATGGAACTCTCAAGAGACATTTACATTCGTCCCCCACCAGAAGCAGGCGTGGACAATGCGTTGTGGAAACTAAAGAAATGTGTGTATGGACTTGCAGACACTTCCCTCTACTGGTACAACAAGGTCAAAGAACTCATGCTGAACAGTGGTGGTAAAATGTCACGGGTTGATCCTGCAGTGTTTTATTGGCAGAATGAGCAGTCTGAGGTGACAGGAATACTGGCATGCCATGTGGATGATTTTTTTGGGGCAGGTTCAGAGCACTTTGTAACTAATGTCATCCCTGTAATCAGCGCGATAAACCCTCGTGCCAGGTTGCACCTATAGATTATATCATGTATCCAGATATATTGTCAAAACAAGCATCAGCTATCAATATCAAGATGATTTAGCATTTCCAATTTAAGTATTAAATTATTAGTAGTATTATTGTATTATTATTATTAGTAGTAGTATTAGGGAATGCCAAGGCTATACTTTATTATTAAATTGATAGGCTATTAAAATTAAAATAAAAATTACATTTTAAAATAAATTTCCACGCAATAATTTCATAGCGCTTCACGTCATAACCAACTTGCTGTGAGGATAATAAAATATTACATAGAAGCTTACTCCTCTTTGAAAATTGACTAAAACATTTAGGTCGATTACAATGAATTATAGGCAATTACGAACAGTCTATAATATGTCTGAACACTGCAATAATTTATCAATGAAAATTAAAAACAGCTTTATTTCAAACAAATTGTTTAACAAATTAATAAAAGAGGCAAAGTGTACATCGCAGGTGGCTTGGAAGATGTGGGTAATCGTTAATCCATTTTGCAACACGAACTGAGGTAAGCAACAGTAATTTGTAGTTCGCTTGAACTACAGAACTAGGATCTCCCTCTTTTATTTATTTATTTATTTTTATTCTTTGCTGCAGAGGAAACTACTGTTTTCGCGCAGGCGCAGTGGGGGAAAAACACTGAGAATGGCAGAGGGAGAGGAGAGGGGTTAATCGCCTCTCGTTTCCCCCTGTACACTGCACGACAAAGCTGAAAATCGGCCCGACCCGAAAAAGAGTCGCACGAGTCAGAATTCGGCTCAAAATCGGACGAGAATCGCACAGTGTATGCCCGTCTTTACGCACATCTGATCCATTTGCTGTGTCTACAGGACACACACACTTAATGGAGTCAGAGATAATTAAATGCTTCATTTAAAAAAAAAAAAAAAAAAAGTGATATTTTTCACATAATTTACCTTTATTCTGCACCGCTGTTTCCCTTCTCCTAAAACGGTCTGATGAGTTCCTGGTTATAAGAAGCCTCTCCCTCAGAAATACACGACAGGCTCTGATTGGTCAGCTTGGCCCAGTCTGTGTTGTGATTCGCTAAGCGCCTAGTTCACGCTGTCCGGAAACGTCACGCCGTTACCATAACAGGCAGTTGCATGTGCTCCGGTGTATTATAAACACAGGCAGTATGGCGTTATTTTTTAGTCAAAAGTTATGAGCGTGTAAGACATGCTGACGAGCACATTATGTTATTTCACACACGCAAAAATTAACCTTCAGCTGGCATGATAAAAGTACTCGCGCACAAATTCAACAACCGAGAGGTGTACAGGTAGCTGCGAGCGAGCGCCTGGCATACTCTCATAGGTTAACTCTGCTTGTACAGTGGAATCCTGCTCGCGCGCAGCGGGCTTCTGCTCGCGGAATGCTGTTTTGCTCGCGCAGTGGATTTCTGCTCGCTCAGCTGATTTCTGCTCCCTCGAGGGCACTGACCCTCTTATGATTGGTCACTTTCATCATGGAAAATCTTGGGAAATCCTAACCCCGCCCACCTTCTGACGCAGCGCGCGTCACTCAGCTCGCTCTGCTACTCCGGTTATCTCTGTGTATATTTTAGGCAACGAAATATGTGATAAAACACCATACTAACTATTTTCGTTTTCATTTAAAGAAATCTTAAACATGATAGCCACACAAATGGTTCATGCAACGCGTATTGATTATATTCACTGCACATAACGTTTGCCTATTTATAAAAAAAAAAACAAAATATAAAACACAAACCTGTCTCTTTTCGTTTTAAACATAATATAAAAATATTAAACATTTTAATATGGCCCAGGCAATATGTGCATTTGTACTAAACAACAGATTTTGCAGTAAACAACATTACAGTTTTTAAATTTTTAAATACAATTATTACAATTTAAAATGACAAAACTCAACCCAGTCTCTTTGTGTTAAATTTCAGTTTTATCAATATTAGCCATGATAAAAGTATAAGTAAAAGGGATAAGAAGCTATACAAATAAAGCAAACAATTCAGTCAATCATACAAAGTCAGCGCTTTGTAATCCAATCCCAATTCTATTTTATACCCCTTCGCCTACCCCTAGCCTAGGCGTAGGGGTGAATCGTCGCTAGCGCCTATGTCACAGAAGATGCGCCAATGTTTATCACAAACTTCCAAAATGCCGTCGTCAGCTGTAGTCTTGCGTGAGTTACAGCTATTTTTTCGCATTTTTCTTCTGAAGTTTGCAGAAAACAACGGAGATGACGATATCTTCGACGCCTAATGCTGCACTCCAAACGCGAATAGAGCGTCTGGCGCGAGTGATTTCAATGTTAAGACGCGTTTACGCGCGTCTGGAGGTCTTGCTGCGCGAATGAAGCCTTGTTTATACTCGACTAAGAGTATTGTGCCTAAGCTCCGACTGATTAGCCCCCGATACTAGTCTCTCAACATAGCCACACACATCGTTGCATCATAGATATCATTTTCATAGATATAATTTTCTTGCAAGAAAGAGCAGAATTGAGCGGACACAACTTTTTCTAGTATTTTATACATAAATGGAAGATTTGAAATGGGTCTATAATTTGCTAGATTATTATGATCTAATTGTGGTTTCTTAATAAGAGGTTTTATAACTGCCAACTTAAATATTCTTGGAACATGACCTAAAGATAAAGACGAGTTAATAATATTGAGAAGAGGCTCTTCCACTACAGGTAACACTTCCTTCAGTAGTTTAGTTGGTATTGGATCTAATAAACATGTTGTTGGTTTAGATGCAATGATACGTTTATTTAGCTCTTCCTGTCCTATAGTTGTAAAGCACTGTAATTGTTCTTGAGGGGTAATAATTGAGGCTGAATCATAAGACACCATTAAAGATTGTACATTTACAATTGTGTTTCTGATGCTTTCTATTTTCTCAGTGAAGAAATTCATGAAATCATTACTACTAAACTGTAACGGGATATTTTGTTCAGGTGACATCTGTTTATTTGTTAGTCTAGCCACGGAGTTAAATAAAAACCTTGGATTATTTTGGTTATTTTCTATTAGTTTGTGGAGATGCTCAGCCCTGGCCGCTTTTAGGGCCTTTTTATAATGTGACATGCTGTCTTTCCACGCGATTCTAAAGACCTCTAAACCATGTTATATAAACCAGTATGATATTTTTTTTTTATTTTTTTTTTATTCAGTTTAAAGTTACAGGGACAGTGCACATTAATAAACATTTATGTAAATGTGCCAGTTTAGCCAACTTGGCTAATTTTCAACTGCAGTCCCTGGGCAGGTGTGATGTCAGATAGACTACGTACATTAAAACAATCAACAATACTTATACATGCATTAAATCACATTTCATAAAATACATAAAGTACAGTAACACAAGGACAACAAAACAAACAAGGCAAAATACGCTTCAGATAATTTAAATAACTAAAAAGTATGGGCACACACTTGACTGTCTTTTAACCATGTTTTTAAATTAATTTTAAATAACCAATATGAATCACAGTCTCTGATAGACGTAGGCAAACTGTTCCATGTGTGAGCTGCTCTCACAGAAAAAGCTGACTGTCCAAAGGCAGTTCTCCTCATTTGTATTACACAGTCACCTCTTGACACAGACCTGGTGTGTCTAATAACAGTTGTTTTCTGCTTTATAAAAGCAGTAAGTGGGGGAGGAGCTAAGCCATGTAAAATTTTATAAACAAGACAAGCATCTGTAAATTTGATAAGATTTTCCCAGGTCATTAAATTATGTTTTTTTAAACAGTAACAGTGGTGATAGGTATTTGGCTTCCTATCAAGCACCTTAGAAGCTTGGTGGTAGAGTTGCTCCACAGGTTTAAGTGTTGTACTGGAAGCTTGTGCCCAGCTAGTCAAACAGTATAACAGATGTGGCATGATCATGGAATTAAAATATATTGTCGCTGCCTTTGTAGTTAAACAATTTCTGATATGACAGAAATTTGACAAATTGAATTTTACTGTATTAATAACTTTTTTTATTTGTTTTTTAAACGTTAAATTAGAATCAATTAATATACCTAGATATTTAAAATCAGAAACCGTTGACAGCTGTTCCCCTGCAATACAAATGTTGGGTGTGAAATTATCTGTAGACCTCTTCGTAAAAAACATACATGAGGTTTTCTTTATATTTAAATGAAGACAGGAATTATTAAGCCATTGCATGACATCAGCCATCACTGCTGTAAGCTTAATAGCTGCTTGCTGTTTAGTCGGTGCATGTACATAAATGACAGTATCATCTGCATACATTTGAATGTCAGACTCATTGCATACAGTGGGAAGATCATTTATGTATATGCTAAACAACAGGGGCCCTAAAATTGATCCCTGAGGTACACCAATATTACAACTGATGGCCGATGACACCTCATCATTTATCCGGACTCTTTGTTCTCGATCTTCCAGATAGGATTGCATCCACTCAATAGCTTTTGGGGCGACATTGAACCATGAAAGCTTTTTGAGTAGGACACCATGGTCCACAGTGTCGAAAGCTTTCTTTAGATCTAAGAATATGGCCCCAACAACTCCTCCTTTATCTAATTTAGATCTAACATTCTCCAGGAAAAAGCAGTTTGCAGTTTCCGTTGAATGGTTGGATCTAAAACCAAACTGCATAGGATGCAATCTGAAAGGGCTGTTGTTGAGGTGCCTAGTAAGTTGTTCTACTACATGTCTTTCGATTACCTTTGACACTATGGGTACTATGCTAATTGGTCTGTAGTTACAGACCTTAGATGTATCACCTGTTTTATGAATCAGTGTTATTATAGCTGTCTTCCATGCTTTTGGATAAATTCCTTCATTGATGGATCTATTAATAATGTGAGTTAATGGACTAGACAAACACTCATTAAACGCTTTTAAAAACATTGTGTCCAGTCCATACACATCTTTGGCTTTGGAATTCTTTAGGGAACTTATTATCATTCTCACTTTGGCTTCAGAAATTTCCTGGATCTCCAATACAGGTTTATTGTAGTTTGCAGGCATCATATTTAGTGAATTAGTGGATAGGTTACGTGTCAGGGTCGATACTGATTCTAGAAAGTATGAATTAAAAATTGCTACTATTTGAGCTTCGTCCTGTGTAATACCATTATTAAAACAGATTTCCAAGCACTGGTCATTACCATTATGATGTTTTCCTGTCAACCTCTTTATGTTCTCCCAAATCAATTTGGTATTTCCCTTTGCTTGGTCAATAACATTAAGAAAAAAATTCGCTTTTGCTTTCCTAATCTCTTTTGTTACCTTATTTCATAGGCCTACAAACATTAATCTATCAGTTACTAGTTTTGATTTTAGGGCTGCTTTCAATGCCGAGTCTCGTTCTCTCATCAATTTGTGTATATCACTACTTAGCCATTTTTTTTTCCTGCGGTCGGGTTTAGTTCTCCTTAGAAAATTATTCATCGTACGTTGAATTGTGGAAAAAAAAATCTGACAGTCAGAGTCAACATCAGAATAAGACAATATATTATTCCATTCAATTTCTTTAATTGCATTTTCAAAGTCATTTTGTTGTCCCTTAGGTATTCTGAGCTGACTATGCTTTTTTACACAACAGTTAAAACGCATTTTTGTCAATTTCCTAACTCCAAGTATTAAATTATGGTCAGATAACCCAGTGATCAAATTGAACGTTTTAACAATTCTCTCTGGTTTATTACTGAATATCAGGTCTATCAGTGTTTTTGACCTCTGTGTTATTCTTGTTGGTCCCTTAATTAGCTGTGTCATGTCAAAAATATCTGTAATTAGTTTAAGGGCACTTCTATTACGTTTATCCTCCCAGTTTATGTTAAAATCCCCCATTAAAATTACCTCTTTTCCAGAATTACATTCTTTTAGTATACTCTTTAGTTGATCTAAAAACAAAACTAGTGTGGAAGAGGGTGGTCTATACAAGCCAATAAGGCTGAAGGACATTTGTGGAGACAATGTAATATTAAGTCCGATACATTCAAGCCCATTTTCATGTTTCCACTGGATTTGACGGCAGTTGATGGTATCTCTGACAAAACATTAACCCCCCTCCTCTTCCTTCAGGCCTGTCTCTCCTAAAGATATTATAGCCTGGGACACTTAATGCTGCACTTGGGGAGTTTTTATGTAGCCAGGTCTCCAATAAACACAGGTAATCCAAATTAAAGTTTACAATAAGATGTTGAATTTGTTCACTTTTCCCTGTGACACTACGAATGTTTATATGTCCTCCAAGTAATCCCTTAGGTTTTGCTCGTGTATATAAACCATGCTTATGCTATTTCACTAATGCCAACATAATTTGAGTCTATTTAAATGAATGTTGTGGTCGATAGTGTCAAATGCAGCACTAAGATCGAGTAACACTAATAGAGAGTGTTGTGGAAATTCTTTCTAGACTTTAAACAATAATTGGAAGACAGCTGGAAATTTCAAAAGTTATAAAGATCTTTATTTCTTGCAAGAAAGGCAGTTCACCCATCAGTCAGAGTCTGATAAGAGAAGCGCCCCGACTTCTCCTTTTTGCCCAGCTTATATAGGCTACACAAAACTCATCACACTTAGTCTAACAACCCATGGTTATACGCACACACTTACACACATATGTCATTAAAACAATTGAATATAGATTTTCCAATGCAGCACCTTTGCTCTTAGTGCAAGCGAGCTTATCTGTATTTAGAAAGAACAAACTGTCCTTTCTGCAAATGTCATTTTGACCTCGTTCTTCAGCAGTAAGGAAGAAGATGATATGCAACTTGCAGTTTCTTTAACACATATGGCAGGGATAGGCAACTCCGGTCCTGGAGGGCCACTGTCCTGCAGAGTTTAGCTTCAGCCCTGATAAAAACTCACCTGCCTGTATCTATCTAGTAATCCTGAAAACACTGATTGCCTTGTTCAGGTGTGTTTAATTAGGGTTGGAGCTAAACTCTGCAGGACAGTGGCCCTCCAGGACCGGAGTTGCCTATCCCTGACATATGGTATAAGCTGGCTAGAATAAAAATTTATATTACAAGAGATACAACCACGATCGGATGATAAGAGCAAATCATTTGTGACTCTAATGAGAGCCATCTCGGTACTATGGTACGGTCTAAATCCGGACTGGAAATCCTTACATATATAATTTCTTTCAAGAAAGGAACACAGTTGTGAGGATACTGCCTTTTCTAGTATTTTTGACAGAAAAGGTAGATTCGAGTTCGGCCTGTAATTGACTAATTCTGTAGGATCAAGTTGTGTTTTTTTAACAAGTGGTTTAATCAAAGCCAGCTTAAAATCTAAAATCACCAACAATTAGGACTTTATCTGCAGCCACTACTAACTCTGATAGAAAATCAGCAAATGCTTTGATAAAGTCTTTATGGTGGCCTGTATACAGTAGCCAGCACAAATGTTAAATGTGATTTATCATTTACACTAGTGTTACATTTAGCAACAGCACTTCAAACGAATTATAATTCAGTAATTCTGAAGATATTACTATAAATTACAGCAATTACCCCCCCCCCCCCCCCCCCCCCATAATCATATCATTAACAATGAGTGCTTTTGAAGTAAGGGATCGAATATTCAGCAACCCAAGCTTTATCATTTGTTTATCCGTATTATATCTTTTTTTTATTTGTTGAACATCAATTACATTTTTACCCTTGAATGGGTTTACACGTTTTTTGTATTTCCAAATTCGGGGAACAGACACAGTCTCTATATGATGATATCTAGGTGAAAGAGGCTCTTTGTGATGGGATTTATCTGACCTTGGTGACGTGAGACAGCTAGCAGACGGTCGGTTTAGCCAGTCTGTCTGCTTCCTGACCTGAGCCCCAGATTGTCATGATTGAGCTCTAAGACGATGTGCCATATTACTAGAGAAAAGAGCAGCACCATCCCAGGAGGGATGAATACCATCTCTTTTCAACAGGTCAGGTTTGCCCCAAAAACTTTTCCATTTTTCTATGAATTCTATATTATTTTGCGGACACCACTGCGACAGTCAGACATTGAGTGAGGACAATCTACTAACTATCTCATCACTCCTGGGAACAGGAAGGGGGCCAGAGCAAATTACAGTGCTTGACATCGTACTTGCAAGTTCACACACCCTCTTTAATGTTAATTTTTGTGATCTCCGACTGGCGGAGTCTAACATCATTAGTGCCGACGTGAATAATAATCTTAGAGAATTTACGATTAGCATTAGCCAGCACTTTTAAATTTGCTTTGATGTCAGGCGCTCTGGCTCCCGGCAAACATGTGACTGTTGGCTGGTGTCTCTATTTTCATGTTCCGTGTAATAGAATCGGCAATAACTAGGGCACAATCAACAGGATTCTCAGTGGGTGTTTCACTGAGTGGGGAGAATCTGTTTGATGTTGTAATCGGAATGGAAGAGCTGTGTTTTACAAAACATTGTTCATTTCAAAATAAATATTTTTTTATTTAGCCTATTAAATCTCCTGCTGTTTATGATGTCATCTGTTATAACAAAAGACAGTTAAGATGAAAAAGAAAAACAGTTCTTGAATTGAAAACGTTATGGCACAGTTGTATATGTTTAATGTGTTTATTACATTAGATAAGTGTGTTATTGATCAAATATTTTAATAGTTCTCTTGACAGAAACATGGGATTTGTGCCTATAATGTTTTAAAAGTAATAATTGGAAGATCTATGTTCCTCATTCATGGAGATTTTCAGGGACATGAATAATTTATAAAAACTCATCAAAATGATGGGAATATTTTAGGGCTCAGTTTATGCCCTTTCATTTTATAATCATATTTCTCTCTTTGAATTTTTATGTACTGAAAATGAAATTAAACTTTTTTTCTTTCATTTCAGACCTGATGAAAGTGAAGGAGGAGAGTGAAGAACTGAGTGAAGTGAAGGAGGCGAGTGAAGAACTGAGTGAAGTGAAGGAGGAGAGTGAAGAACTGAGTGAAGTGAAGGAGGAACATCATGTCAAACCTGGAGAAAAACCTTTGAGTCGCTCAAAGACTAAAAATAAATTAAATTTCACAGCCAAACATAGTCTTGAGATTCACATGAAGATCCACACTGGAGAAAAGTCGTTCTCATGTGATCAATGTGGAAAAAGTTTCACAAACAAACATAAGCTTGAGATTCACATGAGTGTTCACACTGGAGAGAACCCGTTCACATGTGATCAATGTGGAAAAGGTTTATCAAACAAAAAAAAGCATGAGCATCACATGAAGATCCACACCGGAGAGAAGCCGTTCACAAGTGATCAATGTGGGAAGACGTTTCTTTTGGCATCAAACTTGAAGGCACACCTGACAGTTCAAACAAAGGAGAAGCCACATTCATGTTCTGTATGTGGAAAGAGTTTTTCAGTGCTGCAAAGTTTACAAAGACATCAGAAAACTCATCCTGGTGTAAGAGAGTACGTGTGCTTTGAGTGTGGGAAGACTTTTACTACAGCAAACTGTTTAAAACTGCACCAGAGAATTCACACTGGAGAAAAACCTTACAAGTGTTTACAGTGTGACAAGAGATTCAGTCAGTCACAACAACTGAAAACACATAAGATGATCCACACTGGAGAAAAACCTTATAAGTGTTCACACTGTGACAAGAGATTAAATCGGTCAGAACATCTGAAAACACATGAGAGGATCCACACTGGAGAGAAGCCGCACATGTGTGATCAGTGTGGAAAGAGTCTCTCTATTAAAAGTCACCTGAAGAGACACATGAAGATCCATGCAGTGGAGAAACCACATCACCGCAGTCTGAGATCACAGTCTGTCTTCTGTCTTCTGTCACAGTCTTCTCTGTAAGTTAGTCACAGTCAAATATCTCTTCTCCACCTATAGTTGGCGCTGTTTCACTGTGGCTGCTGTTGAATCATCCAGGTCGTGAATGAGGCCGACACCCGATGTGATTGTAAAGCGCTTGGTGTGTACAGTAGTAAATAGTTGCGCTATATAAATGCCTCATTCATTCATTAGTTTCTAAACAGCCACGATGAGAAACGGACATTTTGTTGTTTGATTGGTTTCTATTAACTCGTGTTCAACCCAACATAAATGTGTGATATAAAACAATCAGTCAGTTTTTGACGTGATTTGTCTGTTCCCTTTCAAAAACTACAATCGATGTTGCGCTGCTTAGCGCATTGAGAATGTCTTTAATTGTGACCGGCTGTGAATATTGTGTATAACACATCAATAGAATTGACCCGGAGGTAATATAGCCTCGGTCAATGACGTCTTGTAAGATACATATTAGACATTTCAAATTTGAATGGTGAAAATGTTGGCATTCTCGCAATAGACCAAGAAAAAGCATTTGACAGAGTTAAGGTCATTGCACACTGAGTCCGAAATTTGCATCCGAAATTTTCGCACGTAAAAAAAAAACATTGACCTCACGTTATGTCAATCACGCTTGCACACTGTCTACAAAACTTTCGTCCATAATAAAAAAATTCGGATTGGGTTCGATTTTCTGCGTTTTTCGCATCCACAGCCAGTATTTTGAGAGTTTTTTTTGACAATTCAGAGCCACCGTACAAGCGAACGACAAAATCCAGAATGGCGTCTGACAAGTTGATACACTTCATCTCGCAGCACAAAGTACTGTATGAAAAACAAAATGCAGATTACAAAGACACTGAAAAAACCTAGGCCTAAACCTCCCCTTTCAATCAGATCGAAATTTCGGATTGATTAAGGTGTGATTGAGCAGCCAATTCGATTACTAATCATGTATTATTTGGGTATAATAATTATTGGGTATTATTTGGCTGTTCTGTCTGCCCAGCGCTTCCGCCGGCCGTGTGTGTGTGTCTCCATACCTTAGACATACTGCCAGTCTCTGTTCAGGATCGATTGGTTCACGGAAATTGGTGGTCTTTTTTTTTAAATATGTGGCTCCAGTATCGCTAGCTAAGCATCAAACTGTTTCCACTGACATTCTGAGGTAAATTTTGAATCGCTCGGGATAATTTTTGCAACTCCTTGATAAGGAGGTGAAACTCTCCTTCCTCTCGGCGCAATCTCAGGATTGGATGGACCCAATATTTCCTCGTTCTTTTTCTCTTTTTAAGAAGAAAGAGGGCAACAAAATCATCCTCACTGCTTGACGATTTCATTTTGGATTTTTTTGTGTTTTTTTCCGCAAAGGTTTAATAAATACGCATCGGACTCAGTATGCAAGGTTTCTGTGCATGCCGAATTTTAAGGCTGATGAACACAAACGCATACGAACATTTCGGACTCAGTGTGGAATGGCCTTTAGTCATTTTTACGTCCCTGTCGGGCTGGGTAGTGGTCTTAAGTGGTCGTCCTGCCCAAGGGATCTGGGGAGCCATCATCTTGATTGGCAAAACAGTTGCCTCAAGTTGATGGAATATGTATTTCTGGCCCTGAAATACTTTCTCCCTCAGTTGAGAGGTTTTCATGTCTTAGTGCGGGGGGACAACACAGTGGCAGTTTCTTACATAAATCACCAGAGAGGTCTGCACTGGTCCAGATCAGCTGTTCAGATTACAAGATCAATCGCATTATTTTTTTTGCGATGGCACACACATGGCCCAAAATGCGCCTGTATGCGTTTCCTCCAGTTTCTATTTGCTCCCAGGAGTTCTAGCCAGGGTTTGCCATCAAGGGTCTTGCCTCTTACTGATAGCACTGCATTGGCCGAACAGAGGGTGGTTCTTGGAGATAATATCTCTCCTCGACGGTTCGCCATGGGCGATTCCGGAGAGGAGGGGCCTTCTGTCTCAGTTGGAGGGCACGATATTCCATCCCAGGCCCGATCTGTGGAACCTTCATATTTGGCCCCTGATGGGTACCAACCGAGGGACACTGGGCTTTCACCTGACGTTATTGAGACCATTCTAAATGCTAGGGCTTCCTTCCACTAGAAAGAGTTATGCCAACAAATGGGCTTCTTTGAAAGGTGGTGTGTTGTATATAATGCAGATCCGGTCAACTGCCATATTGCTTCAGTTCTGGACTTCCTGCAGGAAATATTATCAACAGGCACATGCCTCACCACTCTCAGGATTTATGTGGCCGACTGACGACTGAGGCCTGAGGCCTCCCGTAAGAGCCAAGATCCCTTCATGGGATCCCTTCTATAGTCCTCGAGGGTCTGGTTGAGACCCCCTTTGAACCTCTAGAACAAGCGTCTGACAAACTTCTGACCCTAAAGATATTTTTTCTTATGGCTATAACTTCTTTAAAAAGAATCAGGGATATGTAGGCTCTGTCAGTCTCGCCATACTGCTTTGACTTTGCACCAGAAATGGTGAAAGTGATTTTTCATCCCCATCCTGACTACCTGCCTATGGTTCCTTTCTTGACTGTACATCTGGTTACTCTTGAGACCTTCTGCCCTCTGCCATTCACACCGCCGGAGCAGGAGAGATCTCACAGACTGTGTCCAGTCCATGCTCTTCAGACCTACGTCCACTGCACTAGCCAGTGGCGTAAGTCAGAGCAACTGTTCGTCTGTTATGGGGGCCGTAACAAAGCGGCCGCCACCAAGCAGACCATGTCACATTGGGTCAGGGATGCTATTGCTCTTGCCTATGAGGCGTGCAGTTACAGTGAGGAAAATAAGTATTTGAACACCCTGCTATTTTGCAAGTTCTCCCACTTGGAAATCATGGAGCGGTCTGAAATTGTCATCGTAGGTGCATGTCCACTGTGAGAGACATAATCTAAAAAAAAAAATCCAGAAATCACAATGTATGATTTAACTATTTATTTGTATGATACAGCTGCAAATAAGTATTTGAACACCTGAGAAAATCAATGTTAATATTTGGTATAGCCTTTGTTTGCAATTACAGAGGTCAAACGTTTCCTGTAGTTTTTCACCAGGTTTGCACACACTGCAGGAGGGATTTTGGCCCACTCCTCCACACAGATCTTCTCTAGATCAGTCAGGTTTCTGGGCTGTCGCTGAGAAACATGGAGTTTGAGCTCCCTCCAAAGATTCTCTATTGGGTTTAGGTCTGGAGACTGGCTAGGCCACGCCAGAACCTTGATATGCTTCTTACAGAGCCACTCCTTGGTTATCCTGGCTGTGTGCTTCGGGTCATTGTCATGTTGGAAGACCCAGCCTCGACCCATCTTCAATGCTCTAACTGAGGGAAGGAGGTTGTTCCCCAAAATCTCGCAATACATGGCCCCGGTCATCCTCTCCTTAATACAGTGCAGTCGCCCTGTCCCATGTGCAGAAAAACACCCCCAAAGCATGATGCTACCACCCCCATGCTTCACAGTAGGGATGGTGTTCTTGGGATGGTACTCATCATTCTTCTTCCTCCAAACACGTTTAGTAGAATTATGACCAAAAAGTTCTATTTTGGTCTCATGTGACCACATGACTTTCTCCCATGACTCCTCTGGATCATCCAAATGGTCATTGGCAAACTTAAGACGGGCCTTGACATGTGCTGGTTTAAGCAGGGGAACCTTCCGTGCCATGCATGATTTCAAACCATGACGTCTTAGTGTATTACCAACAGTAACCTTGGAAACGGTGGTCCCAGCTCTTTTCAGGTCATTGACCAGCTCCTCCCGTGTAGTTCTGGGCTGATTTCTCACCTTTCTTAGGATCATTGAGACCCCACGAGGTGAGATCTTGCATGGAGCCCCAGTCCGAGGGAGATTGACAGTCATGTTTAGCTTCTTCCATTTTCTAATGATTGCTCCAACAGTGGACCTTTTTTCACCAAGCTGCTTGGCAATTTCCCCGTAGCCCTTTCCAGCCTTGTGGAGGTGTACAATTTTGTCTCTAGTGTCTTTGGACAGCTCTTTGGTCTTGGCCATGCTAGTAGTTGGATTCTTACTGATTGTATGGGGTGGACAGGTGTCTTTATGCAGCTAACAACCTCAAACAGGTGCATCTAATTTAGGATAATAAATGGAGTGGAGGTGGACATTTTAAAGGCAGACTAACAGGTCTTTGAGGGTCAGAATTCTAGATGATAGACAGGTGTTCAAATACTTATTTGCAGCTGTATCATACAAATAAATAGTTAAAAAATCATTCATTGTGATTTCTGGATTTTTTTTTTTTTAGATTATGTCTCTCACAGTGGACATGCACCTACGATGACAATTTCAGACCCCTCCATGATTTCTAAGTGGGAGAACTTGCAAAATAGCAGGGTGTTCAAATACTTATTTTCCTCACTGTAAGCTTTGCCATTGGGTATAAGGGCTCACTCCACCAGGGGTGTCGCCTCCTCTAATGCTCTGGCAAGGGGTGCCCCCTTACAACATGTTTGAGATGCAGCAGGCTGGTCCTCTCCGCACACATTCATAAGATTTTATAGTTTGGATTTTCATGCCACTCCGGGCTCTCATGTCCTTGAGTTGACATCACAAGCTAATGTCTAGGGCCTTTTCCTAGAATCCTAATGTCTAGGGCGAGATTTCCTAAATATCCTGATGATGCACCTGCGGCTCATCTATTTATAGCCTTGTGTTGCGGGTGCGCGCCGATGACGTCAACGACCGAGGCTATATTTCCTCCGGGTCAATTCTATTGACGTGTTACACACAATATTCACAGCTGGTCACAATTAAAGACGTTCCCAATGCGCTAAGCAGCGCAGCATCTCGTTCCGCTTTTTTCAGAGAACAGGGTTACAGTCAAGTAACCCGGAACGTTCAGAGCAATGCAAAATCACTCTCTGACAGTAGGAGGCTAGGTGTAGGTGACAGTTGTCAAAACAAGCAGAAACAAAGCAGTATAAGCAGCGCTGTGCAACTTTCTCTTTCTGACATTACTTATTATGGTGAAGATAAAACGTCAAACAGTATTTTCATGTTTTCTAACTGCAGTTCATGTTTTTGTATTTGCTCTGGTGCTTATCAAGAATACAGAGACGAGAAGCTTCCAGATTCTTCCTCTGTTAATGTTAGAAAGGCGTTGGAAATTATGTGATTGCTTACAGTTTACATGTCAAGCATGCACCATCTAGAGTTCCATGACCAAACTAGTGATTTATAACACAAATTATTTTAATGATATTAAAATAGATCATAATCGTGCACAGCAGTTGTTGACCAGATATGATGGGATTAAAATGACTATTGAACTCATCAGTGATCTTGACTTTGGGCTTCACATTTCATTTCACATTTGTTTCTCATTTGAAATCTCACTTGATTTTAATGTTTCTTTTAGACCTGATGGACGTGAAGAAGAAAGGAAAAACAGAAGCCAAAAAATCTGTCTCCTGCCCTCAGTGTAAAAAACGCTTCACATGAAAATCAAGGCTGAAGATTCACATGGGAGTTCACACTGGGAAGAAGCGGCTCAGGCTTTCGCTCTGAAATCACATCAGCTTCTCATTATAAAGAGAGACCATTTAACTGTGATCAGTGCGGTAAACAGTTTCGTTGGGCTTCAGACCTGAATAAACACCTGAAGATTCACACAAAGGAGAAGATTCATTTGTAATATAACAGCAGAAAAGACCCGGCGGTGTGTGTTTCAGTGCAGGGAAGTCCTTCACTACAGACGATGAACTGAAAGACCACCAGAAAATGTATTTGCTTCAAAAAATGATTGATTAAACTCATTGCTCATTTTATCACCAACTCATTGTTATTGTACATTTGTATCAATATAGCTTTTAGATACCTAATAAATTATATTTCACCACACACATGACTGACACTGAATGAGATTGCTGTCTGTCTACATTATTAACTGTTTCACCCTTGATATGCAGCAGACATGTTCACAGGTCCCTAAATGCTAAGTCCAAGTCAAGTCTCAAGCCTTTTATCTATTTTAAACAATAGTTCTTTCGGCAAGTTATTGTAATTAACAGTGTTGTGAAATATCAAAACTGAGTTCTACTTAGAAAATGTCAAAGTATTATTTAAATCATTCATTTAATTTTTATTCACAATAAAAAAACTGATTACTTTCAAACTATATAACATTATACGATTTGGAATGCTTCTTGAAGGGACACCCCAGAAATTAGGGCCTTGTAGGCCACCGTACCCAGAGTAGAATGAGCTCTAGAGGCCAAAGGTGAAGGCATCAACGGCAGCAACATAAACCTTCAGTGTGGAAGGAGATAACCATGAAGCAAAACGATCTTGCAGGAACTCAAGTATTGAAATAACAGTGCAATTAACTGGATCCCATTGTCTTAGATTACACCAAGAGGTAAACACTCTCCTTTTCAGGGTGTATAGCCTCCTCGTGGACAAAGCTCTAGTTGAGTATGGCCTCTACAACCTTAGTTAAGTCTATGAGTCTATGAGTCGGGCCCCCTCAGAGGCAAGACCCACAGGTTGAGTATTTCTGGACAGATAGAAGGTCCCTCCTGACCGGCAGCTCCAGTGGAGAGCCGTCGAGAAGTGATACTAGGTTCGAAAACCACACTCGGCTTGGCCAGTACGGAGCTACCAAAAGAACATTCACTCTGTCCTGACGAACCTTCTCCAGAACTCCTGAGAGCATAGCAGGGCCGGACTGGGACACAATTTCAGGCCGGGAAATCCTACACCCATCCAGGCCATCCTATGCACCCAAATAAAATTTAGAAACACGGACAACCCTATTTTTTCCTAAATTACATTTATTTGTCTAAATCCTTAAGCTGGGGCCGTGTGAAATAATTAAAGGCTTTCTCTTGAACTGTATCCTCACTTCCCTTTTCCTTCTCTTCATTTTCCCTATGTCTCTCCCTTCCACCAGTATCATCAGCCTCACACACTAAGTAAAGTGGAATACTAGTTTTATATATATATATGTTTGTATGTATAAAGTGTGCGTATTTTTCTTGTACTTGTCTCTTCTTCACTTGTCACTCGTTCTGGCCTCATGTTACAAACAGAACTGTCTCCACCTTGGTGTAAAACAACCACCTTATTGTAATTTGTTTGTCCAGAATCTACATTTATTTTAGTGAAAAAATCAAAGTATTATATTTATGACAAAATGTTGTTGTTCTTTAAATTACTTAAATATCCAACATTTAGCAACACTATATTTCATACAATATGTTAAAAAAAATCTTATTCATCTCACTCCCTGGCTGAATGTGTGATCATTGCACCAAACTAGTCTCTGACTTTCTCCACCTTCATTTGATTAAAAAAAAAAAAAAAAAAAAAAAAAACAGGAAAGGAAAGGAAAGGAAAGGAAAAAAGTTTTAAACCTCGAATGGGCAGACATAATTTTCTAAATTGTCTAATAAAATGTTATTGCATTATTTTTTGTTGATGTCTGCACTATCACTCCTGTCTCCCTGCTCCCAGTACCACATAAATGTTAATATTTGTCTGCTAAATTACTAATGTATTACTAAATTACTAAATTACTGCAGCTACAGTCCCGCATTCTCAGACCCCTCGTTTTTCGAGACAGCGCCTCCTGCTGTTCTAAAGATCGTATAACACCCATATCCAAATGCCATTGAAAACAGGATGCAATATTACGTCTCGTTTTATTTAAAGTTATCCAAATAAATATTTGCGTTCCCTGCTTAATGCATGTGCCAAAAAAAACTCATTGTGTTCTCTGACTAACAAATTACCCAGTAGTTATTTTTTGAGCGTGGGTGTAATTGAAAGAAAATTACTGATGAAAGGGATACAATTACAGATTGAACTATCTTCTGAAAAATATTATGTGATATTATATTGCTACAATGTTTTTTTGTTTGTTTTTTAAATTCAAATTCCAATTTTTCTTTCAGTTCAACCTATAATGGTCTAATTAACATTATACCAAACCTGTTTTTTGATATTTTGAATGCGAAGCAAAACTCAAATAAGAATAGACAAAACACCAATAATAAACAACTCTGTACTTTATTTAACGATCACCTGAACATCATCTTGCTGTAAACAGGACAAAGCAAAGAAAAAAGGAAGAAAGAATTGTGTTAGTGACTTTATTTTTCGTCTTCAATTGAATTAAAAAAAAAACCTCCTCATTTAGCCTATAAGTCGGTTTGGATAAAAGCGTCTGCTAAATGAATAATTCAATTTATAGGAGAAAAAGTCCGGTAATTAAAAAAAGGTCAAAGGGTAAATCTGATTAAATAATTAATGATGACATTCTTTGATATTAACACACTTAATGTATTTAAAGGGACTGTAAGTAGGAATTTCTCCCATCTAGTGGTGAAATTGTATTTTGCATTCAAACGAATAATGCTCTCCAGCGCCTCACTTTTCCAAATGCGCGTTGCATCTACGGTTGCCGTTATGTACCAAAAAGCTATGACAGGATGTCTTATAATAGCACTTCGAGTTTTCCTTCGGGTGAACAGGTTTGTTATTTAAAACAAACTGAAACTTGAATCAACGAAAAAAAGAATGTTACAGTATAAATTACTGACTGTGAAAAACATTAACTATGGTAGTTAGTAGTAATGCCGCCTTTATTCGTTATATTTTTGAAGTACGTGCATTGTTATCATCATCATCCGTGCCTTCTCTAACCTTACTTTACTCAATAACGTTAGCTGCTAATCATCAAAGAGCCTAGAATAGATAAATAGATATAACTATAAATGTTCTACTGTCTATATAATAAAGTTCACAACAAATCAATGAAAAATAAGCTTGTAATTAAGACCATAACATTGACTTACCTGACGAGAAGAAAGCAGGCAACTTCAGCATCTCTTTTGAAAGCTTTCTCCTGCATTAGCTATCCCGACATTAACCCTTGTTTTTGTAATCTCCGGTCACGTTTCCTTTTACGGTCTATTTTGGACTTTTTCGACGACGAGGACTCCTTATCCTGTGACTCATATGTATGTATGAATGAACGGTGTATAAATAACCGTACAGTGCATCCTTTTAAACTTGCCGCGGCAGTGACAAGCGCCTCTCTCTGCTCTGCTCCTCCGCTTCTGTTGACTTCAGTCACGTGACGCTGGCTCTGAACGAAACGCGTTGTGGAAACGCGTTGGCCTAGTACTTTTTGTCCCTCTCTGCTATTATATTTTTTCAAGATGGCGGAACTACATGGAAGCCTCCGTGGACCTACCCGTCCCATGTATATAAAAATAATAAATTCTTCGTTTACGAGGATTAGTCTGATCATTGGCATAGGTATTTGTACACCATTGAGGGCATATTTATGAATAAAAATATTGATTTTAGATAATAAAATACCTAAAAAGCTACATATTGTCCCTTTAATTGGTCTACTTTAATGTCCAAGGTTAAAGGCTAACGTTAGCTATCAAAATATTTTCGGGGAAAAAGGCGAAAAAACATACATTAACGACTCAAATTTTGTTACAAACTATCTTACAAATATTAAATGGACTATTCATATGTTGGTGTATCGATGAGCTATAAAGTAGTTTGATTAAAAAAGAAATCGAATGAGTAGCTATTCGCTAAATAAAATTGACAATACTCAAGTTTCGGCTTAAGTTCTTCACATGTTTATCCGATCCAATTTGATAGGAGGCGTTGTCTCGAAAAACGAAGGGTCTGAGAATGCGGGACTCTGGGTGCGGGACTGTAGCTGCAGGCTCCGAGTCTACAGCTTCATAATACTCCTCCATCATCGGGTGATGCTCGCATTTTCTGTTTGCTTTACGTCGAATTGTATCCTTGCCAGCCAAGACTAACAGATTCATGATTTTATTTTATAATAATAATTTTATTGAATGACGAATTCGAAAATGATCACTGGTAAAGGTAGTAGTATTAAATAATAATAATAATAATAAATAAAAAAAACCGCTGGCTGGCAGCAGGCCAAATTAAATCAAATCAAATCAAATCAAGTATATTTGTATAGCGCTTTTCACAATACAGATTGTATCAAAGCAGCTTCACAGTATTAAAATAAAATAATACAACAAAGTTTGTTTCTAGTGGAATTTATTGATTGATAGAATAAAATTAAATATCCCCAAAATATCCCCAACTGAGCAAGCCAAAGGCAACAGTGGCAAGGAACCGAAAAACTCCATCAAGTGACCTAATGGTGTCCTAAAACTCCATCAGGTGACCCAATGGAGAAAAAAAAAAACCTTGGGAGAACCCAGGCTCAGTCGGGGGCCAGTTCTCCTCTGGCATTTATGAACTAGAGGCCGGATTGTAGTTTGAAACTGTGAGATTAACAATATTATATGAATGCCTGGCTGAAAAGATGCGTCTTTAATCTAGTTTTAAACTGGGAGAGCGAGTCCGAGCAACGAACAGTATCAGGAAGGCTATTCCAGAGTTTTGGAGCCAAATGTGAAAATGCTCTCCCTCCTTTGGTTGATCTGGATATCCTAGGTATGACCAAAAGCCTTGAATTTATTGATCTTAAAGAGCGCGATGGATTATAGGGTGATAGAAGATCCGTTAAATAGACTGGAGCTAAGCCGTTTAGGGCTTTATAAGTCAGTAGCAATACCTTATAATTAATACAGAACTTTATAGGTAGCCAATGTAGTGATGATAAAATCGGTGTTATATGATCATATTTTCTTGATCTAGTAAGAACTCTAGCAGCGGCATTTTGGACTAACTGTAGCTTGTTTATTGAGGATGCAGGACAACCGGCTAATAATGCATTACAGTAATCTAGTCTCGAGGTCATGAATGCATGAACTAACTTTTCTGCATCAGAAACTGATAGCATATTACGTAGCTTAGCAATGTTTCTAAGGTGGAAAAAGGCTGTTTTTGTAACATACGAAATATGATTTTCAAAAGACAGGTTACAATCGAGTATAACACCCAGGTCTTTTACTGTAGAGGATAAAGTAACAGGACATCCTACGATGTTAAAGTTGTATTGTGAGAGGTTCTGTGGGCGGTTTTTTGAACCGATAAGTATTACCTCTGTCTTGTCTGGATTTAATAAAAGAAAATTACGCGTCATCCAATCTTTTATATCTTTAACACACTCTGTCAATTTGGATAATTTAGCGTTTTCATCCGGCCGTGATGAAATATATATTTGAGTGTCATCAGCATAACAATGGAAACTAATTCCATGTTTCCTTATAATATTTCCAAGTGGTATCATATATATTGAGAATAACAGAGGGCCTAACACAGATCCCTGCGGCACTCCATAGTTTACTGGAATTATGATCGATTTTTCTCCATTTAAATAGACAAAATGGTAGCGGTCTGATAAGTATGATCTAAACCAGCTTAATGCTTGTCCTTGAACACCAGTATAATTTTGTAGTCGATCTAAGAGTATTGTATGATCTATAGTATCGAACGCAGCACTTAGATCAAGTAAAACTAGTATTGAGATGCAGCCTTGGTCAGAAGCTAAGAGTAAATCATTTGTGATTTTAACGAGCGCAGTTTCAGTGCTATGATGCGGTCTGAATCCTGACTGAAACTTTTCATAGATATCATTTTCTTGCAAGAAAGAGCCCAGTTGAGTGGACACAACTTTTTCTAGTATTTTAGACATAAAAGGTAGATTTGAAATGGGTCTATAATTTGCTAGATTATTATGATCTAATTGTGGTTTCTTAATGAGAGGTTTTATAACTGCCAGTTTAAATGTTCTTGGAACATGACCTAAAGATAAAGATGAGTTAATAATATTGAGGAGAGGCTCTTCCACTACAGGTAACACTTCCTTCAGTAGTTTAGTTGGTATAGGATCTAATAAACATGTTGTTGTTTTAGATGAAGTGATAAGTTTATTTAACTCTTTTTGTTCTATAGTTGTAAAGCACTGTAATTGTTCTTGCGGGGTGATAATTGAGGCTGAATTATAAGGTGCGATTGAGGATTGAACGTTTACAATTGTGGTTCTGATGTTTTCTATTTTCTCAGTGAAGAAGTTCATGAAATCATTACTACTGAACTGTAACGGGATATTTTGTTCGGGTGACATCTGTTTATTTGTTAGTCTAGCCACGGTGTTAAATAAAAACCTAGGATTATTTTGATTATTTTCTATTAGTTTGCGGAGGTGCTCAGCCCTGGCCGCTTTTAGGGCCTTTTTATAACGTGACATACTGTCTTTCCACGCGATTCTAAAGACCTCTAAATTAGTTTGTTTCCATTTACGCTCTAAATTACGGGTTTCTCTCTTAAGAACATGCGTAGTATTATTGTACCATGGTGCTTTAATTTTCTCTCTGACCTTTTTTAATCTAATGGGTGCAACAACATCCAATGTTCTAGAGAGAATGGTGCTCATAGTGCTAGTTAGTTCTTCTAGTTCATCTGTTTGTTTGGGTTCAGGCAGCAGCTGAGACAGATTAGATAAGCAATTTGAGAAATTATCTATGGTGGATGGAAGGATTGTTCTGCCTGGTCGATAACGCGGCGCCGCATGACATATTACAGCAGTACGTAATATGCAAGTTACCAAGTAATGGTCAGTGACATCATCACTTTGTGGAATGATATCTATATCGGTTGGATCGGTTCCATATGATATAATTAAATCGAGTGTGTGATTAAGACGATGAGTTGGTCCGGTGACGTTTTGCTTGACCCCAAATGAATTTAATAAATCTATAAACGCAGCCCCTAACGCATCATTTGAATTATCTACGTGTATGTTAAAATCTCCAACAATTAATGCTTTATCTACATTGACCAATAGATCTGAGAGAAAATCTGCAAACTCTTTTAGGAAATCAGCGTAAGGCCCAGGCGGTCTATATACGGTAGCCAAGGCTAGAGATAATATGGATTTTTTTCTAACATCTAAGAGCGTAACATTTAGTACAAGTATTTCAAACGAAATAAACTTATAACCCGTTTTCTGAGTAACATTGAGAATATCTCTATAGACCGCTGCAACACCGCCGCCACGACCAATCAGACGGGGTTCGTGCTTATAGGAGTATCCTGATGGAGTAGACTCATTTAGACCGAAATAATCATTAGGTTTAAGCCAAGTTTCAGTAAGGCAAAGTACATCGAAGCTATTATCTGTGACTATTTCATTTACAATAACTGCCTTAGGTGTGAGTGATCTAATGTTTAGAAGACCTAGCTTTAGAAATTGTTTTTGATTACTAATAGCAACATTTTCTGGTTTAATAACAATTAGATTTTTTCTAGATCCTGCAGTAGATTTATTATTTGATCTCACTAAACGAGGAATAGACACAGTTTCTATGCAATGTTCTACACTATTTATATCAGTTAATTTGGTGCAGCAGAGACTATGATTTGGACTTTTGGTTACTAGTCAAAAGGTATTTAACATTTTGGAGATGTTATCTGACAGAAGATCCGATCCGAATCTGCTTGGGTGTAAGCCATCAGCACGGTAAAGCCTAGGACGCTCCCAAAACAGATTCCAATTATTTCCAAAGAGCAGTTTCTGCTCATTGCACCATGATATTAACCATTCATTTAGCGCGAATAATCTACTAAACTTTTCATGTCCTAGTCGGTACGTGGGAAGCGGTCCTGACACAATGATCGTTATATCAGGCGATGTGCTGCGTACCGTATCGATCAGATTCCTGAAGTCTTTCTTCAGAACCTCTGTCTGGCGCAGCCTGATGTCGGCCCCTCCCGCGTGCAGGACCACAGTTCCGACGCGCTCGTTCAGAATCTCGGGAACGTGAGCAGCGATTTCAGAAACACGAGCACCAGGAAAGCAGTGACTATGCACCTTACTTTTATTTAACGTAGCGTGTACATGTCGAACGATGGAATCACCGATGATCACAGCATCGCGTTCTGTTTCGCGAAGAGGGGAGAAGCGGTTTTGTGTGGATATCTCGAAAACCGGGAGGGTCGGAGAGAGTTTTCTTGGTCTAGACCGACGCTCGTGACCGATGCTGAGTAACGCACGGAGTAGACGAGGTCGGAGTCAGCGGGTTAGTAACGTTAATCACTGATTTGTGTGCATCGGCGCGTGATGTTTCAAGAGCTAACCGCCGATCTATCAGCTCGGCCTGTCTCACTAAAAGGTCGTGGATCTGTTTCTCAACAGCTTCCAGCTCAGACTGTACCGTGTGTAGCTCAAATGTGTCCTCACCTGCACCAAAAGGTAGATTACTTACATCTGATATATTCGCCATTTTAACAGATGGACAGTAAGTTAAGTTAGCAACGACGCTACCAGTGATGCTATCAATATTAATACTAATTTATGGCTTAAGTCTTGGATATAATCCGTCTTTTTAGTGGTACGGGTGTGGAGTAGACGCACGATAGGCGAAAAAAAATGTTTGTTTATAAATGAGTGCGGAGAAGACGCGTTCAGCCGTGATCCACGGACGTAACCTGTAAGAGTATCCAGCGTTGGATCACTAGGCTTGAGACACGTCTGCTCAACAGTCCGCGTTGTAACTATGAGGTGAGGAAAAATAGAAAATGTTCGTTGTAAGTGAGTTTAAAGAGAAATCAAGAATTATAAATCAACCGATGGAGAACAGACGCGTTGTTGTCACCAGGCCACCGCAAATTAGTCGCCAGGCCACCGGGAATTCTCCCGGTGCTCCCGATGGCCAGTCCGGGCCTGGAGCAGAGCAATCGGGGGAAATGCGTACAGACGTTGTTTATGACTATTAAAAGTAAATTACTCTAAAAAATTTATTAAAAATATCAATATAGCTTTTTTTTAAGCAACACAAAAAATGCATTTGTTAGTATAAGAACGCTGGCAATTTTGATGACGTCACTGGCATGGTAGGACCTGCGAAGGTATGTAGGCAGCTGCAGGTCCTATACACATGAAAATTAGTCATTTTAATGGCATGGGTTACGCATTTGAGCCTGTGAGGGACAGGCCAGTAGTACCTGACTACCATCACAAGGAGGACGATCAGTTTCAGGCTCCACCTACATTACAGGATCGTTTGGGGGGAGGTGACTGGTGTGGGTGTGGGCGCTGCCGGAGCATGGACACTGCACCGGAATCGATCTGTTGCAGAGAGGTCAACCTGGAACATTTATTAATCGGCGAAAATTGCATCACCATGCACCGTTCATTTCGGATGCTGTGCGGTGAGAGAGACGTGTTGGAGGTGGCTATGCTATCTCTAAGGGATGTCCGAGCTGAGACGCTGGAGCACCCCATAAGTAGCAGGTATGTAACAGTCTATTTTATGAATTGGCGACTGGGCTAGGCTAAGTTAACTTGTTATATCTTTTTCTCAGACTGTTTAGGTTAACAGCGTACCGGCAGTTCACTCTTTGGGCGAGGGGGCATTTGGGAAGAAGGAATAGGATCCCGATCTCATCCTGTGCAGTGAACTACATTAGGGATCTTTTCCCCTCAGCCGAATATCAAGGATTTGAGTATGTGTTGGACTTGTAGTCAGTTTTTAATACTAAAATATTTCATGTCAGAAGCGTCATGTAAAGTCACCATTTTATTGGATAATATCAAATAATTGAAAGGTAACACTACTAAGCACATAGAAAAAAACATTTGAACTGATATTGCTAAAGGAATATGGTTATGCAGTTATGCAGGACTATTATAGATGAACATAAATATTATATGTAGGAATAAGAATTAGTATAGATAATAAATTATATATATATATATATACTAACTACACAACTATTTATTATATATACACACACACACACATATGTGTGTGTGTGTGTGTATATGTGTATATATAAAATGTGTATATGTGTATATATTCAACACAGGATCAAGCAGGCTGCATCTTCATTCGGGAGACTGAGGAAAAGAGTGTTTAGCAATGCTAATCTACATCTACACACAAAGATTGCTGTTTATCGGGCAATCTGCCTCACTACTCTCCTGTATGGTTGTGAAACATGGACCATCTGTGCTCGACATCTGAAAATGTTGGAATCTTTCCACATTAAATGCCTGCAGCGTATCCTCAAAGTGACATGGCAAGATCGAGTGCCACATATTGAGATCCTGAAAAAAAAAACTGTTGGAGTATAGAAGCAACCCTAATGCTCTAGCAACTCAGATGGCTTGGTCATGTTGTGAGAATGCTGCCAAGTCGCCTTCCACGTAAGATACTCTACGGTCAATTACATCTTGGCTCCCGATCTGCAGGCAGTCAAAAAAAGAGGCTGAAAGACCAACTAAAAGGCTTTCTTAAGAGGTGTGTGATAAAGCCCACATCCCTAGAAACTAGTGCAGCGAATCGCACGATCTGGCAGCAACTCTGTAAGAATGGAGTACAAAGCTACGAAGACAGGAGAACTGAACATCGTCTGACTAAAAGACATCAGTGAAAGCAGACCATGCTTGTTCCTGCCCCCTTAAGGCCATCAGGAGAAACTTTTACATGCCCTGTCTGTGAAAGACAGTGTGCATCACGCATTGGACTATAGTCATCAAAGAACCCACAATTTATAGAAGAAGTCATCTTCGGACGACGATGGACTACCCAGAAGAAGAGAAGTATATATAAAATGTATGTTGTAGGGATTATACAGTATATGTTAAATGTGTTTATATTAGTGGTGGGTCGTTATCGGCGTTAACGTGCTGCGTTAACGGGAGACTCTTATCGGGCGATAAAAAAAATATCGCCGTTAATCTATTCTCCAAGTTGGGTTGGGAGCTCCCTCTATACTACACAAGCTATGATGATGCAATTTACCCGTGGCCGCGAGGTACACCCGGCTGCAACGGCTGAAAGTGAAAGCTGGCGAAAAAGATCGGTGCAACATCCATTATTTGGACTTGGTTCGGATTTAAGCCGTCCGACGAGCAGCAGCAAACTATATAGACAGAGTGTGTGGGGTAACAGTTCGGTAAGTTAACACACGACTAATCCGTTCTACCACCTCAAATTCAAAACGAAACATATCACTGAATACCAGCGCACGCGTATTATTCCCAATATATCTTAGTGGTGTAGCACATAATCTCTGTCTGCGCCCGATTTTAAGAATCGTTGTTGTGTTTCTTTTTAACTGAAAAGACATCAGTTAGACAATATTCTAATTTTAAATTTGGGGTTTCATAAGCTCCAAGCCATAATAAATATTAGACCTACTTAAGTCTCTGCAGCTAGTGTACTTAAATTTTATTTATCTGCAAAATGATGTTGCATACTTACAGTTTTGCACAATATATGTTCTCAAAACTACATAAACCCTTTAAAAAAAAAAAAAAAAAAAAACATTTAGCAGTTGTTTAGCAGGGTCTGTGTAACCTGTTCTGAAATGGTTTTATTATAATATATATCGTTATTGCAAGAGGCTGCAATGTATATCACAATATAGATTTTAGGCAATATCGCCCATCCCTAATTTATAGCCTATAGTAGTTGATAATAACATAGGCCTACCTAATGTTGCCTACGGACGGTAACAGTACAGCAGGAACCTTTTACAGTCTATGAGTAGAACAGCTTTCTCAAGCAGTTTGTGATGCATTTTGGAAACAGGAGATGAGCCCCTGGTCTAATGCGCCACCTGGCTTGAGAAATCCGTTCTCAAAGACTTAATTTTATAGTCATTATTTGGGTAGCACACATATTCTGAATGCCTTCGGCAGAATTCAAATGAGCCATTTTAATCTAGATTAATCTAGATTAATTTCAAAATTAATCTAGATTAATCTAGATTAAAAAAATTAATCTATGCCCACCTCTAGTTTATATACATATGTGTATATATGTTTTTGATTTGACGGTTTAATTTTTCCTACTTAGTGAACCGGCTAAGGTGTTGTGCCAAAGAATGCTCTTTGTCCGGTTTGGTAAGCCCTCTGTGTTGGCCCAAGGTAGCTTCCTGTTTCTGTTCCTGTAAGGTAGCCTGTATGGTGCCGGACTCCCTTCGTCTTAAGATGGCTCCATTGACTATATCCTTTCGGAAACTATAGGCTGTCTGCTCTTTATTTTGTGCCACCACGTACTGACCGGCAGCCTTTGAAAATTGTTGCCTTAATCTGTGTCCACCTGTCTTGGTTGTTGCCCTCTCTCTCTATGTTGATGGTGTTGTCCAGTGCAGCCAGGCAAAGACGCGCTTCAAAACTTTCATAGCTGAAGGCCTTTCTCTTTGTTACATACTTATTATAAAGAGCATGAACACTCTCTAATTCACCTGTGTGGATTATTTTGGAGGAGCTGCCTGTTCAGAATAACCTTTTGGAGGCTATTAAAGGATGCAGAGTCAGGACGGAGCCACGGGCGCCTGCTCTCCTCATCTGGGGTGTAGGGAGGGTGGTCACATTTTGTTATTGTTTCCCTGGTCACCCACTCGTGAACATTGTTAACCCTTGTGCACTGTTAATTTCTGTGTACACCCTTTATGGAGCGGGTCAAATTGACCCTAATTGGATTCAATACAATTCCTCAAAAATCACACTATGAAAAACAACAAAGATTCAGGTACAAACTGTAAACCTTTAATATCAACATTTGTCAAATATTCCAAAAAAAATTATATCTGAAGATATGATTTAATGAAAATGTTTTTTAACCATTTTTAAAACTGTTTTGTTTTGACAAAATTTGAAAATAAACAGTATGCTGACTTGTTTTGCATATACATTTTTGTAACTTTTTTTTTTTTTTTTTTTTTTGCTTAGAACATCATAACTGAACAATTAAATGTAGCTGTATAATGAAAATATTTACTTTTCCTAAGTTGGCTGTTTTGTAAACTCATTTCATAAAGTCAAGAAGTTACTTCTGACATGATGAGCACACAGCAAGTGTGTGCTTTCTGCATATGAATTTCTTGCACTTCACACACATGGTGCTGGTTTTGCTGTCACACTTGGATGGGCACACCTCACATCTCTTCTGTTTTTTCTTATCATCTGTGTTCACTCCTTCCTTTTCTATGGGTCTGACTCCAGATCCACCTGCTTGCACTGACTCAACCAAAGCTGCAGCCGCTGGTGATCGAGGTGGACGGGCGCGTCTCTGGATCTCAGGTGTGATGAGAGCTTTTCCCAGCTCCTCCAGGAACAACCGACATTTGTTCAATTTGCCCTCATTCCAGGTTTGGTTGATCTCACGCCACAGGACGAAGGCATTATACGCTGACACGTCCAAGATGTTGCAGAAGACCACCAGAGGCCAACGGACAGTCCTGCGCTGGCAGCTGTAGGCTGATGTGACTTTGTCCAAATTGTCAACCCCTCCTTTTGTGGAATTATAGTCCAGTATCATTTCTGGCTTCAGGTCCTCTCTTGCACTCAGTGATGCATCTCTGTATTGTACTCATCACAAGGACATTCTTGTTTCTTTTGGGGCAGTAGGAAACTACTGTTGCATTTTCAGAGAAACGAATGCACGTTTCTGCCCTCCACGTTCAGAATCTCTCTGGGTAGCTCAGTTTTTTTTTTTTTTTTTTCACTGTTCCAATCAAAGTCAGCTTTCGATTGAGTAGCTCGACACCAAGGTTGTATGACGTAAAGAAGTTGTCACAGGTTATGCAGTGACCTTGCTGCCCTTCACTCATTTGTAGAACCACACGCATCCCCTGGTTTCTCTCAGGTGCTCCACCTGATGGCTTGCCTGTGTAAATCTGCATTTTCCAGGCATAGCTGGACTTGGAATCACAGGCTGCCCATACTTTGATGGCATATCTGGCTCGCTTTTTTGGAATGTACTGGCGAAAAGGACAGCGTCCTCTGAATGGTACAAGGCGTTCATCCACTGTAATGTGTGGCCCAGGGTTGTAAAGACGAGGCAGAATTTCTTCCCATTTATCCAACACATCTCTGATCGCCGCTAATTTGCCCCTCTCACGTCGACTGGGTCTGGTTTCACGGTCATCAAAACGAATGACCCGAGAAATGATGTGAAATCTTTCCTGAGCGAAATATTGGCCTTCCACACTCCGTACATAAACTGGCAGTTGCCTCTCCCTTTGATCTGTACACTTCAGCTAAAATTAGCAATCCAATGTAAGCATTCAAATTAATAAGATCAAGTGGTTTCCATTTCTCACCAAACACACGGCTTCCCTCCAGATTGGTCATATCCAGGATAGTCTTCTCTATTGGTTGTAAATACAGCTCAAAAGCTAAGTGTATGTCGTGGACTTTTGAGATGGCAAATCGTGTCGGACCTGGAATGTTCTTGATAACCATGGATGCTGGAAGTCTTCCCCGCTGTTGTGGGGTTGTAGATGTCCATTCTATTTTACCATTTTTTGACATCCATCGGTCAAAGCTTGATGGTTGCTGTGATTTATCATTTCTCTCTGATGAGGTGGAGGATGTGGCAGCCTCTTCCTCAAAGTAATCCATAGACCATTCATTTTCCTTATCTTCATCAACATTTTCATCAGTCTCTGAAGCATCCTCTAACTCTGAAACATCTTCATCTGTATCAGTATCATACTCCAAAACCTGTGAAATTACTTCTTTTATTATAATTTTTTTTTGGGGAGCTCATTTTTCCTGCTGTCTATGTCAAAGTCTCGTGCCACACTGAGCAAAAGTGTGGGAAAGCTCATTATTCACTCACAGGGGAGTGAGAAATAAAACATAACAAAAACATACATCAAATAAATGTTTTTTATTTAATTTTTGGCTCTGTGAAGCTGCCTTTGAATATCCTACATAAAAGGTTTGGTTAAAAGCTAGGTATTTCAGATATATTGAATATATAAATGAGAGCTTTTTTTTACTATCTGTGTCTGTCAAAGATTTTCATTTGTAATTTGCAATTAATTCTGAACACCATGATTTAGCTTTTTCAAGTGTGTTTGGTTAGGGTTAGAGCACTTTTAGATACACTTACACTTTAGCACTGGAGTTGGATTATCGGTCTGCCCTGTACTATAGCCTGAAAAATTGAACATTGACGGAATGGCCTCAGGTTTCAGTCTGTTGGACTTAACCCTCACCAGTGAACCTGTTGTATCGAAAGTACAACTCTCTAAATAGTCTGTCACTAAAAAATGCTCACTACAGACTCTAAATCCAGGGGCTGTCGGAGGGCTTGCCAGTTTTAAGGCAGCTAGCCATGACTTGAGGACTGGTTTCCTTGTCAAAGGTAGCCTGTGAAAATGTATCGTAACCCCAGCTGCCTTAGCCCTATACAATTCATTACTACAGCCAGGGGCAATACAGTATGTATGTACGCTTCCTACGCTACGTCCTACGTCATACGCCAGCATCCATCTCCATGAACGCGCGCCGACCGCCACCGGAAGCCAGTTATTTTCGTTTATAAAGTTTTAAATATGTATATTTTTACGACAAAACCACACGGATTACCCTCAGAAGGCCTTTGTTTATCCCCCTGGAGCCGGATGGATTATTTTTGTGAAGGATGCATGCACATTTTCGGACTTGAAGCAGCTGGACCCCATAACTTCACATTATATCCACTGAAAGATCTAAGACATTTTCTAAAATAACTGAAAATGCGTTCGTCTGAAAAAAGATTGACATATGCATCTCGAACGGCTTGAGGGTGAGTAAATCATGGCTTAAATATCATTTTTGGGCGAACTATCCCTTTAACAAATTCTGCCATTTTAATAATTGTACCAATGAGAATAAATAAAATGCATCTGTTATATCACCTTTACTCAAATTCGAGTTCAGTTCATCTTTAAAAGTTTACAAACGTTTACACTGACATTCTGACAACCTGAGATGTGTCAGATATGCTGGGTAGTATAGCCTAGGCCATTTTGTACAAAATAAAAGTTTTTCAAAACAAAATTCCTGGTGAAAAATTAAAAGTAGACTAGTGTGATCTACAGTGCCAAAAGTCTACAAGTCTACTTTAACAAAAAATAAAGTAGACTAGTGTGATCTACAGTGCCAATTTTCTTCAGATTTTATTTAATATTTCCAGAATTATATATATAAAAAAAAAAAAATTACTCAAAAAATGAGATGCCTACTCTCAAATAAATGAGGCCTACGATTAATCAGATGCAAATAGAAATATAAAACCAGTCCTAATTGAAAGAGAACAAGTTGACAAAAAGATTGAATCCAATATTGGGTGATAATATAGCATAACAAGTGATTAATAAGCTATTTTTTGTAGGCCGGCCATTTATGACCGGGAACACCACAAGTGTGACAATGTGCCATTTTGTACAAAATAAAAGTTTTTCAAAACAAAATTCCTGGTGAAAAATTAAAGTAGACTAGTGTGATCAACAGTGCCAATTTTCTTCAGATTTTATTTAAAATTTCCCAAATTATTCAAAAATAATATTTTTTTTACTCAAAATAATGAGATGCCTACTCATCTCTCAAGTAGTCAACTCAAGTAGTTATACCATTTGTGAACAAAGTCACTAAGTTTCAGTCAAAAGCGATAACAGTAACTAGTATTTTCGGGAAAAAGAAAATCTTCTCCTGGTCAAAATGACCCGAACACCACATGAGGGTTAAGACCATTTTACCAATCGCACTGAGACATTTAAAATGATACCAAACATGAAAAGGAAAAACAATAGATTCACAAGATACATCATATGTGACATATATACATTCTCAGTGAAATTTAGTGACTTGAATCAGGGAGAAAGGAAGGGAGGAGGGAGAGGGGGATGCAGAGATAAGGAAGGAGAACAATTTGGACAAGACAATGTCCTGTGCTCTTTCTTTGAGATCTTCTGTCCAGGGTGCATTTTATTGCAGGGTGAGTTTTATCTCAGCTTAGCAGGAAAATCAGTTCTTACACGTGTGCGGTTTCTCTCCAGTGTGGATCCTCTCATGTCTTTTCAGATATGATGAATGACAGAATCTCTTGTCACAGTGTGAACACTTGTAAGGTTTTTCTCCAGTGTGGATCCTCTGATGTGTTTTCAGATTTACTGACAGACTGAATCTCTTGTCACAGTGTGAACACTTGTAAGGTTTTTCTCCAGTGTGAATTCTCTCGTGCTGTTTTAAACTGGTTGCTGAAATAAAAGTCTTCTCACACTCAAAGCACATGTACTCTCTCACACCAGTGTGTATTTTCTCATGGTTATGTAACATGTGGCGCTGTGAAAAACTCATTCCACACACAGAACATGAATGTGGCTTCTTCTGCGTATGAACTGCCAGGTGTGTCGTCAGGTGTGATGCCCTAGAAAATGATTTTCCACACTGATCACATGTGAACGGCTTCTCTCCGGTGTGAACTCTCATGTGACACTTAAGACTACTTTTGGTTGAGAATCTCTTTTCACACTGATCACATGGGAACGGCTTCTCTCCGGTATGGACTTTCATGTGAACATCAAGATTATGTTGGTCTTTGAAATAGTTTCCACACTGATTGCATTCATGTGGTTTATCTCCAGTGTGGATTTTCATGTGCCCGGTGAGACTTGGTTTTTGTGTGAAACTCTTCCCGCATTGATCACATGTGAATGGCTTTTCTCCGGTGTGAACAATCATGTGATATTCGAGACTTTGTTTCTGAGAGAATCTCTTTTCACACTGATCACATTTGAAAGGCTTCTCTCCCGTGTGAACTCTCATGTGATATTCAAGACTTTGTTTGTGTGAGAATCTCTTTCCACACTGATCACAAGAGAATGGCTTTTCTCCAGTGTGAACTCTCATGTGAATATCAAGACTGTGTTTCTGTGAGAATCTCTTTTCACACTGATCACATTTAAAAGGCTTTTCTCCAGTGTGAACTCTCATGTGAATTTTAAGACTTTGTTTGGCTGTGAAACTCTTTCCACACTGAGTGCAGGTTGTAGATTTCTTGGCTCTTCTTTTCTTTAAAAAAATTATTTTTAGTCCATTATTATTTAATTCCAATTAGGTATTTATGACTATTTTTCACATGCTTAAATTTAGGTTAGCCAATCATTTAAAGGAACTGTATGTAAGATTGTGGCCAAAACTGGTACTGCAATCACTTTCAAATTACTGTAGAGCAGTGTATCCCCTCCCCCTCCCCCCTGACTTGAGGTTGCCAGATATGCTGCAGAATCCAGCAGGAACGTAGGCTGACACGTTTGTAGCTGCAGCTGTGGTAACTAGAGCAGAGCTGGCAACCCGGATGCTGAAACACAACTGACTTCGTGATTGGTAGATAGGTGGAGGGTGGAGCATCAGGCCAAAACACAAGATGACAACATCAACATCAGTTGAGGGCTGCAACTATCACTTTTAACTGACAATATCCTGGCCGGACTACTGTTGTCAGTGATATAAGTATTTGAAATGAACATGATTTCTTAATGTCTAGTGACATATCAGGGCCATTTTATGATTAATTGAAATACATTTCTTACATACAGCTCCTTTAAGTAAATATTTGCCAATTCTGTTTAACTCTTTATATTTTACTCGTTCGTTCAGAGGTTAATGTCACGAGTTTCCCACCGGCCATTAACACGGATCTCACGGTCACAAACTCATTAGTCTGATTATTAGATAGGGCTGCTCGATTATGGCAAAAATCATAATCACGATTATTTAGGTCAATATTGAAATCACGGTTGGTCGTGGTTTATTTAATGGGCTATTTAAGTAGTCAACAAAGAAACATAAAGTACACATAAAGTAAACATAAAGTAGGGGGGGCATATTCTGGGGGTTTAAACTTATATAGAACTTACTAGAACTTATATAATTTCTAACTATACCAGCTTTATCAGTAAAAAACAAAACAAAAAAACTTATGATTACAATCATGGCAGCTATTCTGGAAAGTTCATTTACTTGATAGTTTGCCATACTGCTAAAACAAATATTTTTTATAAAAAAAAGTCAAACCACATATATACTGTAAGTGTAAAAGAAAGGAGATAATTTGACCTGATTTTTAGTTTGATCTGATGTTGACAATCAATATGAAAGTTTCTCCTCCCTTTACATTTGTTGAAAATCTGTACTCATTTTTTTTTTTTTTAACTGCATATCTTAATGTGAAGAAGTGCTTGAATGTTTCTAACATGAATGTTCTTCAGCATCATGAATGAATGAAGAATAAACACCAACCTCTTTGTTCTTCAGGATCTTCAGTGTGTTTCATTCTGCAGGGTTCTGGATCACTCATGTTCTCACTGTCCTCTTTAATAAACTCAGTCTTTACAGATATCAACTCTTCTCGCTTTGATGCTCGTCTTCACTTGTAGCTGATGGGAATATTCCAGCATTTATTGGGGAATTACAGTGGGAGGAGCTTCACTGACCATGTGACTGATGTGGGAGGAGCTTCACTGATGATGTAATTGGTGGGGGAGGAGCTGATCTGCCAAAAATATATCAGTTAGTGAGTTTGTTTTTATACTAAATGACACATCTAACCATTTTTATCTATCTGTCTATCATAAAGTAACTGATGCTCATTCAACTCATAACCCTAAAATTATTCTCCATCTTCATTCAAATATTATTGTGGAGTCTGTCAATTCTTTAAAAATCCCTCTTGAAGTCTTGGGGTTTTGATAAAGGGTTTTAGGCAGTGAACGTGAGACTAAGGGCCATATTTGAGTATTTCCATCCCAGCCTGAAATAGGCAGCCATAGGTGTTGTATAACCAGCATTAGAGCAGTGATGTGTAAACTGAATTTGGTCACACTACAGTGTTTAACATTGTTTAAAACTTTTTTGGGTTTTGCATTTTGCAGACTTTCCCTTAGGACGTGTCCTAACACGTTTCCCTCACTGCCTAGAGATCATAGAGATCATTTGGAAATAGCTGGCATTTGTGTTTGAACAAAGTTTTGCTCAAGAGTTATTGATCTGGGAAGTTCAGATCTGTGAATATATTGCCAACTTTACTGAACTCCATGATTGTTAACGTACGGATCTCTGAAACTCTGCCAGCGGGACATTAAACAGGACGCGTTTATCCAAGCTCACTATAGGTTTTGCGAGGAAACGCTGTTTTCTTTGAGAGGGAACGCAGAAGTTTTGCAAGGGAATGCAAAAGATTTGACTTTTTTCCCTCCCATCCCAAACATTTTTCCACCATCTCCCTTTAGGGGCTGTAGAAATGAGCTTTAAGTGGCCATTTATAGGAGATCTGAAGACATCAGCATAATGAATGAGGTGAAAACAGGAACTATTGTCATGAAATAAAGAGTGTTTTCAGCAGATCTGTTAATATTGATGAGCCTCAGACTATCAACACTCATTCAGCAAGCCATTCAGGATCATCAGCAGATCATCTCACTTTATTCTGAGTGTTTGCTGTTAGAAACACATTATTTGTGTCAGGATAGATGATAAAAGCCTGTAAAACAGCTCTATTGAAAGACAATACTGTTATTGCTCACAATGTGACATGGATAAAACATCAATAATACAAAAACATGAATGACACTAAATAACTACACCATTATATGTCCATATGAATCTAAACATAGTTTGATTTTATCACAGCTGCATTAATTGCAATAAAATGATTAGATCACCATTAGATCAGTTCTCATTAAAAGGGTTAATAAGTATTTAGAAGTATCTAAGTACCTAAGTACCTAAGTACATTTCAATGCAACGTAATCTGCCAAAGATAAATGCCAACAGAGATAAAGGTAAAAATAAAAATGGCAACACATCGATTCCCCTCACAGATATCAAACTTTGACTTGACATTTTACATTCACTCACTGCTCACTCCACACCACTTTAGTCACATTTATTATTATTTATTTGTGCAAGCATTTTATTGTAATGTCATGTAATAAAGAATATTTGAATATTGAATCTAATATTTACTCTTTGTTTCTTTGCTTTTTGTACGTCTTACAGGAGCAGTGAGGAAGAATCACATGTCTGACAAAGCTACCACCCCCGCGGTCACAAGCCAGATTAAATCATCTGATGGCATATTGATTTAATCTGGCTTGCGACCGCGGGGGTTGCCGCCGTGCCCGGTCACACCCAACTAATGAACAGTAAATATATGTGCAGTGTTCACATTAGGTTTTACTTGGTTTTGTATTTGTTTGTAATTTGAATAATTAACATTGATCTTTAAACATATGATTTTTTTCTCAATTGATTGTTTTGGTTTTTATTTTATTTTAAAGCTGCAGTCGGCAAGTCTGGCAGATTGGATCAACTTAGCCAAAATTTTGAATGTTTACAACTCTCATGCCCCTCCCCCACTACCAGCGAGCACCCTCCCATAGGCCTATGTCACGAAAAAATTGAAGATCGGAAGTACGTCTTTTAGTAGGGATACGGCTCTTCCGGTTAGCTTTTTACAATGGCGGAGTCCGATAGATACTGCTGGACCAAATCTCTCAGCAACCTGCCTGAAGTCATATATGACGATGTGGTTCAGATGGTAAATGAAAACTCTCAAGTGGAAAAGCGTGAAAGCTGAGGTATGGCTGTCTACGTCCTGACGTAGAGCAACCCGGTGCACTACAACAACAGCGGCGGGCCGTTCGCCAGTAAGGTAAACGTTTCTATGGTAACAGTGAGTTGGACCAATCAGCAGACGTTGCTGCTACGCTTAGGATTGTGGGTAGTGTAGTTTTTTTTTCATAAGATCGCGGATAAAACATGTTTTTCTTAAAACAAGGTTGATTTCATACGAACTTCTAGCTTCTACAGGAGCAAAAACCTTCGTTTCACAACCTCATAGCTCGTGGTCAGTCTACCTCGGATGGTTTAGACATTATGGCTGATAATCTAAATCCTTATGGAGAAATACTGTTGACCGGAAGTTCTGAATCCCTACTCCGCGTTCCGGAAGCAGGAAGTGTGACATAGGCCTATTGAGGTCGTGCTCGTCAGTGCGTCACGCGTGTGTACCTGATTTTCTGTGAACGCGTCCGTCTCTTCAGCATCGATCAACACCATGGACTTGGAGGTAGGCTGCCCTGGCTAATCTATCCATAGATAGCAATAACCGAGGAATTGGAAGCTTGTTAGTAGATTTTCTCTCCGCCATCACGCTTCGTACAATCTCAGGCGAACTTCAGGCGTGTCGTGTGCATGTGATATTGTAACGTGCGCGAGTGAGGGGGGATCTGTGGCGTCTGGCGTGTGCACGACCTGTGATTGACAGTCAGATCTCACACCCCCCAGCGCTGATTGGACCCGATGATCCGGGAGCGGTGAATTTTTGCAAAACAAATAACACGCTCCAGGTGGAGTTAGAAGCTTGTTTTTTTTCTAAAACCACCTTATTTATGTTGTTCTGTCGGATTATAGTGTCGATTTCACTGAATATGATCAAAAAAATGTTGCCGACGGCAGCTTTAATTTTTTGTGCATCTGGATTCACGTCTACAGATGGTTGCTCATGCTGTAGCGTTCTCTTTTTTATTAAATAAAAAACTATTTTGGAAATTACAAATTTGTGTGGGTGTTTGGGCCTTAATTGTCTGATAGCCTAAATATGAATCACAGACCAGGGTCAGATGAGCCCCAGATGTAAAATAAGAGTCGCGGATCTGGGCCAAATCCGCACCACACGTCAAGGCATTAATAACTGTACTGGGCCAGCTCTGGCCTAGATCTGTGTCTGATCCATAATTCCAACCTGTTCCGGTATTGGGCCGTTGGAAAGAATGAGCCCGGCTCAGGTCCGTTTAGCGGATTTGTGCCAAATGCTAATGAAGACCTGGCCCAAATACATTTTGCTGTCTGGGGACCTAGCAGACACAGGGTGGTAGTGGGGGTGTATCACTGATACCAATAAAACCGGACATTTCAGCTCTAATAAGCAACAGCATTTGCTAATCGTAAACAAGCGCTGCTGATACATTTGTGGACAAGAATAGTGGCATTAAAAAGCATATTACAATAAGTATCTGAGAACGAGAAACAGAAAGGGCCGAGAGAGCAGTGGCAATGTCAAACACAGGCGCCATCTTCAAAGGGAAACAAAATGAAACTCTCATCTACAATTAAATCCAAGTAATCAATAGAATCAAATACTTTTTTAAGACGTCTAGCAAAAATGAAGGCTAGAATTTCATAATCATTATTAAGAAGACATATTGGGTGCCAATTATCAAGCAAAAGAACATCTTTTTTGGGTTTTGGAAGTAATGTAATAAGGCCTTGCGTGAGTGTAGGGGGGAGCGTGCCTTTTAAAATATTTTTTAAGAAAAGGAGCTAATTGTTTTGCAAATAATTTGTAGAATTCTGAAGACAATCCATACACTCCTGGAGATTTATTAAGTTTAAGACAATTAATGGCTTCAGTGACTTCCTCCAAACCAAGTGGTAGTCACACATGCTTCTGTCTGTCCCATTAATTTTACAAAAACTAGGTAGTGAATTGAAAAAACCTGTAGCTGCTCCATAATCAAAAGAGGAACTATGTCCGTACTATGGCGTATGTCCTGTATGCGCGTGCGTTGATTGCCGATGACGTCACCGCTCACGCCCCCTCATTAGCCGCGTTTCCACCGTCGGGAAAAAAACGCTAGTGCTAGTGCGTGCCAGGGCCAGTCGCGTTTCCACTGTCACTTCCGGGGCTTGATCGGGCCTTGCCGGGGTTATGAACAGAGGCGGGGTTTACCTTAAGGTCCTTGCACACTGAATCCGAAATTTTCGCATGCGTTTTTTCGTATCCGTCATTATGTGGATCTAAACTGTCAAAACACCATTCAAATGCTTGTTACGGATGCGCAAAACGCAGAAAATCGAACCCGATCCGATTTTTTGTTTGCCGGACGAAAGTTTCGGAGGCAGTGTGCAAGTTTGATTGACATAACGTGAGGTTGTATTTATTTTTTAATGTGCGAAAATTTCGGACGCGAATTTCGCGCTCAGTGTGCAAGGGCCTTTAGTCTGGAGACGCCAGCGCCGGATGATTCTGTCAGCATTAAAGACTTTTAAAATAATTTACTTCAAAACTCACTTTCATGTTTGAATGCCTTCTGTTTGTGATCCGATGTGGATTGTGATATTGTAATATGGTGGGTATTAAGGTAGAAATATTTATAGGGTACGCGACATGTATATGTCCCCTGTTTAAAGGGCTATGCACGCTAACCAACAAATATGAACGGTTGAAGAAATCAGACTATCACAAATCACATTTATTTATTTTATCTGTCAGTAGCCCACGTCTCGTCTCTTACTGGACTATCATAAAATAAAGCAACCTTTTTTTTCGGGAGCTCTGTTTCTCTGACTGAAAATAACTCCTACTGGGAGAGAGTGCTAAAGCTCCTCAGGTCGTATTTTTGGTAGCATATTTGTAGAAATTATCATTCTTTCTAAATGTGATGTAAATATGTCCTGAACTACCAAATAAACAGAAACGGGCTCAACTAAAGAAGTAAGTGTGTCCTCTTTCTTTTGTTAAATAGACCTAACGGTAAGCTAAACCACTTTATTTGACTAATGTGCAATTTTGACACAAATTAATTATGATCGATATATCAATTTTTATTGTAAACCTGTGGTAAAACAGTTTGATTAAGCGACAGACTAATTTCTGTCTTGTTTTCATCGGGCACAGCGACACTTGTGCGTCTTTTCTGGCATCTTCCCACTTAAATAAACATTTAGTGCAGCAGCAGCGTGCATGAGGAGAATATGTTGAGTTCATTCAGACCTGAGCGATTTTGTGTTTGTTTGTGTGATTGTTTCGATGTTTGGAGTGAGAACTGTTACCAAATGTCAAGTTTTAGATCTGTGAGGGAGAGGAATGGATGAGAATCGATCTCAAGTGTTGCTGCTGCCATTTTCATGTTTAACTGACAGAGAAGTCCGTTAATATTTCATGTTTATTTAATTATTTTGTTAAAGACTTTTAATTTGAAACTGCTTTGTAAAGAGCTGTTTGAGTGGAGACTTTTATTATGAAAAGCACAGAGGGACTCAGGAAGAAAGTTGTCTACACCAAGTTGAAGCTGTATTCCACATTTCTAAAGAGTATTTATGTTCATTTACTCATCTGAAGTTACAGAAGATATTACAAGATGCAAGATTAAGTTCTCCTTTGGTAATAAGCAGCCAGTGAAGTAAGTTTGTCATTTATATTGTATGTTATTAATGTGGATTGTGTTGCTGTGTGGAAAAGAGTGCATACAAAGACTAGTTATAGTTTGCTGTTAAAGAGCTGCTCGGAAAGTTTACAAAGACAACATTTATTTATATGATTTATTTATGTCCTTTTATATTCTTTATTGCAACTTTATTTTTGTATATTTAGTTTTCACGGGGCATCTTGAGTTGGATGGTTGTCATGGTGAACCAATCAATAAATCGCCTGTCAACAGAGAATCCTTATTATTCGGGGGGTGCTACAACCTGTATTTCTTTGTCGGCATTTATATTTTGCAGATTACATTTACTCATTAAAATTTATGTATATTCTAACAGTTTACTGTCCCTGTATGAGTAATGAACGTGGGGAATTTAAAATATATGCATGCATGGGATGTTAATGAAGTGTGACACACGAAACGTCATTTATTTATTTATTTATTTTTTTACTTCTGGAAAAATGCTATGCTGGTTTAGCTGGTGGACCAGCAAGACAATGTTGGTCTACCTGCATGGTCTTGCTGGTGATGCTGGTCAACCAGCATGGTCTTTGTTTGAATTTTTTTATCTCATTATTTTGTACATTTATGCAGCCAGTACTTACAATGTCCATTTAATAAGTTACTTGTTTATTTCTACGTTTAAATGACTGAAATGGTAGACAATTAAATAGAAATTAGGCTAGCAATGTAAAGGAGTTCTTTAAGGGCAGTACTATATTGTAAAAACTTGGCCTGCAATACAACACATAGGCCTACAACTATATCAATTTTCATACAAATTCATTACAATAAATAAACTGAAGATTCTTAAATATTAGGCTAACATCTGTTTGAAATAAGTTTTGTCATTGCAACAGAATATTTGTACGTTACATTCACATTTATAGGAATTACTTAATACCACTGCTACCATGACAATATATACAGTGCATTCAGTATTCACATATAAATTATGATAATAAATTATCATGCTTCATCTTCCTTGATACTTAATGTGTGAGATGAATACTATAACCATCTACATTTTCTAGCCTTTGTGGCAATATGGCCTGTAACAGTCAGTTAACAAACATTGTATGAGTACCGTGTTCCTACAAGCATCTGCTGACAATGTATTGTGGAGGATGTTTAATAAGAAAGTAAATTGCAGTAACTTTATAATGCAGTTTGTTGGAGAAATAATGACCCTTGAAAGACCACCTCATCTGTCAAACATGATGATTATAGTTTCAGCATGGAAGTTCACTGACCTTAAGGATCAGTATTGTCACAGAATAATCTAGATGTATAGGTCCACTCACTAACATGGCAAACCCACACTTGTGATTTCGCAGGGTCTTTCCTTGAATGGAACTGGTTAAGGCAGGGATGGGCAACTTCAGTCCTGGAGGGCCACTGTCCTGCAGAGTTTAGCTCCAACCCTAATTAAACACCTGAACAAGCTAATCAATGTTTTCAGGATTACTAGAAAAGAGTTTTTGCCAGGGTTGGAGCTAAACTCTGCAGGACAGTGGCCCTCCAGGACCGAAGTTGCCCATCCCTGGGTTAAGGTGTCATTAGATGGCCTAAATGTGAACTTGGGTCATGTGATAACAGGACGTGGTGGTGGAGGGGTGTTTGATAGTGATGATAAGCCCTGTCTGTTTTTTTCTTCCTGTTCTTGAGTGCTAATGTCCTCCTAGATATTTCTTCGGCCTTCCGCTGACTACTGGTCATTGATTTGAATCGACTTTGACCCCTTTGCAGTCGATGCTGTGAACGGTTTTGGTCTGGAGTTCACAGACTGTGCATGTCTGTTTCCAGATTTTAGGCTCTCTCTCTCTCAGAAGACTAGGCTCTCTCATATGCATTTGGAAAGTCACAAATGTATGTCTGATCACCCGTTTTTAAAATCATGCATTTTCGGCTCCAACCTGTCAACTGAAATCCGACACACTGGCGAAAAAGGATTCCACTTACAAGTCGGATACACAAACCCATAACCTTGTGATAAGGGAAAGATGAGTGATGGTGTTTATGGAGAAATCCAGAATATCGTATCCTTTCCTTCAGAAGGGGGTACAGAAATTGCTGTTCTTTAAAAAAAAAAATTTATAATAATTTATACAAATGATAAAGCTTTTTGAAAAAAACAGCAATTCCTTCTGAAGTAAAGGATACGATATTCTGGATTTCTCCATAAACACCATCACTCATCTTTGCAAAACAGTCTCTGTGTCTTACTAAGGCTAGGCTATAGCTTTTGCTTGTATAAACTAGCCTAGTCCTTCCTAATGCACGATTATCCTGTGCACTACCATTTCATCTGATGCATGTTTTTGTGCAGAAATGAAGGCTCTTTTTTCATCATCATCATCATCAGTAGTCTCTGTTACTCTGCCACTATCCAGAACAGTTGGGTCTTGACATTTGTGAAACTCTTTACTCTTCGGCCATTTGTAATTTCCAAACAGAACTCCTTAACTTGCTCACTAACATCATACCTTGTGTTAAAGGGATACTCCACCGTATTTTCATATTAAACTATGTTATTCCCTTAACTAAGACGAGTTGATACATACGTCTCTCGTCTCAGTGCGTGCACTAAATCGCTCTGTCTTGCGCGAAACTTTGTTAGCACTTAGCTTAGCCCAGTTCATTCAATATGGGCCAAGCAGAGAAGCAACCAGACACCTTGACGTTTTCCCTATTTAAATACAGTTACTCGAGTAGTGTAACTCGACCTAGGACAGTGACACAAAACAAAACGTTGCGCTTTTCTAAGCGTGTAAAATGGATAACTATATTGTATGGCGGAATACCATAGCAAGTGCTTGTAATATCTTCACTAGAGGGAGCGGGGGCCGGTGAGAGGATTTTTCACGAGTGAAGATATTACTGCGCCAAGTCGAAGTGCTCACAAGCACTTGCTATGGTATTCCGCCATACAATATAGTTATCCATTTTACACGCTTAGAAAAGCGCAACGTTTTGTTTTGTGTCACCGTCCTAGGTCGAGTTACACTACGCGAGTAACTGTATTTAAATAGGGAAAACGTCAAGGTGTCTGGTTGCTTCTCTGCTTGGCCCATATTGAATGAACTGGGCTAAGCTAAGTGCTAACAAAGTTTCGCGCAAGACAGAGCGATTTAGTGCACGCACTGAGACGAGAGAGGTATGTATCAACTCGTCTTAGTTAAGGGAATAACATAGTTTAATATGAAAATACGGTGGAGTATCCCTTTAAAGAGTGGTATTGCTCTATGCAACATAAATTTGTTCAAAATCTGCAGAGCTACACACTTTGTTCCATGCATCAGTTTCAACAGACCACCATGTGCATTTTTTTTTCAAACACAAATGCATAGTGTGCCCAGAGCGGCCCCCGCAATTTCACTGATTTTGCAAGGTGAGTTAGCAGGTGTACATTATAGGAACACGCCGACTTTTTAAGGCTTATTCACCTTATCCCCTAGAGTTAGATAAGTCCATACATGCCATTTTCATCTCTGCGCGTGCTGTAACTCTGTCTAACGCATCCACCGCTAGCCTAGCTTAGCACAAAGACTGGAGGTGAACGGCTACAGCTAGCATACTGCTCCCAATAAGTGACAAAATAACGCCAACATTTTCCTATTTACATGTTGTGATTTGTATAGTCACAGCGTGTACGAATAACAAGGTCACATGAGACACAGCCATCTTCTAACCGTATACATACTGGGAACTATATTATCAGAAGACGAAACACTTCGACTTCTGCGGAGTGATTTACTCCAATTCTGAGTGAACTCTCTGCTCCTCACCACGGGGCTTCTCAGGAGCTGCGAGTAAATCACTCCGCCGAAGTAGCAGTGCTTCGTCTTCTGAGAATATGTGACCAGGGCCGGAGTGGGACTCATTTTCAGCCCTGGAGTTTCATGCCTTAGACCGGCCCACTTTAGTTCCCGACTGATTACTAAAATAATGTAATTAAAACCTCAGTATATAAGGCCCAATCTTTCAAGGACTATCCGGCCTTTCCCCCTACCCCCCCCTACCCCTCCAAAAAAAAATCGAGACAACCCTACCACTTCACGGGAATGCGCAAAACGGAGGGGTAGGGGCAAGGGGTGAATTGAGATTGAGCCTAAGTCTGCAATAGTGCACTGTTCTGTACAGCCTTGTAATTATTTTTCAAAAATATAGCTAATTTTCTATTCAATGCAATATCAGTACACAGGGTTTTATTAATACAGAGGTCCCAAAAGTGATCTAGGGGGTTCGGGGGCATATTATTTTTCCACTGTCATTGGCAAAGAACATCTGACTGTGTTAAATAGGAATCCATTGTAATAAAGTTATTCGCATTATGCAATAGGCTATTGCTCTACCTGCTCTCCTCTCTCATCTCCATCTCTCGTTCTTCTTCTCACAGTCTCTTTATCTTTACCTGTAAATCTCCCCTTCCTGAAGCTGAGCTTAGATTGATACAGTCTTTGCAAAGTGATTATTTATATCGGTCGTTTAAAAATTCTATTGTAAAACAGCTGTTTAGTTTAGCCACTTGCACCTTATCTCGTGAAGCGTCACGTTGGGATTTGCGCGCGGCCGCAGCTTGCGCTTCTGTGAACATAAATCCCGCTTGCCGACGAGCGGTGTTTGAGTGCTGAAGCAGCTCAGATGATGAGGTCGGTTATCAATGCGAATCATTGCAGCAGTTAATATTAGGCAATTATTTCACAACGTTCATTATACACTCAGGAAAAATTACCGAGGTCCGGACCTCGACCTCAATGTTCGGTACGGCCCTGACTCATAGGCTATTTGGCCGCTTGAGTTTCTAGAAATATTTTATTATTCTGGCCTTTTCAGCGCCGCCTTTGCGCCTATAGGCTATTATCCATGTTTTGTATCGCTTATTTTTTTGTTCGCACATCTCTAACAAAGTGACTTTATTTATTTTTTGTGGGGCTGCGATTAAAATAATAATAAAAAAAAAATAGTGGGGCTGCGCTATGACTGGAGCCATAAGGAAAGCATTCAACCCAGTGCCATGACAACACCGGCCTTCCTGGCCAATAAAACAGACCGGCCCACCGGGAATTCTCCCGGTGCTCCCGATTAGCCAATCCGGGCCTGTATGTGACCATGTTATAAGTACACGCTGTGACTATACAAACCACAACATGTAAATAGGAAAATGTTGGCGTTATTTTGTCACTTATTGGGAGCAGTCGGGCCAATTTTTATTTTTTTTTATTTTTTTTTTTTTACAAATCGAGCTTTGGTCGGACTCGGGCTCATAGCTTTTCTCCTTTCATCATGCCCATAATATACGTGCAGAGCGCAGGCTACTGTATGAAATATTGTTATATTGATAATATTATAAATATGCAACGCAACATGCGATTACACGAGTAACGCGACGCGTGCGCAATGCATGTGACAGTTGAACATGCAGAGCATCAGGGAGAAGTTGGAGCGTAAGGAGTTACTAAAAGTTCCCAATACTTCAGGAAAAGCTGCATTTGAAAGAGTTTTGATTACCACAACAAACATTGACTTGACTTGACTTTTGGCGCACAAATAGGTTACTGAACAAACACGTTTGAGGCGGCTAAAGTCAATGTGTATAATATAATGTGGTACATCCGAAATCGCATACTTCCTTAAACAGTAGGTGAAAAAATTGTGACAAAAGAAGTATGTCAGAATATACTTCTGTTGCCTTCAACAGAAGTATATAAGCCTTCTACAGTGGATTCTATTCTTTTTCTTCACAACACTAGTGAATAAATAGTGAATGAGCCTACTCAGTTCAACAGATTTTTTTTCTTTATTATATTTTTATTATTATTTAACATTAGCCAGTTGGCGAAGATTTCTTTGAAACGTTGTTCTTCAGTAAAGTTACTTGACATCAAAAAAAGGTGGGCCATTTCGCATATAAATTACACAATAAACGCATATAGAGACACATTTACATGAGAACAGGCTGGATGAATTGTTGTTAATGTGTTTTATTGTAATTTGCTTGTTGAGCCAGATGAGTGTTGTTTTTTGTTAAATAATTGTTATTATTGTGTTAATGTTTACTTGTTATTATTAAATAAACTTGTTACGTATATTAATGTACCATACCATACCATAATGTACCCAGTGCATGCTGAAGTTCCTGGTCTGAAGGGGCCAACACGACAACATCATCCATAAAGAGCAGAGACGAAATCGTGTTGTCCCCAAACCTGACACCCTCCGGCCCCTGGTTGCGCCTAGAAATTCTGCCCATAAAAATTATGAACAGAACTGGCGACAAAGGGCAGCACTGCCGGAGTCCAACATGCACCGGAATGAAGTCTGACTTACTGACGGCAATGCGAACCAAACTCCTGCTTCGGTCGTACAGGGACACAGTCGAATGCCTTCTCCAAATCCAAAAAGCACATGTGGATTGGTTGGGCAAACTCCCATGAACCCTCCAGCACCCTGTAGAGGTTATAGAGCTGGTCCAGTGTTCCACAGTTGGGACGAAAACCGCACTGTTCCTCCTGAATCCGAGGTTCTACTATCGGCCGGATTCTCCTCTCCAGTACCCTGGCATAGACTTTCCCTGGGAGGCTGAGAAGTGTGATCCCCCTGTAGTTGGAACACACCCTCCAGTCCCCCTTCTTAAAAAGAGGGACCACCACCCTGGTCTGCCATCCCAGAGGCACTGTCCCCGACCGCCACGCGATGCTGCAGAGGCGTATCAGCCAAGACAGCCCCACAACATCCAGAGACTTGAGGTACACAGGGCGGATCTCATCCACCCTGAAGTCACAGAGGTTTGTCACTGAAGTTTCTTGACTACCTCGGTGACTTCAGCTTGGGTAATGGACGAGTCCACCTCTGAGCCCTCAGCCTCTGCTTCCTCAATGGAAGACGTGACGGCTGGATTGAGGAGATCCTCAAAGTATTCCTTCCACCGTCCAACGACATCCTCAGTTGAGGTCAACAGCTGCCCACCTCCACTGTAGACAGTGTTGGTAGGGCACTGCTTCGCCCTACTGAGGCGCCGGACGGTTTGCCAGCCGATAGTCCTTCTCCATGGCCTCATGAACTCCTCCCAGGCCCAAGTTTTTGCCTCCACAACCACCCGGGCTGCAGTTCGCATGGCCTGCCGGTACCCGTCAGCTGCCTCAGGAGTCCCACAAGCCAACCAGGCCCGATAGGACTCCTTCTTCAGCTTGACGGCATCCTTTACTTCCGGTGCACCACCGGGTTCAGGGATTGCCGTCTCGACAGGCACCGGAGACCTTACGCCACAGCTCCGAGCGGCCACTTCGACAATGGAGGTGGAGAACATGGTCCACTCGGACTCAATATCTCCAGCCTCCCTCAGGATCCGGTCGAAGCTCTGCCGGATCTCTCTGACAGGAGACTCGGCCAAACGTTCCCAGCACACCCTCACAGTACGTTTGGGTCTGCCGAGTCTGTCCAGCCTTCTCCCCTGCCATCGGATCCAACTCACCACCAGGTGGTGATCAGTTGACAGCTCCGCCCCTCTCTTCACCCGAGTGTCCATGACATACGGCCGCAGGTCAGATGAAACGACCACAAAGTCGATCATCGACCTACGGCCTAGGTTGTCCTGGTGTCACGTGCACTGATGGACACCCTTATGCTTGAACATGGTGTTTGTTATGGACAAACTGTAACTAGCACAGAAGTCCAATAACTGAACACCTCTCTGGTTCAGATCAGGGGTCCGTTCCTTCCAATCACGCCCCTCCAGGTGTCACTGTTGTTGCCCACGTGGGCGTTGAAGTCCCCCAGTAGAACAACGGAGTCCCCAGTCGGAACACTTTCCAGCACCCCTCCCAGAGACTCCAAGAAGGCCGGGTACTCTGCACTGCCGTTCGGCCCGTAGGCACACACGACAGTGAGAGACCTATCCCCGACCCGTAGGCGCAGGGAAACGACCCTCTCATTCACCGGGATGAACTCCAACACATGGCGGCTGAGCTGGGGGGCTATAAGCAAACCCACACCAGCCCGCAGCCTCTCACCATGAGCAACTCCAGAGTGGTGAAGAGTCCATCCTCTCTCAAGGAGTGTGGTTCCAGAGCCCCATGCGCCAACATCACGGTCCTCGATTTAATTTTACTCATAAAGGGTTTTTTGAACCACTCTTAGTCTGAACCATCGCCTAGGACCTGTTAGCCTTGGGAGACCCTACCAGGGGCATATAGCCCTGGACAACATAGCTCCTAGGTTCATTCAGGTACTCAAACCCCTCCACCACGTTAAAGGTGCTCTAAGTGATGTTGGTGATATCACTTCTTGTTGACGTTCGAAGTATTGTCAAACAAAACGGAGGCTAGCTAGACCCTCCCTCCTCCTCATCCGCGCACTAACCCCCCAAACCCCACCCCCAAATCATTCTTGTCAGTTATTGGCTGGAACAGTTTGTTATGTTTTCGTGGTGCGGGTGAGCCCAGTTTGTTTTTGTTGCTGTTTGTGGAGCCTGTGGTGTCTAGAGAGACTGCGTTTTTTTACAGTGTGTTCAGGGGACAGGCAGCTAGCGGATGGTGAGGAGATGTTTGCTGTATGTGACAAAAAATATTTTGGCCTAAAAAAACGCGTGACATCACTTAGAGCACCTTTAAGGTGGCAGTTCAAGGAGGGGGTGTATTAATGTATATTAATAAAAGCTTGTATTTTCATGATTTTCATCATACCAAAATGCAATGTAGTTGTCCGCATTCCACCCTGGTGAACAGGCTACCATCCTTAACATATATTACTGTTGACCAGCATAGTTTCCAATGTTTGTAACCAGCATCTAATGCTGGTGCTGGTTTGCTGGTCATCAGCATGAGATGCGGGTGATTGGATGCTGGTCACAAGCATACCAGCACCAAAACACAACATATGCTGGTCTTGCTGGTATGACCAGCTATGCTGGTCTATGCGGGTTTTTCCAGCATGATCATTGTCAGTTTCTGTAAAAATCTGTAACATGTTAATGATTTAATTACTTTATTGCAATTCATTCATTTAGTGTTTCACTCAAATAATGTGTTTCTAACAGCAAACACTCAGAATAAAGTGAGATGATCTGCTGATGATCCTGAATGGCTTGCTGAATGAGTGTTGATAGTCTGAGGCTCATCAATATTAACAGATCTGCTGAAAACACTCTTTGTTTCATGACAATAGTTCCTGTTTTCACCTCATTTATTATGCTGATGTCTTCAGATTTCCTGTAAATGGCCACTTAAAACGTATTTCATTGGTGCCAACAGACTGATGGTATTTGTTGGTAACTATATGTAGCCAATTTTATTTGTTTATGCTTTCAACTGTTATTCTTACCATTATTTATATTTACATTATTTTATTCTGTTGTCCACGAGCATAAAAACAAACTCAGTAACTTATATATTTTTTGATTTTACTAGCTCCTCACACTACAATTCATCATCAGTGAAGCTCCTCCCACTGTAATTCATCATCAGTGAAGCTCCTCCCACTGTAATTATCCAATAAATTCTGGAATATTCCATCAGCTACAAGTGAAGACGAGCAACAATGCATCCGGAAGAGCTGAAATCTGCAAAGACTGAGTTTATTAAAGAGGACAGTGAGAACATGAGTGATCCAGAACCCTGCAGAATGAAACACACTGAAGATCCTGAAGAACAAAGAGGTTGGTGTTTATTCTTCATTCATTCATGATGCTGAAGAACATTCATGCTAGAAAGATTCAAGAACATAAACACTTTTATATATTTTTTTTAAATAAAAGGTGTTCAGTAAGTGAAGGTTTCATATTGATTGTCAACATCAGTTCAAACTAAATTTAAATATTATAATTATTTTATTTTACATTTATTTTATATATGGTTTATAATTTGTAACAGTGTTACCAGAATTTTGACCTGAATCTACATCTACTCTGCTTTACTGCAAACATTTGTGTTTTTTCTCACAGTGAAATTCACTTGATCTTGTGTTTCTTGAATGGCCCTTAATTAAAACGTCTTAGTAATTTTTAACACAAATGTTGGTCTCAAAACATGGCAGTATTGTGTATTTTAAAGTTCATATCATGTTAGATAATTGTGTCATTGATTAAACATGTTTAGTTCTTAATACAGAAACATGGGATTTTTGCCTAAATTGTTTTTAAAAAAAATAACTGGAAGATCAGTGTACCTCATTCATGGAAAGTTTCAGGAACGTATAATTAATTTATAAAAAGTCTTAAATTATTGTAATATGTTATAGTAGTTTTCCGTTGCATCTAGGATCATTTTTATCTCCATTCACTCCATATTTATCACGGAACAACGTCTGCATTATTTAATCCTATGACCAGTGTTTGTAACAGCTGCCGTATGCATACGGATAGCCTCAAACTATCGGCCGATGCCGATACACGTAAAACCCGCAAATATCGGCCCGATATATCGGCCGATCACTAATTTAGAACATTTGAAAATTAATGTTTTTCTTTCATTTCAGACGCGATGAAAGTGAAGGAGGAGAGTGATGAACTGAGTGAAGTGAAGGAGGAGAGTGAAGAACTGAGTGAAGTGAAGGAGGAGAGTGAAGAACTGAGTGAAGTGAAGGAGGAGAGTGAAGAACTGAGTGAAGTGAAGGAGGAACATCATGTCAAACCTGGAGAAAAACCTTTGAGTCGCTCAAAGACTAAAAAGACATTTTTCAAGAAAAGAAGAGCCAATAAATCTTTCACCTGCACTCAGTGTGGAAAGAGTTTCACAAGCAAACATAGTCTAGAGCGTCACATGAGAGTTCACACTGGAGAGAAGCCGTTCTCATGTGATCATTGTGGGAAGAGTTTCATACAATCATCATACTTTAAAGCTCACATGAGAGTTCACACTGGAGAGAAGCTGTTCACGTGTGATCAATGTGGAAAGAGTTTCACATACAAATATCTTCTTGAGCTTCACATGAAAGTTCACAGTGGAGAGAAGCCGTTCACATGTGATCAATGTGGGAATAGTTTCAGTCGATCATCATCCCTTAAAGAACACATGAGGATCCACACCGGAGAGAAGCCGTTCACATGTGATCAATGTGAAAAAAAATTCCCTAAGGCATCAGACCTGAAGAGACACTTGGCAGTTCATACGAAGGAGAAGCCACATTCATGTTCTGTGTGTGGAAAGAGTTTTTCAGTGCTGTATTATTTACAAAGACATCAAAGAATTCATACTGGTGTGAGAGAGTACGTGTGCTTTGAGTGTGAGAAGACTTTTATTTCAGTGAGCGTTTTAAAACGGCACCAGAGGATCCACAGCAGAGAGAAACTGCACACACAATCTGCAAAGACTGAGTTTATTAAACAGGACAGTGAGAACATGAGTGATCCAGAACCCTGCAGAATAAAACACACTGAAGATCCTGAAGAACAAAGAGGTTGGTGTTTATTCTTCATTCATTCATGATGCTGAAGAACATTCATGTTAGAAACATTCAAGCACATAAACACTTTTAGATTTTTTTTTTAACAAAAGGTCAGTAAAGGAAGGTTAACTGTTTTATTTTACATATATTTTATATATGGTTTACAATTTGTAACAGTGTTATCAGAATTTTGACCTAAATCATTTTTAAAATTATTATTATTATTTTTTTTTACAAATTTACAATCTACTCCGCTTTACTGCAAACATTTGTGTTCTATCTTGCAGTGAAATTCACTTGATCTTGTGTTTCTTGAACGGCCCTTAATAATTAACTTTTTAGTAGTTTTTAATATAATTAAATATCAATCTAAACGTTGGTCTCAAAACATGGCAGTATTGTGTATTTTAAAGTTCATATCATGTTAGATAATTGTGTCATTGATCAAACATATTTAATAGTTCTCACTACAGAAACATGGGATTTTTGCCTAAAATGTTTTTTAAAAAATAACTGGAAGATCAGTGTATTTCAGGGATGTACAATTAATTTATAAAAAGTTTTAAATTATTGTAATATGTTATAGTAGTTGTCCGTTGCATCTGGGATCATTTTTATCTCCATTCACTCCATATTTCTCTCTTTGAATTATTTTGATTATTTAGAATAGGGATCGACCGACATGGATTTTTTAGTGCCGATACCGATCAGCCTTAGCCGATGACCGATACGGGCTGCCGATATTTGGAGCCGATACTGCTTTTGCTCACTAAATTTACATCATAGAAATGACACAATGATGATAACAAATGTTACAAGTCTCAATTTAAAAAAGGAACATTTATTGAACTTAAAAAAAACAATATTTGACAAATATTAAAAACATGTGAGGTAGAGCAAGTAAAAAAAAAGTTCAGTGCTGAAAATACTGAAAATAAATATTTAAGCATAAATAAAATAATTACATTATACACAGTAGCAACAAGCAAGCAGCACAATAAAGTGCAAACTGTACTATACTTTTCTTCTTCATTTTAAAAGTAACCAGCTATTTACAATCTAGTTAATTTTAAACAAAACAAAAACGATTTTAAACCAAATAGATTCTCAGTTTATTATGAATTAGGGACTGTTCACATATCGCGTCTAAAAACGTGTGGAAAGCACGGCCGCACCGCTTTCTCCTTTCTACAAGCGCTTGCGCTCCCGTGGCGTCTGTCATTGCTATGCAATATAACCATGAACTGCACTCTCCTTGGCGACGAGGAAGTAAGGATTAATTTATTTCTAGCCCTTTACGACTACATATATTTATTGAGATGAGAAATAAAAACCTGCCCTGTCTAGCTATGATCAGCTGTTCGTCTGAGCTTTCGATGTTGTCATGGAAAGGTCAGTTGTTTTTTGTCACATGACCTGCGTGTGCTTTCCTGCATTCTGGAAAGTTTAGATGTTTTCATCTCACCACGGCATAGGAGCGCCTGGACAAACGAGTGTGCTGCATTCTTTGCTTCTTTTATGAGCACACGTCCAAACCTCAGCCAGGTGGTCGCTGAATAAAACTCCCACAAATATCACGGAATCACGGACCAACGTCTGCATTATTTAATCCTATGACCAGTGTTTGTAACAGCTGCCGTATGCATACGGATAGCCTCAAACTATCGGCCGATGCCGATACACGTAAAACCCGCAAATATCAGCCCGATATATCGGCCGATCACTAATTTAGAACATTTGAAAATTAATGTTTTTCTTTCATTTCAGACGTGATGAAAGTGAAGGAGGAGAGTGAAGAACTGAGTGAAGTGAAGGAGGAACATCATGTCAAACCTGGAGAAAAAACTTTGAGTCGCTCAAAGACTAAAAAGACATTTTTCAAGAAAAGAAGAGCCAATAAATCTTTCACCTGCACTCAGTGTGGAAAGAGTTTCACAAGCAAACATAGTCTAGAGCGTCACATGAGAGTTCACACTGGAGAGAAGCCGTTCTCATGTGATCATTGTGGGAAGAGTTTCATACAATCATCATACTTTAAAGCTCACATGAGAGTTCACACTGGAGAAAAGCTGTTCACGTGTGATCAATGTGGAAAGAGTTTCACATACAAATATCTTCTTGAGCTTCACATGAAAGTTCACACTGGAGAGAAGCCGTTCACATGTGATCAATGTGGAAAGAGTTTCATTCGATCATCATCCTTTAATTTTCACATGAGGATCCACACCGGAGAGAAGCTGTTCACATGTGATCAATGTGAAAAAAAATTCCCTAAGGCATCAGACCTGAAGAGACACTTGGCAGTTCATACGAAGGAGAAGCCACATTCATGTTCTGTGTGTGGAAAGAGTTTTTCACTGCTGTATTATTTACAAAGACATCAAAGAATTCATACTGGTGTGAGAGAGTACATGTGCTTTGAGTGTGAGAAGACTTTTATTACAGCTGAACATTTAAGACGGCACGAGAGGATCCACAGCAGAGAGAAACTGCACACACAATCTGCAAAGACTGAGTTTATTAAAGAGGAAAGTGAGAACATGAGTGATCCAGAACCCTGCAGAATGAAACACACTGAAGATCCTGAAGAACAAAGAGGTTGGTGTTTATTCTTCATTCATTCGTGATGCTGAAGAACATTCATGTTAGAAACATTCAAGCACATAAACATTTTTAGAATTTTTTTTTTTAACAACAGGTCAGTAAGGGAAGGTTTCATATAGATTGTCAACATCAGGTCAAACTAAATTTAAATATTTTAACGGTTTTATTTTACATTTATTTTATATATGGTTTACAATTTGTAACAGTGTTACCAGAATTTTGACCTGAATCATTTCAAAATTTACAATCTACTCCGCTTTACTGCAAACATATGTGTTCTTTCTTGCAGTGATATTCACTTGATCTTGTGTTTCTTGAACGGCCCTTAATAATTAAAGTGTTTTAATAGATTTTAACATAATTAAATATCAATCTAAATGTTGGTATCAAAATATGGCAATATTGTGTGCTTTAAAGTTCATATCATGTTAGATAATTGTGGCATTGATCAAACATATTTATGGAAGTAAAATAATGTCAAATGTTTTTGAAACAAAAAGCCTGTTGAATTGCACTACTTGAAAAAAAAGTGCTTTGCATTAAGCATGCTTACATTTTAATGCATTGTATTTTTAGGGCTTGCATTTTTATGGGCTGAAATTCAGCATTGTTGAATATTTAAGCAGTGAATATTTCAATTCAAAACATCTCAAACACATTTTCATTATTAAAAATTCAATAATCCATATTCACCTTTCATATTTCACTTCCAAAATATTCAAACTGTTTAATAAAACAACCTATTCAATATTCAACAGGCAATTTTTGGTCCATTTTATTTCTCTTTGCAAATTAGCTTCCACAAATTCAGTGGTTCAAATTCGACAGAAAATTCTATGCTGATATCCAGGAAAAGCAGTAGATTGCCGAGCACACTCTCCATCTGCGACTAACAGCAGGAGGTGCAAAAGCGTGTGTTGTTGACGAAGACCGAGCAACAGTTAGAGCAAGCCATTCATTCATAAAACTCATTTACAGCAATGTAAGTGTATTTGTGATTATGATGGCTGTTTTATGTTAAAGCTGCAGTCGGCAAGTCTGGCAGATTGAGTGGACTTAGCCAAAATTTTGAATGTTTACAACTCTCATGCCCCTCCCCCACTACCAACGAGCACCCGCCCATCGTCAGTGCGTGTGTACCTGATTTTCTGTGAACGCGTCCGTCTCTTCAGCATCGATCAACACCATGGACTCGGAGGTAGGCTGCCCTGGCTAATCTATCCATAGATAGCAATAACCGAGGAATTGGAAGCTTGTTAGTAGATTTTCTCTCCGCCATCACGCTTCGTACAATCTTCAGGCGAACTTCAGGCGTGTCGTGTGCATGTGATATTGTAATGTGCGCGTCTGCGCGAGGGAGGGGGGATCTGTGGCGTGTGCACGAACTGTGATTGACAGTCAGATCTCACACCCCCCTGCGCTGATTGGACCCGATGAGACGGGAGCGGTGGATTTTTGCAAAACAAATAACACGCTCCAGGTGGAGTTAGAAGCTCGGGTTTTTTCTAAAACCACCTTATTTATGTTGTTCTGTCGGATTATAGTGTCAATTTCACTGAATTTCATCAAAAAAATGTTGCCGACGGCAGCTTTATGCATCTTTCTCTACTGTGAACGAGATTATAATGTTATTCCCCCGATGCGGATGTAGCTTACAGATCCAATGTTACATTTTAGGTTGACATATATTTCTCTTGGTTGTTTAGTGGCCTTAACTTTATATTGCTGCAATGTGCTGCATGCAGGCTATTGGGGTTTCCCTCAATACTTCAGGATTCCCCTGCTGGACATATAAAATGCTTAACTTAGCTTAATGGACTAATACAGTAATAAAAAAACAGGCGGGCAGGGTTTCATTAAATATTGAAGCTTCCCCGGGGGCCGCCATTGATTAGCAGACCATCACCTGCTGTTAGCATTCCATTGACTCCCATTCATTTTGGCGTCATTTCGACAGTGAATAACTTTACTGCAATTTTTGTAAAAATAGGCTAACGTTTGCGTCATAACCATGCAACTCTCTGTCGCACAGTAGAGAAATTACCGTATAGACAGGAGGAGAAGCTCGCGGGCAATCGGGGGGACGTGGAGGCAAAATGACAAAATAATTCATCAGAATATTTAGCAAAAGTTTCTCCTGCTCCTAGCTCAAGGACACCTCCTACTCACACTCTCCGTCTCTGCAAGTTTCGGAAGGGAATGATTCATATTTCTCTTGGCACAGCTACTAGAAGACAGACGGGTTGCTCAGTTTGAGTCTGCGCAGTACGCTCAGCCATCAGGAAGTGAGTGCTTCTAATTGACTTCAATTTTCTCCGTTGAAACCTATGGGGTCGCTGTGTCCAGTTTATATACTGTATGTAAAAAACCAAACTCACATTGGACATTGGACATTCGTACATTTAGGGACCGTCTGTAAAGTTACTTACGACATTGGTATACATGTTTCTAAATTAAATAGCAATAGAAGAGAACGACTTACAGTCATAAAACCAACTGTAAGTGTTCATGTAGTGTCAGGCATAATGCGCACCCTTTAGATTTGTGATATTTATTTAAATAAATTAAAGTTTGCTATTGAAGTTAGAAACGTGTATGAATATTTACGTCGTCATTAGGTTAACACTAATGTTGTATGCAACTTTAGAGACGGTCCTAAATGTGCGAATGCCCAATCTCAAGCCAATTTTACATTTAGGCTACATTTATTCATTTAGCAGACGCTTTTATCCAAAGCAACTTACAGTTAAACTAAACTAACAATAGGACTACAATATGCAAGTGCTATGGCTCTTTCCAGTTTAATCGAATGAAGTACATGTAGGCATATATAGGAGCAATTTTAAACCTGGGGGGGACAGTAAATGCTGGGGGATCGGGGGATTTTTTTTTTTATATATATATATATATATATATATATATATATATAAAGCACTTAAATTCTCAAAATATGTTATCAGTATTTATTTTAGCATTTTAACTTCCACATTACCTTTCCTACGTTACGTCAGTGGCAGATACAGAACGTCATTAATAGGTGGGCCTGGTGAATATACGGAGGGGCAATATCAATATTAGGTACAATAACATTACGATGTCCAGCAATCGATTTAAATAGTAGGCTACAGGGGGTTTAAGTTGTCGTTTAATGAGATGCAGCCTAATATATGTCATATACCTTAATGGTCCAGTGGTAGAGCTTTAGCCAACCCTGTCAGAAGTTCTGGGTTCTAATCCGCACTCGTATAGTTTTTTTTTTTTCTCATCAAAACCGATTATGTTCATCAGTGGTTGTATATCAAGCAGGGACACGTTTGTTTGCATTATGTTTTTGTGATTTCACCAGAATGAATAGAGAGTATCAGCAACGGATTGAAGCGCGCGTCCGAGTGAAGACAGTGGGAAGTGTGCGCGAGCCACATGAGAAAACACTGAATCCACACCACTGATCACATCGGCATCGAGCACTTGATTTAAAAAATCAGGGTTTTAACTTCATTCAGGAGATTTTGGGTTACTGCACAACTGACAGATGACTAGAGAGAGAGAGAGAGAGAATTAATTGATCAAGTGTTGATTTTATGCCAGTATATCACTGGGAAATGCTCAGCATTAAACTTTGCGCGTTAAATTCATATTCGTTAAGTTCATATTCTGCTTGCCTGTAGCCTATAGTAGCCTACAGCCTACTTCCCAAATAAGGTGCAATCTTGGTCTTTTATATCACTGTATTAGTCCATTAAGCTGCTTTTTTTCCTGGATCTCAACATAGAATTTTCTGTCGAATTTGAACCACTGAATTTGTGGAAGCGAATTTGCAAAGAGAAAGAAAATTGCCTGTTGAATATTTTAGGTTGTATTTTTAAACAGTTTAAATATTTTGAAAGTGAAATATTCACAGCTTAAATATTCAACCATGCTGAATTTCAGCCCATAAAAATGAAATCCCAAAAATACAATGCATTAAAATGTAAGCATGCTTAATGCAATGCATTTTTTTTTTTTCAAGTAGTGCAATTCAACAGGCTTTTTGTTTCAAAAACATTTGACATTATTTTACTTCCATACATATTTAATAGTTCTCAATACAGAAACAATACCTAAAATGTTTTTTTGTTTTTTTATAATTGGAAGATCAGTGTACTTCATTCATGGAAAGTTTCAGACGTATAATTAATTTATAAAAAGTTTTAAATTATTGTAATATTTTAGTAGTTGCATCTGGGATCATTTTTATCTCCATTCACTCCATATTTCTCTCTTTTAAGTATTTTGATTATTTAGAAAATTTGAAAATGAATGTTTTTCTTTAATTTCAGACCTGATGGAAGTGAAGGAGGAGAGAGAAGAACTGAGTGAAGTGAAGGAGGAGAGTGAAGAACTGAGTGAAGTGAAGGAGGAGAAACATATCAAACCTGGAGAAAAACCTTTGAGTCGCTCAAAGACTAAAAATACATTTTTAAAGAAAAGAAGAGCCAAGAAATCTTTCACCTGCACTCAGTGTGGAAAGAGTTTCACAACCAAACAAAATCTAGAGCGTCACATGAGAATTCACACTGGAGAGAAGCCGTTCACATGTGATCAATGTGGGAAGAGTTTCACATACAAACATCATCTTGAGCTTCACATGAGAGTTCACACGGGAGAAAAGCCGTTCACATGTGATCAGTGTGGAAAGAGTTTCACAACCAAACACAGTCTAGAGCGTCACATGATAGTTCACACTGGAGAGAAGCCATTCACATGTGATCAATGTGGGAAGAGTTTCACATACAAAAATAATTTTGAGCTTCACGTGAGAGTAGTTCACACAGGAGAGAAGCCGTTCACATGTGATCAATGTGAAAAAAAATTCCCTAAGGCATCAGACCTGAAGAGACACCTGACAGTTCATACGAAGGAGAAGCCACATTCATGTCCTGTATGTGGAAAGTGTTTCTCTTTTAAAAGTAACCTGAAGCCACATATGAAGATCCATGCAGTGGAGAAACACATCAACACAGTCTGAAGCCCCGTTCACACTGCCAGCGTCACGCAGCGACAAAGCGACACAATCCCATTCGTTCCAATGGAGCGCTGGCGACTTCCGGCGACACGAGCAACAGTGACCGTTGGCGACAGAATGTGGGCGTGTCAAGTGACAAGAGACAAGCGACAAAAGTTGAAAAATTTCAACTTTATGCAAATGAGAAGCGATTTTCGCGAGCGACAACCAATAGGAAAGAAGACTTTTCAGTGGAGCTCACGTCACCGTCTCGAGTGCAGGCAAGACAGAAGAGTTCGGGGGCGATTTCACTGTTATGATTTGACTGTGCCCACATACATGGATATAATAAAATGATGCATGGAAAAGAAACATACAATTATATATACATTTAGTTCGAGTGTTGTAATTTTATGATGCAAGTTTTCAGCACTGCTGCAGTTCATTTTACAGTTTCCCCTGCATTATGTGGATTATAAGGGACAAGAAAATGGATTGTCAAATTCGAATGACGTTTTAGTAACTGTTGATAGTATGAGTGAGTTTAATTTGTTGATTGATCGATCGTTAATGTAGTTAAATTTTTAATGCACTGCACTGCTGTGGTTAATATAACAACACTCTACCAACAGCATAATATTCCTTTTAAATCTATTAAGACCAATTCCTAGTCAAATTATAATCATATCTTAGTTTTATATAACACTTGTGATGGTATATTCTATAGATATGCTCAGACGTGCAGTCTACCAATAACATTAGAGCGACAGCACTAGGAACGCCCACAAGCGACTTCACTGTACAGAGACTAGCGACATGCAGCAACAAAATCGCTGGTGGTGTGAACGGGGCTTGAGATCACATTAAGTAGTTCATCTTTATGTGCTGAGAAATAAAAGCTGCTTTTCCACCTTCAGAAAAGGTTCCAGTTGTGTTTCCACTTGAGCCTGGTACGGCATGGCACAATTACAAACCGTTCTCGGCCCTGAACTCTCAGCACCCTTGGCTAACCATGCCGAACCCTGATGGTTGAATGTGTGTAGTGACATCGCCACTCAGGATTGGTCACTTGTCTGTTGCCTAGGCAACAATGTTTTTTTTGCTCAAAAAATGAGATGCCTACTGTCAAATAAATGAGGCCTACGATTAATCAGATGCAAATAGAAATATAAAACCAGTCCTAATTGAGAGAAAACAAGTTGACAAAAAGATTAAATCCAAAATTGGGTGATAATATTGTATAACGAGTGATTTATAAGCAATTTTTTGTAGGCCGGTCATTTTTGACCGGGAAGACCACAAGTGTGACAATGTGCCATTTTGTACAAAATAAAAATTTTTCAAAACAAATTTCCTGGTGAAAAATTAAAGTAGACTAGTGTGATAAACAGTGCCAATTTTCTTCAGATTGTATTTAATATTTCCAAAATTATTCAAAAATAATGTTTTTTTAACTCAAAAAATGAGATGCCTACTGTCAAATAAATGAGGCCTACGATTATTCAGATGCAAATAGAAATATGAAACCAGTCCTAATTGAAAGAAAACAAGTTGACAAAAATATTGAATCCAAAATTGGGTGATAATATTGCGTAACGAGTGATTTATAAGCAATTTTTTGTAGGCCGGTCATTTTTGACCGGGAAGACCACAAGTGTGACAATGTGCCATTTTGTACAAAATAAAAGTATTTCAAAACAAAATTCCTGGTGAAAATTTAAAGTAGACTAGTGTGATAAACAGTGCCAATTTTCTTCAGATTTTATTTAATATTTCCAAAATTATTCAAAAATAATGTTTTTTTTACTCAAAAAATGAGATCCCTACTGTCAAATAAATGAGGCCTACGATAAATTAGATGCAAATAGAAATATAAAACCAGTCCCAATTGAAAGAGAACAAGTTGACAAAAAGATTGAATCCAATATTGGGTGAAAATATAGTATAATGAGAGATTTATAAGCTATTTTTTATAGTCCGGTCATTTTTGACCGGGAAGATCCCGGGGGTTTTTGGGTTCTGAACACCACACAAGGGTTAATACCGCGTGCTTTATATACATGTTGCTGCTGATTGGACTGCAGTTCTGACACACCCACCAAACAAGAGAAAACGCATCTCAAACCCCTTTGCACACCGGTGCACGCCGTTTCCAGGAAACATGACGTTCAACCCGGAAACCGTAGCAAAACGTTGCACACCATTTTGAACTTGAACGTGCCCCTGGTTACCAGCTTCTCTGTTGCTGGCTAAGCAACATAAAAGCAATTTGAGTGCTGTAAACACAAACTTATAATAAAATTAAAAGAAACAACATGGTTCCTGTGCTCTCCAACAATGTTATTTTTCAGATGCGTTTTGTCCTTAGAAATATTTTTCACTGCTGTAAATTGACATGATTAAGCAGACACAATTAATCTATAATTAGCTTGGTTGTTGATTATTTTCATGATCGATTTCATCAATTAGTTCTTGCAGCCCTAGTTAATTAAAACTTATTTTGATCATCTGTTGATTATTTTCATGATCGACTTCATCAATTAGTTCTTGCAGCCCTAGTTAATTAAAATTTATTTTGATCATCAAAAAAAATTTAATAAAATGAAACATCATGATACTGAAGAACAAAGAGGTTGGTATTTATTATTGATTCCTCATTCATTCATCGAGATTTACATTGTTTCATGTCAAGAATATAAAAAGACATTAAACTAATTAGATATTAAATAATTTTGACATTGAACATTCTTGAGTTTGTCATTTTAGACATTCACACTGGGCTGGAATATGCAACTGCTAATGATGCTGTAAAGGCCACCCATTGGCCCAACGATGTCACGGTTTACGGTTTCACTAACTCGCCCTCACTATGTTGTGTGTGTGTTTGTGTGTGGTTGGTGTGGCTCATTATTGCTGCTAATGAGCGGATCAGCGGCAGCTGAGTCTTATGATTGGCGTCCTATTTATGGCCTGTTGTTTCATCCTATTCTTGTCAGATCGTTGTGGTTCACCTGAGGCTTTCTCCGTGCTTTCGGTTTCTGAGACTTTATCCCTGCTTCTTGCCTTTTTCATCTCCTGTGTTCCTGAGGATTATCTGTTGCGACCTGGACTATCTGCCCATTGCGTCCATGCGTTAGCATCATTCTCTGCCCACGTCGACTGACCAGCAATTCTATCTATTTTCCTGCATTTACAATAAAAATCCCTGTTTCACTCGCAAGTGGATCTTTTGCCTTCATTTACAGAACCTGACATAACGATCTGACCACGATGGATTCAGCGAGTGCACCCGAACTACAGGAATTTCTTGCAAACAACAGTGTTCGCATGGACCGGCAGGACGAACAGTTAGTCGCTACTGGTCGGGCTATACAGGCTCTGGTAACACAGGTGTCCGAGCACACCTCTCAATTTCAACAACTGAGATTGCCCACTGCGCCACCCCCGCCGCCCGTTCCCCACGATCCACCCAACATCAACCAGCACGTGCCGCGCATTCCGACGCCTGAGAGTTATTCCGGTGAGCTGAACCTCTGCAGAACCTTTATGACTTAGTGTACCATCTTCTTTTCTCTCCAGCCTGTAACCTTCACTTCTGAGCAGTCTAAAGTGGCGTTGGTGATGACTCCTCTCTCCAGACGCGCGGCTCTGTGGGGAACGGCGGTGTGGGAGAACCAACATCCCTGCTGTTCCTCGTTCCATGCACTCGGAGAGGAGACGAGTGTTCGACTGTGCGGTAGAACCGTCTCCGATTTCTTTGCACTCCGACTCTGGCAGCCGAGTGCAAATGGAACGAGGAGGCGCAGTGGGACATGTTCCTGCATGGGTTGGCGGAGCGTGTTCAACGTGAGATATATACTTTGGAGCTACCTAGGACTCTGGACGGACTTATTGAGCTGGCATTGCGCCTGGATGCACGTTTGCAGCAAAGAGAGAGTCGCTCACACCAGGCTTTGGTGCCCACATTCCCTGAGTATTCCAGTTCCAGAGGTGAGAACACGGTCATCCCACTGTTCGATCCTGAAACCATGCAGGTAGGTCGAGCTCGGCCTTCTCGGGAGGAGAGAGAACGTTGGAGAGAGAGTGGACTCTGCCTCTACTGCGGCAAGGCCGGACATTTCATTGCTTCATGTTCATTAAAAGATCAAGCCCGATAATAGGACGGAGGTTACTGTCGGGTGGGCTAACCATGAATAAATCCTCTACCACTCTCCTCCCGGTAAGACTGCAATGGGCAGACCATTTTCACGATTGCCAGGCACTCATAGACTCTGGAGCTGAGGGGAAGATTGGTTTAAAGTGACCTTTAAAGGTCCTCTAAGCGATCTCGGTTGGCGTAACCTCTTGTTGATGTTTGAATTATTATCAAACAAAACGGAGGCTAGCTAGACCCTCCCTCCTCCTCAACCCCACATCATTCTTGTCGGTTATTGGCTGGAACAGTTTGTTATGTTTCGTGCTGCGGGTCGCTCTGTTTGTTGCTCAGTTTGTTTTTGCTGCAGTTTGTGGAGCGTGGGCTGTCTGCAGAGACCGTGTTTTTTTACAGTGTGTTCAGGGGACAGGCAGCGAGCGGATAGTGAGGAGATGTTTGTGGTATGTGAAAAAAAAATGTTTTGGCCTAAAAAACGCGTGAGATCGCTTAGAGGACCTTTAAGTAAAAGTGTAATATTTATCTTTTAAATTAAATTATGTAGCTTGATGCTACTTGTTGCTCTAATCTGCAGGAGCTTTCTATTCCATAATCTTATTTGTTAAAATATTTTTTTTTTTCTAACAAGACATTAGATAATAGGTGGATCTTGATACTATGTACAAACTAAACCACCTGGATCCTAGAACTGCGGTCCTGAAACTGCAGCCGCCGCTATATCATCCAGTTCGGTAGATGGCGCTGTCACAAAAAAACTAGGGTCCTGGAACTGCGGCCTCCGGCTGTTCAGGAACACACTACTGGCCTTTTGAGAGTAAAATTCAAGCACTAATCAAGGACTTTCAAGTCCATCACACTTTTTACAGCACTTACATTTTGTTTAATATTATCCTTAAATATTATTTTAATTATATTTTTAATGCTGACCAAAACCATGATTTGTTCATCCTTCAAAGATTGTCCCCATTTGTAAAACTAAACGTTTCAAAGTGAAGGAAAACTTATACTTGGCAAACCAACATACTGTATGTATTTAAAAATGTGAAATGATCACTATAAACAGTAGATGGCGACAGAGGAGCGCCTATTGACTTATAAGCCATTTCCACTCCATAATAGTGTTTTTCTAGGGCTGCCACTATCGAGTATTTGTTTCATATTCCAGTCGCGGTTTAAAATGGCTTTAAGTCAAAAAAATATGTTGAAATATGTTATATTTAGCATTTTATATGCAGCTAATGGCTACACCTTGCTTAGCAATACTGTCAACATTCTTTATTCATATGAAAATACCCCAAATCACACGAAAATCACACACAAACCACATTTACTCGAAATCGTGCATTTATTAGCTTCTTGTTTCAGGTGAAGAGATGTGTCTTTCCCAGCAGGCACAGGATATAGACTACAGCGTCGGTCAGACGTTGGATTTTGGTTCGAAAATGAAAGTCGGGTTGACGTCTAAATCCAATGTTTGTTTGACGTCAAGCTCCAACATTGGGCAGTCGTTGAATTTTGGTTGGACTAAACCAATCAAAAAGGTGAAATGCATGGCCTTACACTTATTACCAGCTTCACTTAAAACTAACCAGATTTACTTTATTTAATTTCCATTTTAATGAAATCATATTTTGCATTTTAAAGTCACCATGATGGTGGTTAGAGTTTGCTTTAGTTGGACTCTTGGACACTGATCTTATTAAGTGTCTAATGCTTTGATTATATAGGACTTGTGCTTTTAATATTGTTTTATTCATAATAGAAGTCATTTGATTCTACAGCATATCTAACAGTGTTGTTTATCAAATAATATACTTGGTTTTTGAAAACTATTTAGCGCACAAAAACCTTTCATCTATGGCATTAATTAGATAAGGGTGAGTTTTGATTGGTGGTACCCAGCATGCACTGCAGCATGAAGCATTTCATTGATTGTCACCATTGTTACGAGTCATACACTGATTCTTGATTATTTGACAAACAACATTGCTCTCATGCTGTAATATTAAATTAATTCTATTATAAAACAACATTAAAAACACAAGTCCAATATAATAAAAACAGACACTGAATAAGATAAATAAGAAATTCAGGCAATTGACCGTTCGCAAAACCCCGCCCTCGAACGGTCCTCGTCCAATCCTAGCTCAGCAACTGTAACTAAGGAGAAGGACGTCCTCCGTCAAACATTGCGATTTCAGCACATGGTGAAACGATGCTAGCCTGACTACGTCAGACTTCCTACTTCCGCTCAATTTCATTTCGCTTCTGTAGTCAGTCTGAGACAGCAGCTTATCTTTTAGTTTGCCACCGGCTTTCGGATGGCCGGGCCAATCAACGAACAGAGGGCGGGCTGAGAGCCGCGACGTAGACGCTAAATGTACCGTGGATGCGTAGATTTACTTCACAATAATCTGCAAAAGTCGCGCACAGCCATGTTTACTCCGGTATTTCGCTCGATGGTTTTGTTTTCGCATCATACATGTGTTTACAGTGGAAGTTAGATGCGGCTGAGCATGCGCATAACACACGCTATAACCAAATGTCATGTGATTGGCTTACGGGTAACCAATGATTTTAAACTTCAGACAAGTGCCCCCCTAGCAAGAGAGAAAACACTTCTCTATTATGCTATTCCAGACTCTATCTACAAAGCAAAGCGAAGTAGCAGAGTCTGGTATTACCAGGCTAAAACGATGCGCCTATGGCACCTGCAAGTCTGACACTAGGTAGGCCTACCCAAAAAAATTAGAGGGAGGGGTCGTTTTTTTCGCCTTTCCAAAACCCAAGACCCAAGCGGAAAGATGCCGACAATGGATTAAGCAGTGTGGGAGACCTCACTCACAGCTTAATGCCTCGAAGATTAATAAGCATACATATGTCAGCGTATATAATATATAAGCGTCAGTCACGCCCGTTTCTCATACTCCGTAGTCCGTTTACAGTGCGTTTTTTTTTTCCGCACCCATGTTAACAGGTAAAGCTTTCACACTGCACGCGGATGTTGCAATCGTTTCTGCACCGAGTCTATTTTTGCTGTGCTGCACGCGCTGAATTAAAGTGACAGCACATGGTTTTTGGTCAGAACGAACACAGATTGACATGAAAATATAATAATCTCACCATAAATGCATTTAATAAAATAAAATGTAGTAAACTCACCATAGCCTAAATGTATTTTTGGACTTGCAGACTTGGAGGAGTTCCGTTTGCACACTAGCACACACACACACACGACTTGTTTAAATACATTTATATTGTTAATAAATTACAATAAATTGTTGTTGTACCAGCAATATCTTCAAAATAAACTATTGATTTCATTAAAACCAGTGCTTTAAGTGGGCCGGTACGCGCCGGTACTCAGTACCGCCACTTCCAAATATAGCTCTTGAGCGTACCGCCACCTCTCCGTGCGCCCAGAACGTGCTTTTAGCGTACCGGTACGCTCATTTGCACATCTGTTTTAATCCTCTGGCTGCGCTGCCGCTTTTCAGAGCGCCCTTCACAATGCACGCTTCCTATCCTCCTAATTCGACCCACCGAGAGCAGAGACTACATTACCCATACATACACCCTTGAGTTTTACAAGTGAAAAGCGCATGCTTCGCTTTTGCCGCTGTCAACAACTCAACGTCCGGAGAGGGTGTGTGAAACGCGCAACCATAGCTGCTCGGTAAAAATACAAATATGAACACTTAATATGCTCTCCTGGCTTCAGACTCTGTTTTTTCAATACCCCTTTGCACATTTTATTTATGTTCAGTAGCTCTTTCTAGCTCAAGCAAATCCACAAACTAAAGGATTTATTATTTTTTATAAGGTCGTCTGTTGACTGCTGTATATAAAACCTTCATATTCATAGTTGTTGTTACCTATGGAAGCTTGTTTCCGCCACAGAATAAAACATTTTAAAAGATAATTGCTACTTTTTATCTCACAATTGCGAGTTTACATCTCGCAATTCTGACTTTATTTCTCAGAATTGCGAGATATAAAGTCAGAATTGCGTGAAATAAAGTCGCAATTGCGTGTTATAAAGTCAGAATTGCGATCGAGATATAAAGTCATAATTGCGTGAAATAAAGTCGCAATTGCGTCTTATAAAGTCAGAATTCTGACATCTTTTCTCAGAAATGTGAGATATAAACTCACAATTGTGAGATAGGCTATAAAGTCAAATTCTAAGGAAAAAAAAGACGGACTCTTTTTTTCTTTCTCAGAATAGTTTATATCTCACAATTCTGACGTTATAACACGCATTTTGCGACTTTATATAATGCAATTCTGACTTTATATATCCCAATTGCGCCTTTATTTCTCAGAATTGCGACTTTATATCTCGCAATTGCGACTTTATATCTCAGAATTGCGACTTTATATCTCAGAATTGCGACTTTATTTCTCACAATTCTGACTTCATATCTCGCAATTCTGAGAAAAAAAGTCGCAATTCTGACTTGATATATCGCAATTGTGAGAAAAATGTCAGAATTGTGAGATAAAAAGTCGCAATTATTATTATTTATTTATTATTCAGTGGTGGAAACAAGCTTCCATAGTTACCTCAGGGGAGGAGGGGAGTCAGCAAAAAAAAAAAAAAAAAAAAAAAAAATAGAGTACCGGCACCTCTTTTGGGCCACTTAAAACACTGATTAAAACGGAAATGAAATAAAGAAAATCTGGTTAGTAATAAGTGAAGCTGGTAATGCTGTTTGTGGAGTTGTTTAATCCTCTTCTGAGATCTTGACAGATTTTTTTTGCGGTGCTTATTCCAACCAAAATTCAACATCTTTCTGATGTTGGAGCTTGACGCCAAACAAACGTTGGGTTTAGACGTCAACCTGACTTTTATTTTCAACCAAAATATGACGTCTGACTGACGTTGAATTAGTTGGAGTCCAACGTCTTCCTGACATCACATTGACCTACTGTGTTCAGTGTGTTTCATTCTGCAGGTTTCTGGATCACTCATGTTCTCACTGTCCTCTTTAATAAACTCAGTCTTTGCAGATTTCAGCTCTTCCTGATGCTCTGATGCTCGTCTTCACTTGAAGCTGATGGAAATATTCCAGCATTTATTGGAGAATTGCAGTAGGAGGAGCTTCACTGATGATATGATTACTGTGGGAGGAGCTTCACTGATAATAAGCTTGTTCGACTTCATGCAGCTCTGCGCAGACCAATCGCCGGCTGACTTGAAGCAGTGCATGCCGGTTAGAAATTTTGTTCTACTTGATACAGCGCCGACGCCACGTGACTGTGACGTGTGCCATCAAAGTACCGCAAGAGTGATTTGAGAGTAGCCGGAGAACTCAGAGAGCGCAGCTTCTCAAGGGCGGATGCAGGAGCTCTGATGACCACACAGCTGTTACACAATTGGCCGGATTCACCGCATGACAACGATCACGTGTGTTTCGTGTTTATTCGAACACCTTTAGTTACTCTAAAGCTCACAAATCAGTTTTTTATAACAGCAAACACTTTTTTCATGTAGTTGTGGTGTTATATTGTGTCATGTTTGTCAAATTAAAACTGATTAAAAAACATAGACTCCACTTCATTGATAGTAGCTTATGTTGAACTTTATTCTTGTTCAAACAGACACTGTATGAAGCCGTACATAAAGTATTGAATGAAAATGTCTCAGAAACATCTGTGTATTATTTGGCAAATATTGCATTTATTTCACTTCAGCTGTGGTAAAGTATGCAAACACCACATGAGCGGTCACTACGGGAACCAGAATGTGTTCACGTCTCCGTTTGCAGCTCCTCCCCGCCTGCACACGGCTACTCTCGCCGATCGGTTACATCCAGCCGCAGCCGATGTCCAACACACCTGATGTGATTGCTGTGGGAGGAGCTTCACTGATGATGTGATTGATGTGGGAGGAGCTGATCTGCAAAAATCTAAATATATCAATTACTGAGTTTGTTTTAATACTAAAAGACACATCTAAGCATTTATGCCTGTTTGTCTGTCTATTGTAAAGTAACTGATGCTAATTCAAAACTTATTTTATTACTAACCTGAACATTATCCAGCTTCTTCATTAAAATTAAGGGTGGGGAAAAAAATCTGTACTCGGATCGCGATTCTCTCTCCAAACTATTCTGGATCGATTCTGTGGGGGAATTTTTTAATTGTGGACCTCCAAATACACACACATGAGAATATTAGCAGCTCCAGAGATTGCTTAACACAGACACGTTACAAGCGCAAAGGAAGGAAGAACGACCATACAGGCCTCAGGCCAAGAGTGACGCAAGAGGATGTTCTAGCTGAAGCCATGGAAGACTAAGTTCCTGTTCCCCGCACCTAAGTCACAAGATTTCGTTACTTGCACAGCTTAAGAGGAAGTGCAAGTTTAGTATAAGTATGTCTGTAAATGCATATGACAAGTGTGTGCATTGGTGTTCATTTTTTTGTGTGCATCTCTAGTGAGAGTTAGTTCTCTCTTCTAGATCTTTTTTCTTTTTATTGCTCAGACCGCCTTGCTGTTATTTTTTGGCTTTTTTGACTCGAAAGCTTGATAGCTTTATTTTTAACAGATTTATTGCTTGGACTGCTTATGGGGAAGTAGCTCTTTGTAAATCATAGGACTGCCGTAAAAATGGATAAGCTGAAGTACTATAATCTGTAACCTTTTGATATTTTGCTACAAGAATTGATCATTGTTTAACCAGTATTTTTCTCATTTGTTTAAATAAACTTTTATTTTATAAAGACAAATAGTTTTCAGTCTTACTTCAGCTCTACAAAGAAAGTCTTATAGCAATAGAAAAGGCAGTAGAAGCCTACATCTTACTGACCGGGACAAGAAGGATCCAGAAGCTTCCACAGGAGGGTAAGCATAACATATATTTTAAGTCAAAGATTGTTATTGTTTCATATGGTGTTGGGACATACCTAGATTAACTGGTATAACAAACAAGCTAGTGAGGATAAAACCTATTCTGCCCTGACAGCACAAGTCTGCCTAGCAACAGCGATACGAGGGGTTAATCAGGCAATGAGGTAAATACCAGATCTCACCAAAATTATGAAGTTAGTTTTTGACCACTCACACACACACACACACACACACACACACACACACACATCTTTCATGAAGGTCGGAAAGGTTGAAGCGAACATTTGCGGGCTTGATAGCACAGGATATGTGCTGTGAGAAACGTGCGCTTTGCTTGATGTTACGCTTGTAGTGATGCTTGTAACATGTTTCTTTGTTCCTCTTTATTATTTACTACTTGCTTTAATGCTTTCAAGCTATGTTAGTTTAAATTTATTAATTTTAATAAAATTTTTCAATTGTAAATATTTCAAAAAGTGCTAATAATTATGTGATTAAATAAAAAAAAGATTTTAAGATTTTCAAGTTGGTAAACTAACTAATTAATTAATAAATAAGAAAAAAGTAATCGGATCGGATTCGTGAGGTGCCTAAAGATTCCCACCCCTAATAATATATAGGCATATAATACATAATAAATGAGGTGAAAACAGGAACTATTGACGTGAAATGGGTAGAACTATATTTACTGCCCTAGTACGACGTTATCAGTTTAGAAGTATACATGTGAATTAAACGTGGGACAATGGCCTTCATCATCTCAGTATGCTAATGTTGTGAATCAGATGTGAGGGAATCGTCATTATGCAGATTGAGGATTGATGTGTCTCTTACACCTCTAACACACATCTGTGCCATTTGCTTTACAGGACACACACACACTTATTCCCACTACATACTACTGATCTACTAGTGTGTTCTAACATGTTTTGTCTCATCTGACAGCTTATAAACTGATCAGAATTGTGCTGAACTTAATTAATTAATTAATCCTATTGAGTTGCTTACATATAAAAAATGAGCATAAAATTGCATAAAAAGTATTTTTAATGAACGTAAAGGTCAATGTTTAATAAAAACGTTCACGAAAATTAATTGTTTAGTGAAATTAGAAAATATGTAAGAGATCGTTAATTTAGTTATGTTGTACACATTCTCATATCCACATAGGCCTATTTATTGTCACGAGTAATAATCTCAGGGTTTACTGGGTTTTACACGATTCTTTTTGTAGTGTGGTATTGGTGGTGGTGTACTAAAATAAACATTGGCTGCGTTCCAAACCGCATACTCAATGAGTAGGTACTTAATTTAAATAAGTACTTACTTAACGAGCGCTAAAAGAGTAGGTACTTTATAGCCAGATCTCGTTGAGTATGAATGCGAACCGGACATCTGCCATGTTGACGTTATCATGTGACCTACGACGCGTTATCACACGCGCAACAACTTAAAAGATTCGAACGGACACGTTTAATTCATCTATCTGTAAATATCTTGATATTGATTAAACTTGCTCATTTTGTGGTATTTTTGAAGAAACTCCTGCCCATTTATTTTGTGAATACATTTAGGGTTGATTTAAGTTCTTATATTTAACCCTACTAATGTGACCCACCGTTTTATCCTTAACGATATTATTTATTTTTATTACGAAATCCCAAAATTGTCATCTCTTGAATATGTTGTTAATTTAATTTAATTTAATATCCAAACATTTTCATCCACAAGCCAAAGTGTCTAACTGCTTTATGTATTCCTCTTTTTCTTGTTGAATTTAACTCTCGTTTCATCCCTCAGGCCTATAAATAACAAAACAAAAAAAGCTTTTTAAAAAAAATGTATTATAATGAATTATTTAAGAATATATATTAAGATATTCAACCTTGTAGGTTCTTTATCCTGTGTAAAAAATCTCATCTATGTTTGCAAACCCATAATATATATATATATATATATATGTATAAATACCTCATAACATCAGTAACTCGACAGCCCTACCTAGAATGGTTTTCCTCAGCGTTTGTAATGTCTGCACAAAGGGCAGCTGTGCGAAGATTCGCCTTTGGAGAAAACTGTTGATTTTGTACTCGAAAAATTTAAGTATCATTAATATTAAAAATTAATATTACCCCAGAATGAATTGTATTGCTATCCCACCCCAAAACATACAATAATAACAACGATAAATGCTGACCAATACTTAATTATATTACTTTTTACTGAAAATGATCTCAATAAAACAAACAAAATGTAATGTATATCATATGACATAGCTATGCATGATTGAATACACTCTAGATGTGTATATAATAAACATATCTACATTTTCTTTCAAACAATTAAATAAAACATTAATTAAATAATTATATTTTATTTACTTACAACAATGAGAAATATTAATAAATTAGTAAAAGAATGAATGAAAGTCACCATCACACAATAAACAAATGCATATACAAGTCAACACATGAAACAAAGCTTTATTCAAACTACAATCATGTATGTAGGCTACAGGCGCTGAACCCCACATCCTTCTGCCGTCTCAACACAGCGGTTCCCATTCTGCGGCTTTATTCTGATGAATCAGCTGACCGCCAGAGGTGAGCCGTGCCTTCATGCCGGAGGTTGTTGCATGATGTGTTGTGCTTCACAATCTGAGGCAATAAGGGCAGATGGAGGGATGGAGGGTCTCATAAGGGCAAGTGGAGTGATGGAGGGTCTCATAAGGGCAGGTGGAGGGTCTCGTAAGGGCTGGTGGAGTGATGGAGGGTCTCATCCATGGCACCGTTTCCAGGATTCAGCTCTGGGCTCCTCATCCTCAGTGCTCACACCAGCCTGCTGACATTTCAGATCCTACAAAATGCACAAACATAACACAAAAGCAGTAATTTTAACTGCACAATGTCATTTGATTTCAGTATTATTTAGAAGACAAAAACGCTTTTTTTCCACAAATGCCGCCATCATCTTTCCTTGCAGGTCCTGCTCCACCACAAAAGATCTGCAGCAAATGCACAGAAATCAAGAATCAGAAAGGTGCTGTAATAGCTCTGTTTGAAATTACAATAATTAAAATAAACTACAACTTAAGATTTAAATAGTTGTTATTCATTTCTGTAGTATACTGACTCAAAGCCTTCATGAGCCACTCTCCACCAGATAAACACACACATCTGTTCATCTGTCCCTGTAACATCCAGACAAGATCCACGTTACCTCTGTGATTTATGAACTCAACACTACATTTACATGTTGAGGTTGTTTTAACTTTTTATCCAACATAAATGTTCCTCCATTTATCAACTTCTAATGGACAAATAAAATAGATAACTTATGTTTAACGTTAGTTACTTTATAGATTTGTTCTACATAATAGCACACATTCATCACTCAGATGCTATTTCATGTTGTGATATTTCAAGATTTTCCTGTCAGATGTAAATAGACATTTAAAATAAGTGTCTTTAAGATGTATATGGTTTATGTAAATCCACTTTAGAGACGTAACTTACGTGTCCTTACTGGAGCTCCCCTGTTAGCTAACGTTATACATAATAAAACGTGTTTTTACAGCAAAATCACAACTATACTGTGTAACGTCTTTACACCTTCAACAATTCAACAGTTTACTCTACAGTAGTTCAACACATGCAATTTTAACAAAAGGAACCGTGTTTACTCACATTTTAAAGCACCCGCGTCGCCGATCTCTGCGATGTTTGATAATGACGTATCCTCTCGCGTGGCCTCCTGGGATAGAAGAGTATCCATCGGTTGAGCACTCGAAAATCTGGCCGGAAGCAGTAAGCCATCCGGGAACTTCTCGCCTACTCTTTTATGAATACTGATGTTTCGAACGTACTGCTTCCTTCACGTACTGTTTTCGCCTACTATATAGTAGGAAAGTAGGCATATTCGAACGCACTTAAGTCCGAATCTCGCGATAATTAGTACGTCACCCAGGTAATTCTCGCCTACTCTTTTGGATTCGTACATACTTTTTCGCTCGCCTACTCTTTTTCCCATACTAAATAGTAGGGAAGTATGCGGTTTGGAACGCAGCAATTGTCACGTGTGTAGCTTTCTTCTTCTCACCGCTGATTCCTGATGGTTTAGAGCAGTGGTTCCCAAACCTGTCCTGAAGGCCCCCCAACACTGCACGTTTTCTTTGTCTCCCTACTCAAACACACCTGATTCAACTCATCAGCTCATTATCACATGGGTTAATTGAGCTGATGAGTTGAATCAGGTGTGTTTGATTAGGGAGACAAAGAAAACGTGCAGTGTTGGGGGGCCTTCAGGACAGGTTTGGGAACCACTGGTTTAGAGGACAATTACTCGAGTCGCCCCCTGTTGTTTCAAAGAATACAAGGCTGTGGGGCGATGGTTTTCGGGGCGCACTTTGGATGTTTGAAGTTCATAGAACTTTCTGACCTGTATATGTCCTGTAATAATGTAGAGAACCACCCGGTAAACAAATAAAGTAACAGTTCATGTTTTACTTACATATATATGATTTAGTTTTAATCCAAATAACACGTGCTGAGTGAAGCAACCAACAGCATTGATAAGCAACCAACAGCATTCAACAGAAGTGCTCTCTCTCTCTCTCTCTCTCTCTCTCTCTCTCGTCAGTTAACCTTAATGATAATAATAATAATAATAAGCTACATGCCTCGTTTTACTTTCTTTGCCATTGACATTCCGACTGAAATACAAACTTTCCACTGACGTCTCTGAAAAATGGATGCTATGTTTAAGTTAAAATAAGTTACCCAACTGCCCAGCCTGGTGTTTTTAAAACAAACGCCCCTGCCTGCAGCACTGTATAGCACAGAAAATACACACAATGTTGTCTTCTGTACTACTGTCTTTGTTTGTTTGTGATAACAATGAATCATTCTTTCGGATATGAAATTTATATTTAATTGACCTATCGGTAAGCCACGGCCTCCTTAGTTACTTTTGCTATCTCAGACAAAAATGGGGGACCTGTGCCCCAGTAGAGCTTTATGTCTAGCAACGCCCCTGCCCCCTCCCCATTTAAAATTTGTTTACTTCAATGAAAAGTTCGATTTTTTTTTTTTAAATAAAGGATCTAAAGGATTAATGATGCAGATTTATTTTCACCAGCTTTTTTGTTCATATTTACCAACGGTACCAACAATTTTGTCCACGTCTGTAATTAGCTTAGCTGCTGTTCGCAACTTTAAGCAAAGATAATCATCTAATTGTTATTGATGATTGTCAGTATCTGCACATAAAAACTGTTACGTGTTAGAGATCTAATTACCTTAATACAATGAATGTAGTTACCATAAAAGCAAACCATGTTTCAGTTCATAGTTATGTAGCTGTAGTGGTTGAAGATGAGTGATAGTCTTTTGTCATCTATCCTGACTCAAATAATGTGTTTCTAACAGCAAACACTCAGAATAAAGTGAGATGATCTGCTGATGATCCTGAATGGCTTGCTGAATGAGTGTTGATAGTCTGAGGCTCATCAATATTAACAGATCTGCTGAAAACACTCTTTATTTCATGACAATAGTTCCTGTTTTCACCTCATTTATTATGCTGATGTCTTCAGATCTCCTGTACATTGACACTTAAAGCTCATTTCATTGGTGTCAATAGACTGAGGGTAATTGTTGGTTGCTATATAGAGATACAGACATAAATGCTTAAATTTAGTATTAAAGGCACACTATGCAGCTTTCCGTTTTTGTCAAACAGCGACCCCTAAAGTCGCTGTGGAGTACTTGTATTTAACGCTACTGTCGTAAATAGCACTCGCGCAGAGCCGTCTCTGCACTCACGGCCTGATCCCTTCCGCCCTCTATACCGGTTCCTGTTCAGTCGGATGGAAGCTGTAATGAGTGGAAATAAGGTGTGGCCCCTTTAAGAGCTGCGCGCGCCCTGTTGAACTGTCGTCGGCAGTCTGTATTGTATGTGCACCTCGAACACCCGTATGCGGGTTATTTCAGTTTGATGCTCATTCTTATCCTACTTTTGTTTATCAAGTAAATATGTGGATGGTAGAACGGGTGACAGAGAGTTACACGAGTTCGACTGGGGAATAAAGTGCAAGTTGTGAGATGCCAATCGCCTCCGTGAGTCTGTCTGGCTCTCGGTAATAACTTCATCTGTGAGCTATCCCTATTTCTCCTCCTGACAGAACGCGTTACAAAGCGTCGGACATCGAACAGGCACAGATAACCTCTGAAGATGTCTACTAGTCCATCAACAATAATGATATTTACTCGAGTCTGATTCCTTGCTCGGTCAGTCTGCCGTTTCCTCTTTCTTTCGTCCTCCGACAAAGCTTTCCTAGCTTTGTGTGCAGTGCCGTAAAGCAATTCGTTACATCGCGAGACCTGATATCACGCAATATTTCCTGACGCTGAGGCCAGCGGCCCGCCGGCCCAAAGTTGCAAGGGTGGTTTTTCTGCTCACAGGCGCTTGGGGGCTGCGCGACGACCACCATTCAACCTGAAAAAAGTCATATAACTATTCCAATGACTCAGAAGCTGTTCAGTTAAGGTAAAAAAAGTTACTTAGTGCACCTTTAAAATAAACTAAGCAACTGATAACTTTGATTTTTGCAGATCAGCTCCTCCTACAGTGAAATTCATCATCAGTGAAGCCCCTCCCACAGCAATCACATCATCAGTGAAGCTCCTCCCACAACAATCACATCATCAGTGAAGCTCTTCCCACAACAGTCACATGGTCAGTGAAGCTCCTCCCACTGTAATTCTTCAATAAATGCTGGAATATTCCCATCAGCTACAAGTGAAGACAAGCAGCAATGCATCAGGAAGAGCTGAAATCTGCAAAGACTGAGTTTATTAAAGAGGACAGTGAGAACATGAGTGATCCAGAACCCTGCAGAATGAAACACACTGAAGATCCTGAAGAACAAAGAGGTTGGTGTTTATTCTTCATTCATTCATGATGCTGGAGAACATTCATGTTAGAAACATTCAAGCACTTCTTCACTTTTACATAAACAGGTAAACTATGACATAGAAGAATATTTTCTTTTTTGTTTGTTTTCAGCAAATGGTCAGTAAAGGGAGGTTTGAGAAACTGTTATATTGATTGTCAACATCAGGTCCAACTAAATATTTTAGCTGTTTTATTTTACATTTATAACTGCCATTTTATTGCAACCATCTTATCAAACATTTTGACATTTTTCAATATAGTTTGCTGAGTATTGACACAATTTCCACGATTCGATTCGATTTATATTCACAAGCTTGCGATTCGATATTGATTGTTTTAGATATACTGTATATATCAGATAAAGTACATGGCAAATGTTCTAAAGGAAAGAAAATGCCTTTGGGGGAATACATTGGGGGTAAATTGTGCCAATGATTTCTGAAGTAAAACAGAACATTTTAATGTTATGAACCGTAATGCTATATGAAAGCAAGATAAATTCAATACAAAATTACTCATTTAAGGTTTATTTAGATATTGTCACCCTGGAATACCATAGCATGCATTTTTCCTACTATGGTCAATTGCATAGGGATTTTGTATTGAACATAACTCTGGATCACAGTGTCATAGAGACAAGCTCATTTTACTCAGACGACCAATCAGTCTCTCAGGATCATTGTGAAGCTATCAAGCTACGCCCTAGCAACGATTTAGAGCACCATAGCAACACAATATATTATATTTGTGAATCATTTCAGGCAAAAGGGCTTTGGCAATAGATGCCTGTTGACAGCGCTGTCTGTCAATTATGTAACATAAGAATAAAGTGACTAGGCTCATTTCTAAACATCCTATTGTGACATAGGCCACTTAAAAACGGAATAAAACTTCTCTTTAATAACATAGTGCAAACTCAAAACTGAAATCAGTGTTAGCTAAATGAAACAAATAGCAGGCAGGCCTAAGTCAAACAATGATGAGGCATGCCCATCTCCTCACTTCTCAAGATTATCCCCTGTGAGTATGTAGGTCTAGGTGGTCTGGATCTGGCACAACTTAACCCAGGCCCTTTGGCACAAATCACCCCAGACCCACAAGTTTGAAAAACTAGCATGATCCAGCAGTTAAGAGCTAACATCATGCTAACTGTATAGACTCATTGTGTAGCCTACTAAAGCACTAAAACATGTGTGAAATGTTTTCAAACTTGTCTATAATTGTTCAGACACTACAATCAAAAAACCTTAATCATAGAAATTTTAAATTTTACTTACTAATTTTTATGCACTAAAATGTGCTTAACTCTCATGCCATGTGTCTCTCTTCTTTGGAGGACGAGTAAAAGTGATTGCTTTTCAAAATTATGTGGTCACATGACCAATTTCTTCTATGGTTTTCCAGAAACAAGGGTGGAACTACTTCCCCCCCCTGGCACAAATCACCCCACTCTCCCCTACTGATTTGTATAGAAACACTTAAATTACATTCAAGGATGTTTTTTATAATAATAAAGTTATACTAATGTAACAATTACATAATCATATTTCCACTTTAAATATAAACATTTAAATGGTGGCTGTCATAAAAAACTTTACTGATTTATTTAAACATGCATTAAATATTTAACATAAAAATTATAATGCATATGTAATGTGGTGCATATAATTATCAAAATGCTCCTCTCTAGAATTAAAGGGGTGGTAATGTATCCCTTTTCACAAGATGTAAAATAAATCTCTGATGTGACAGAGTGTGTGTGTGAAGTTTTAGCTCAAAATACCTCACAGATGTTTTTATATAACATGTTAAAGTCACTCTTTGAGGGTTAGCAAAAAAGCACCGTTTTGTGTCTGGCCCTTTAAATGCAAATGAGCTGCTGCTCCCGACACAGAGGGCGGAGCTTCAAGAGTGTGTGTGTGTGTGTGTGTGTGTGTGTGTGTGTGTGTGTGTGTGTGTGTGTGTGTGTGTGTGTGTGTGTGTGTTAGCAGCTCCGACTACCTCACGCTGACACACACTACAATGACAGAAACTGTTCTGCCTTTTATGTTTAAATTGAGTCAGACAAATATAGGGAGACTCAAGAAGAAGTGACAACATGTAGAATGCAACTGGACGTCTCTGAATGCTTAGTTGATGAATTTATGTTGCTGATGTGGAGTTAACTATCTTCAATTAGCATATTCTGTCATGATAATCTATAAATCTCTGTATAGGAACTGTTGTGAGATGCACACAGAGTGACTTTCTATTGCATGTGAAAAGACGGATGCTACAGTTTGAGCTGATTCACAAATGTGCTCGACTACAACAACTTTTCCTCTTCTTAACATGGACTGCGTGTTCCCGGGGGCGGGGATTATGTACATTTTAGGGTTGGTGATGTCACTAACCCGTGTGGAATGTCGTGTAATCCATACCAGCCGTTTGTTGTAGTCCTTAAAAAACTATTTCTTTAAAAGCAAATATCTCCCTTTGCTTTGGACTTTAAGTGTTGCAACTTTGCAGATGTTGTTTATGCTCAAACAGCAACATTACACACTAACTAAAGTTAGAAAAGTGAAATCATAATCAACCACCCCTTTAATTGTTCTAGCTGACTAACGAGTTATGGTCACTGAATATGTTTTTTTTTTCTTTTTTATGATTTATTTATATTTTTTTATTAAAAGAAAATAAGTAAACAACCAAACAAATAAATAAACAGGTATAAGTAATAATAATAACAAAAAAGGTAAAGGACAAAGAATAAAAAAGGAATAAGTAAAAAAAATATAACATTCTCATCAACCGATAACAATGGAAAGCTGAGAAATACTAAGAAAGACCAACAAAGTATTAAGTGCACTTAAAGGAGAACTCCGGTCAATTTTAACATTGAGCTCATTTTTTTGTAAATTTGGAGTGCTGTCAGTACAGAGAACAACGACAAAAATCGGTGTTGCCTACACCATGTTATCCTCTTTTTAAAATTTGCACCCTGTTGACTTCAATGGGGCAAGTTTTAAACCTGCTTTCACCCTCTTAACATCCTTGATGTGTCATTACAAGTGCCCAGCCAATGTGAGTGATTCCTTCAGAGTGATCACGGTTAATCTGACTGCAGTAGATGTGAAAGATGATGTTAATTCGGCCAGCGCACATACCTGTATTTACATCCTGTTTTCGGTCGAATTCCACAGTAATCGATTGTCGAGTTCACGCGCATTGGTTAAGTTACCTATGATCACGCGCGTGAACTCGACAATCGATTGACAAAAAAAGTGACAAAATAACGCCAACATTTTCCTATTTACATGTTGTAATTTGTATAGTCATAGCGAGTACAAATTAAATTACAAGGTCACATGAGACACAGCCATCTTCTAACCGTATACATACTGGGAACTATATTCTCAGAAGGCGAAGCACTGCTACTTCTGCGGAGTGATTTACTCCAACTCTGAGCGAACTCTCTGCTCTTCACCACAGGGCTTCTCAAGGCGCTGCGAGCAAATCACTCCGCCGATGTAGCAGTGCTTCGTCTTCTGAGAATATAGTTCCCAGTATGTATACGGTAAGAAGATGGCTGTGTCTCATGTGACCTTGTTATTTGTACTCGCTGTGACTATACAAATCACAACATGTAAATAGGAAAATGTTGGCGTTATTTTGTCACTTATTGGGAGCAGTCGGGCCATTTTTTTTTTTTTTTTTACAGATCGGGCTTTGGTCGGACTCGTACTCATTTAGCTTCTCTCCTTTCATTGTGCCCATGATATACGTGCAGAGCGCAGGCTACTGTATGAAATATTGTTATATTGATAATATTATAAATATGCAACGCAATATGCGATTACGCGAGTAACGCGACACACGTGCAATGCATAGGTGTTAGTTGACCATGCAGAGCATCAGGGAGAAGTTGGAGCGTGGGGAGTTACTAAAAGTTCCCAATACTTCAGGAAAAGCTGTATTTGAAAGAGTTTTGATTTGATTACAACAACAAACAATGAGCCTGAAGCCTTCAACAGTGGATACTATTATTTTTCTTCACAACACTCGCAAATAAACAGTGAATGATCCTACTCAGTTTAACGGATTTTTATTTATTTATTATATATTTTTTATTATTTAAAGGGATAGTTCACTTTGAAATAAAATTTTGGTATGTTTTAGCTTACCTCAAGGGCATCCAAGATGTAGGTGTCTTTTTTTCCGCAGTAGTTTCAATTTTGATATTTTTAGGTCAAACCGTTCTTGTCTGTCAGTCATTTCATGCAGGTCTATGGTCACTGTCTCAAAGAGCATGCACAGTCCAAATTAAAACAATTCCCCATCGTCCAAATTAAACAATTAAAAAATTGCAGCTCATTGGAACGAAACCGTAGCCAAGGCGACGTCTAGTGTACATATCTATACCCGCCCGCGCCCTCAGATCATTTGGACGCGGCTGTGTTCAAGAGGTAACAACGATATAAATACTGTTCGTTTTCTCACACAAACCGCTCGTTTTGTGTCTTAGGCCATCAACGTGTACTTACGATGGGGAATTGTTTAATTTGGACGATGGGGAATTGTTTTAATTTGGACTTTGTGCATGCTCTTTGAGACAGTGACCATAGACCTGCATGGAATGACTGACAGACAAGAACGGTTTGACCTAAAAATATCAAAATTGAAACTACTGCGGAAAAAAAGACACCTACATCTTGGATGCCCTTGAGGTAAGCTAAAACATACCAAAATTTTATTTCAAAGTGAACTATTCCTTTAACGTTAGCCAGTTGGCAAGAGTTCTTTGAAACGTTGATCTTCAGTAAAGTTACCAAACATCAAAAAAAAGGTAGGCCGTAAATCTTTATTTACTGCTGGATCACATTTGGCTATATAATATTCTCTACTGCATTGGTTACCAACCTGGGGTCCGCGCCCCCCCTCGGGAGATATGCTTTGAGGTGAATAAAGATGCATAAAATGTTCCACTAATAATTGTATAAAAAAATATTTTTTCACAGTTTTTAAAAAAAATCATATGCTTACAATGCCAAGATATTATATTCCTATATTATTCCTATCCTAATTTTGCGCGCATACCGTCACTTGCTCAATGTGCTTGTTGTCATAGTAACGGCAAAAACAAAAGGAAAATGGCAGAGAAACGTAAATGCGGTAATTCTTCATCAGAGGTGAAGAAAAAGTTAAGACACTATGACAAAACCTACATAAATTTTGGTTTTATTGAAGGCCAAGACAAGTCTCGGCCAGAATGTGTCTTTTGTGGTGAAAAACTGGCAAACGACAGCATGAAACCAAGCAAGATGAAAAGACACCAGGAAATGAAGCATCCAGAGACAATCGGCAAAGATGAGGAATTCTTAGAGAGAAAAAAAGAGATGGCTCTGTCAAAAAGATCCACAGACATCAGAAAAGTATTCGAAAGAGCAGGTAGTGATTTACAGAAGGCCACTAAAGTCTCCTTTGAGTGTTCGCTGTTGATTGCCAAGGCAAAAAAGCCGCATAATATTGGAGAGGAGTTAATCAAACCCAGTGTTCATGCTGACGTTATGATTAGCCTTGTAAAAAATAAGGATCTGTGCATGCAAGTACATACAGCATTCTACCGTTCATATTTAACATTACGTTCATAACATTCAGTATTCTATGTTTATACACAAAATCCTGAAAAAAGAGAAACAACTGCGTTTTACTAGTTGTGTAAAAATGAAAATATTAGGCTAAAAGGAAACATTTGAAGTTGAAAGGAACATTTCCTGTGTATTCATGTAATAAAATGTCATTAAAAATCATTAAATGTCATAAAAAACTACATTTAGTTATACAGTGTGTGTGTTTATGTGCATAGCATCAATATATCAATATATACATACATATATATTAATGCTATGGGGGGGGTCACGGATTGTTAAATATGTACATGGGGGGGCCCCAAGGAAAAAGGTTGGGAACCACTGCTCTACTGCATGCTTATGCTTCTCTGTAATGGACAGTCTGTATTAATATTTGTGGGCATAATTGTCGGTGGTGGTAGTTATGTTTGAGGCCTATAATAAAATTTTACCTAGTAGTGTGTGTGTATGTGTGTGCGTCTAGCAGAGACCGTGCGCGTCAGAGACACTTTAAAGTGATATTGATGTTGGTCTCGGGTCGGGTTCGGATTAGGGCTTGAACACAACGGGCCAGGTCTCAGTTAGGGCTGGATGTTTTGCCCCGTGCAGTGCTCTAAGCAGTATGCTAGCTGGAGCCGTTTACCTCCAGTCTTTGTGCTAAGCTAGGCTAACGGTGGGTGTGTCAAACAGTTACAGAACGCACGGAGATGAAAAAGGTATGTATGGACTTATCTAACTCTGGAGGATATGGTGAATAAGCTAAAGTCCCAAAAAGTCGGAATGTTCCTTTAAAACTGAATTCTAACAACATTACAAAGTACTAGCTGGAATGGAAAGGGTTAATCACACATATTAAAGTCTTCGTGAACCAGAAGTTGCAAACGAGTTTCCTCCAGTGTTGTGACGTATTTCCCAGTGAAAGGGAATATTGAACAGAGGGCAGGGTTTTACTTTAGCGCTTCTCCTCTGCATCTCTCACTAATAGCAGACTGACGGTTTGAGGAGTGGTTAAATGGATTAATTGTTTACCAGACTAGTAATATGCGCTAACAAAGTAAATAGGGTCAATTTTGATTTCATGTCGCCTTTAAAGTCCCCTTGAAATCAAAATTTACCCTATTTACTTTGTTAGCGCATATTAGTCTTGTGGTGAACAATTAATCCGTGCCAGATAATACACAGAAAGAAAAAATAGTTTGTCGTGGTTATCTTTAATCAAAGTCTGAAAAGTTACTTCCGGTCTGGAATGGCGTAAGTTTGACGGCTTGGGTTGAAAATGCTTAACCTCTGTTCAGTATTCCCTTTCACTTGGAAATATGTCATAACACTGGAGAAAAGACATTTGCAACTTCCGGTTCACGGGGACTTTAAGAGATTGTAGAGTCTGTACGGATGCTCTTTCTTAAGAGTTGATAAAATATGTTGTTTCGTTGGACAAAAGATCAGCTGATTGTAAAATTAATTCTGCTACAGTTCATTCTGAAAGCTGATCTAAATTTATATATATATACATATATATATATATATATATATACACACACTTATAACTTGTCATAATTAATTATATACATTTCCCTTTTTAAGCTAATTTACTGCCGTTGCGTGTGTACTCATTCATTACATTCATAAAGTTCAAAAGGTTGAATCACAGGCTTCGTTGCACAGGATATGCGCTGTGAGAAACACACTTTGCTTGATGATGCGCTTGCAGTGTGTGTTCTCCCCTGATGGTATTTTCCTTAAAAATGCTTTACAAAGGCATAATTTATGTTGTTGGGAATGCAGTGGGATTATACTATAAAAATATGAAACTCAATGACAGAAGGCTGCTTTCGATTTCAAATGAACTCATAACGACTAATTAACGAATCAGGTGATGGCTTAAATCAAAGAAACACATGGGGAAACTGGGTGTCACAGGCAAACATAACATGAAGACAAACACTAAACGTGACAGATGTGCTGGAAATGTAATTAAACTTTTTTTTCTTTCATTTCAGAGCTAATGGAAGAGAGTGAGGAGAGAGAAGAATTGAGTGAAGTGGAAGAGGAACATCATGTCAAACCTCAAAGTCGCTCAAAGACTAAGAATACATTTGTAAAGAAAAGAAAAGACAAGAAATCTTTCACCTGCACTCAGTGTGGAAAGAGTTTCACATCCAAACTTAATCTTGAGATTCACATGAGAGTTCACACTGGAGAGAAGCCGTTCACATGTGATCAATGTGGGAAGAGTTTCAGTCAATCATCATCTCTTAAGATTCACATGAGAGTTCACACAGGAGAGAAGCTGTTCACATGTGATCAGTGCGGGAAAACATTTATTGGGTCATCAAACCTGAAGAAACACCTGAGAGTTCATACGAAGGAGAAGCCACATTCATGTTCTGTGTGTAGAAAGAGTTTTTCACTGCTGGAATATTTACATAGACATCAGAAAATGCATACCGGTGTGAGAGAGTACATGTGCTTTGAGTGTGAGAAGACTTTTACTACAGCGACCTGTTTAAAACAGCATGAGAGAATTCACCTTGGAGAAAAACCTTACAAGTGTTCACACTGTGACAAGAGATACAGTGTGTCAGCATCTCTGAAAAGACATGAGATGATCCACACTGGAGAAAAACCTTACAAGTGTTCACACTGTGACAAGAGATACAGTGTGTCAGCATCTCTGAAAAGACATGAGATGATCCACACTGGAGAAAAACCGCACACGTGTGATCAGTGTGGAAAGAGTTTCACATACAAAAAAAGTCTTGAGATTCACATGAGAGTTCACACTGGAGAAAATCCATTTATATGTGATCAATGTGGATCGAGTTTCACAACCAAACAAAGTCTTGAGATTCACATGAAGGTTCACACTGGAGAGAAGCCGTTCACATGCAATCAATGTGGGAAGATATTTAGCCGATCAGCACACCTTAAAAGTCACATGAGAGTTCACACTGGAGAGAAGCCGTTCACATGTGATCAGTGTGGAAAAACATTTATTGAGTCATTAAGCCTGAAGAGACACCTGACAGTTCATACAAAGGAGAAGCCACATTCATGTCCTGTGTGTGGAAAGAGTTTTTCACTGCAGCAATCTTTACATAGACATCAGAAAACTCATACTGGTGTGAGAGAGTACATGTGCTTTGAGTGTGAGAAGACTTTTATTACAGCGCAATGTTTAAAACAGCACGAGATAATTCACACTGGAGAAAAACCTTACAAGTGTTCACACTGTGACAAGAGATTCAGTCGATCATCAACTCTGAAAACACATGAGAGGATCCACAGCAGAGAGAAGCCGCACACGTGTGATCAGTGTGGAAAGTGTTTCTCTTTTAAAAGTCTCCTGAAGAGACACATGAAGATCCATGCAGTGGAGAAACCACATCACCTCAGTCTGAGATCACGGTAAGAAGTTCATCTTTATGTGCTGAGAAACAAAATTTCTTCTGTGTAAGTTAGTCTCTTCTCCACCTATAGTTGGCGCTGTTTCACAGTGGCTGCTGTTGAATCATCCAGGTCGTGAATGAGGCCGACACCTGATGTGATTGTAAAGCGCTCAGTGTGTACAGTAGTAAATAGTAGCGCTAAATGCCTCATTCATTCATTAGTTTCTTAACAGCCAAGATGAGCAACGGACAGTTTGTTGTTTGATTGGTTTCGATTAACTCGTGTTCAACCCAACATGAATGTGTTGAAAAAAGTTTGATTTTGACTTCTGGGGGATTGTCTGTTCAGTGAATGCAAAATCACTCTCTGACAGTAGGTGGCGCTCATGTCAAAACAAGCAGAAATAAAGCAATATACATAGCAGCGCTGTGCAACTTTCTCTTTCTGACACTGCTTATTATGGTGAAGATAAAACGTCAAACAGTATTTTCATGTTTTTGTATTTGCTCTGGTGCTTATCAAGAATACAGAGACGAGAAGCTTCCAGATTCTTCCTCTGTTAATGTTAGAAAGGTGTTGGAAATGATGTGATTGCTTAAAGATTACATGTCAAGCATGCGCCATCTAGAGTTTCATGACCAAACTAGTGATTTATAACACAAATTATCTTCATGATATTAAAATAAATCATAATCGTGCACAGCAGTTGATGACCAGATATGATGGGATTAAAATGACTATTGAACTCATCAGTGATCTTGACTTTGAGCTTCACATTTCATTTCACTTTTGTCTCATTTGAAATCTCTCTTGATGTAATGTTTCTTTTAGACCTGATGGACGTGAAGAAGAAAGGAAAAACAGAAGCCAAAAAATCTGTCTCCTGCCCTCAGTGTAAAAAACGCTTCACATGTAAATCAAGTCTGAAGAAGCGGCTCAGGCTTTCGCTCTGAAATCACATCTACTCTCATTCTGAAGAAAGACCATTTAACTGTGATCAGTGCGGTAAACAGTTTCATTGACCATCAGTCCTGAAGAAACACTTGAAGATTCACACAATGGAGAAGATTCATTCATATTATTACAACACTGTAACAAGAGATTCAGTCTGTCAGAAACACATGAAAGGAGAGAAACAGATTTGTCTTATAAAAGAATTTGTATCACTCAGTTTCTCTCCCACTTCTACTCTTCCAAGAAAACGCAAGATATACTCTCATGTACCTTTGAAACTGGACTCTTTTCTTCTCTTTTTCTCTTGAGATGCTTGGCTCTTATCAGTCAGTAAAGAGAGAGATCTGTCTAATTCACTTTTACTTAATGTTTGTATTTGCTTCAAAAAATGATTGATTAAACTTATTACTCATTTTATCAATGACTCATTGTTATTTTACATTTTTATCAACAGAGCTTTTAAATGCCTAATTGATATTTTTACCACACACATGACTGACATTGAATGAGATTGCTGTCTGTCTACATTATTAACAGTTTCACCCTTGATATTGTAAGAATTGATAAATTAGGGAATTCCAGACAGTCTGTTTTGGGGGTGGCCAGACCCTGAGAGGACAAAAGGACCTCTCTGGAGATTATCATTTGAACTGGCCCTCGTGCACCATCGAGACGAAAGTCTCACCTCTGAGTCATCTTAATCTACATCTCCTTCCCTCTCCCCTCACCCCCTCTCTCTCAGGCTCAGATGATCACCTGATTTCACCCAAGAAAATGTATGGTTTAATGTGAATGATTATCACAGAGTATTTTCATGTTTGGTATCATTTAAAATGTCACAGTGCGACTGGTACAAATGTCCTATTTCCAGAATAAGTGAAACACAAGGTAATAAGGTTTTTGAAGGTTTATGGATAACTAGCATACAAGGAGGGGTTGGTCTCTCAAGCAAATGGTCACGCACCCGCAAGAGGTGCTACAGTGTACCTCTGAATGCAAATTTCTATTGTTAGCACATGGTTCCAGGTGAAAAGGTTTGTCTATTTAAGGAAGTGCAGCAGGGAGATCGAGGCCTTTTCTGTACCTCAGATTGGTCCGTGAGGTTGAGAGTGAAAGCTTTCAACCTCACGTATTTCTTAAAGTTGGGTTTGCATCTTCTCTCTATTCCAGAGCATTTTATGTTTTGTATCGATTATCTTTGAATTGATTATGAAATTGGCATGATACATTTACCTGACATAATAAATTGTTACATGTGATTATTCTAACTGACTTTGACATTATTTTCATTGAAGAGTTAAACGGAATAGTCAAACATTCGCTCACTTTTAGTGAGGCACAGATATTATTAAAACCTTTCATTTATGGAGTCAGATGAATTAACGAGAGAATACATAACTAAATGTATTGTAAATTTAACCAACCAATAGTTTGCATGAGTGAGGACAGAACACGTGATTCGACACGCGAACCGGCAGATTGGACCAATTTCACGGGCCTTACAATATGATAATAATAATAATAATAATAATGATAAATTTGATTTAGAAAAGCGTCTTTCAAGGTCCCCAAGGACACTGTACAAATTGGAGTCAAGGAAGTCAAGGAAATACAAAGAACTATTAAAACACAATGCAGCTACATCCATGATTGAATTCACTGATAGTACGAACAGTACAATCAAATTGGACATAGATTACATACAAGGAACATAAAAAGCCAAGGGCATACCGGAGTACACTGAGCACAAGGTGAAAATTAAAATCACGGGGCTGACAGGAAAGCTAAGCTAAAAAAAATGTGTCTTTAACTTAGTTTTAAAAGTGGATACTTATGCTTTGGCGCATCTCAAGCGGCAGGGCATTCCACAGTTTAGGACCTGCCACACTGAAAGCTCTGTCACCCATGGAGCGAAGCCGAGATGTGGGGACTGCTAAGAGACATGTATCAGCAGAGCGAAGGGTGCGGGATTGCAGGTATGGGGTGAGGAGATCTGATAGGTAGGATGGGGCCAAATTATATTAGCCTGGCTCCGCCCTCCTGTGTACTTCCGCTCAATTTGATTTCCCTTCAGTACTACGTCTGGGATTGTGATGTATTCTTTGGTTTTCTCCGGAGTGGCTGAGAACGATGGCGTTGATGTCATGCGTTAGTTTTGAGTTGTAGGGTTACGTCACGACCAAAAGTTAGCGATTGGTTATGGCAGATCCAGAGTGACTCTAGGCAGATCCAATAGTTTTAAATTTCAACAGAATACCCGCCTACAAGGAAGTTAACGCTTGTCAATGGAGAGAGGCCAGACTCTCTGTACAAATGAAATGTATGAGAGTCTGGTAGAACCAGGCTGTAATTATGTATGGATTTAAAAACAAGGAGAAGAATTTTGTAATGAATGCGGTAGTGGACAGGAAGCCAATGCAACTGCTGGAGGATAGGAGTGATATGATCCCAGGGCCTGGTGCGGGTGAGTAGCCTTGCAGCAGAATTTTGGACGTACTGCAGCCTATTTAGGGTTTTTTCCGGGATGCCATAAAGTAGAGCATTGCAGTAGTCAAGCCTTGATGTGATAAATGCATGTATAAGTGTTTCTGCTGCAGATGAGTTGAGGGAGGGGCGGAGTTTGGAGATGCTTTTTAGACGGAAGAAAGATGCTCTGGTAATATTTTTTATATGTAACTCAAAAGAAAGAGTAGGATCAAAGATTACGCCCAGATTTCTAACTTCAGCAGAAGTTGTAGTGAAATAGCCAGGGATAGATAGCTGCAGATGTTTAAGTTTTTTTAGAATGTTAGGGGTGGAAATAAGAATAGCTTCTGTCTTATCTTGATTGAGTTTGAGAAAATTTTGAGTCATCCAGTTGTTAATGGCATTTAAGCAGCTAACCAGATTGGATAATGATAATGTGTGAGTGGGCTTAGTGTGAATGTAAATCTGAGTGTTGTCTGCATAACAATGGTAATTGAGATCATAATGTTGTATTATCTGGCCAAGGGGAAGGATGTAGATTATGAACAGCAGGATGCCCTTTCTTTCTAACTAATCTATCTATCTATCTAACTAACCTATTGATTAAACTAATTGATTAATATTTCTTTCTTTCTTTTTACCTAATTTATCTTCCTTTCTAATTAATCTTTTTCTTTCTTTCTTTCTTTCTTTCTTTCTTTCTTTCTTTCTTTCTTTCTTTCTTTCTTTCTTCCTAACCATCTTTCTTTCTTTCTTTCTTTCTTTCTTTCTTTCTTTCTTTCTTTCTTTCTTTCTTTCTTTCTAACTAATCCTTTCTTTCTTTCTTTCTTTCTTTCTTTCTTTCTTTCTTTCTTTCTTTCTTTCTTTCTTTCTTTCTTTCTTTCTTTCTAACTAATCTATCTATCTATCTTTCTAACTAATCTATTGATTAAACTAATTGATTAATATTTATCTTCCTTTCTAATTAATATTTTTCTTTCTTTCTTTCTTTCTTTCTTTCTTTCTTTCTTTCTAACTAATCATTTCTTTCTTTCTTTCTTTCTAACTAATCTATTGATTAAACTAATTGATTAATATTTCTTTCTTTCTTTTTACCTAATTTATCTTCATTTCTAATTAATCTTTTTCTTTCTTTCTCTTTCTTTCTTTCTTTCTTTCTTTCTTTCTTTCTTTCTTTCTTTCTTTCTTTCTTTCTTTCTTTCTAACTAATCCTTTCTTTCTTTCTTTCTTTCTTTCTTTCTTTCTTTCTTTCTTTCTTTCTTTCTTTCTTTCTTTCTTTCTTTCTAACTAACCCTTTCTTTCTTTCTTTCTTTCTAACAAATCTTTCCTTCTTTCTTTCTAACTATCTATCTAGCTTTATTTATCTCTAATCTATCTATCTTTCTTTCTCTCTAACTTATCTTTCTAACTAATCTATCTTTCTTTCTTTCTAACTTATCTATCTATGAGCTATCTTTCTTTCTAATTAATCTATCTTTCTTTCTAACTAATCTATCTATCTTTATAACTAATCTATTGATTAAACTAGTTTTTTTCTCTTTTCTAACTTTCTTTTTACCTAATTTATCTTTCTAACTAATCCATCTTTCTTTCTTTCTTTCTTTCTTTCTTTCTTTCTTTCTTTCTTTCTTTCTTTCTTTCTTTCTTTCTTTCTTTCAAATGAATCTTTCTTTCTTTCTAACTAATCAATTTTCTTTCCACCTAGTAACACCATATCAACCACCCTGAATACCTTAGCAACCGCCTTGCAACACCATAGCAACCACCCAGAATACCCTAGCAACTCTAAACTCATACACTTATAAACTAATTAACTTATAAACTCATGAATTTATAGACTTATGAATTCTTAAACTCATACATTAATAAACTCTGTATTCTTAGACTCATTTAAACTTATAAACTCTAAACTCATTTAAACTTATAAACTCTAAAGTCATCAATTCATACTTATAAACTCTAAACTCATTAACTGAGTGTGTGAGTGAGTGTGTTTGTGAGTTAGTGAGTGTATGTGTGTGTGTGTGTGAGAGAGAGTGTGTGTGTGAGCAGGGTTAGTTTGTGTAGGAATGTGTGTGTGTGTGTGTGTTTAAGTGAGTGAGTGTATGTGTACACTTACAAACTCGTACAAACTCTCACACTTATAAACTCTTAAACTCATAAATTAATAAACTAAAACTAAAATTCATACACTTACAAACTTAAAAACTCTGTGTGTGTGTCTGAGTAAGTGTGTGAGCGAGTTAGTGTGTGTGTGTGTGTGTGTGTGTGTGTGTGTGTGTGTGTGTGTGTGTGTGTGTGTGTGTGTGTGTGTGTTCTGTGTGTGTATGTGTGAGTGTATGTGCGTGAGTGTGTGTGAGTGAGTGAGTGTGTCTGAATGTGTGTTTAGATCAAGAAAGACAAAATCAAGTAATTAGGCTTAAAACAATATTTTTATTTAGTTAATGCCCATTTGGATCAGGAAGAGCAGCTGGGCAAACTGGAAGATCAGCAGGGCAGACTGGAGATGGAGCTAGTCCCTCTTTCAGGCTGTCCGGCACTGTAAATCAATTGGTTATTGGGTTCAAAGTTTGGGTTTGGTTTTTGGGTTCAAAGTTTGGGTTACTGGCTCGTTTTTAAAGATGCGTTAGCAAGCTGCTTCGGTGCGTTATGGGTTTGTTTTGCATTGGGGAAGAGATTGCATTGGGTGCGTTTTGGTTTGCGAGCAAGCAAGCAGTGCAGCGGCGTTTTGTGATCCAGGCCAGATTTTTTGTCAGTTTGGGAAGAGAAAGTGAAGAAATGGCAAAGGTTTGAGAAATAAGCAGGATAAAGGTTTGAGTGAAAATGGATAAAAGGTGTTGATAGGACAGGATAGGACAGGACAGATAACACACACACACATGCAGAGAAACATACACACAGAAGAAGAAAAAAACAAGTTAGTTACATTCTTAACACAGAAAAACAGGAATGATTGAATAATTAAATGTTAATAAATACTTTATTGCCATTGCATGAATCATTTTGAATACAATACTAACATCTATACGTAACTTACTTTTTTTGTTATTACTGAAGATGGAAATTATTATTATTCTTTTTTTTTAAATCGAAGTAATCAACAATCCCAAATTTCACTATAAATATTTGTTGTTGTTGCAAAAACCTGTTTAACAATTCTACTCACCTAGATGGAGAAGACTTCCAATCTACTGTAGACAAGAGAAAAAGAAAAGAGATACAATTTAGATTTGTTCACACAGCTCAAATAAGTCCTCATGTTCACATTTATCAAAAGTTTGTATTGTAATACACTCTTCTTCAATATATATTATGTTGTCCCATAATAATTCATTAACATTCTGCAGTGATTTTAAAACTTTCTACCAATCAAAATTAAGTGAACATACAGTGCAAATGGCATTACAAATTAGCATTACAGTAGTACTTACATGGTGAGCTTCTCCAGAGATAAGCAACACTGCGAACAAGAAAACAATCTTAAGTTTTAACAGCAAAACAAAACTGCCAACATTTTTCATTCAATATGATGATAAAGCTAACATTCTGTGTAATTGTACATGTTTAATAATCGTACTTTACTCACCTAGATGGACAGAAGATGTCCAATCTACTGTAGACAATACAAAAAAAGACAAATTATCTAAAAGTTGTTATACAATGTCCTTCAAGATATATTGTTTATGTAGTCCAATATTGCATTAACATTTAGCAGTAAGTGTATGCAGTGCAAATGGCATTACAAATTAGCATTACAGTCGTACTTACATAGTGAGTACCAGTGCATAGTGAGTAATAGTCACCAGATATGATGAATGCTGCAAACAAAAGAAAACAGGTGTAAAAAATTACATTCCGTTAAAAGATAATCGTTACAATGTTAAAAAAGCACTATAAAAATATTACTCATTAAATAAACAGACTTTAGAAAAATCTGTTAGAAGATATATTCAAAACAAATTCATGATGATACTCAACCAATAATTTTGAGTAATTTAGTTATAGCTGTGGAATTTGGCAAAAAAAAAAAAAATTAAATTCAATAATAAAAATAAACTGCATTAAACCAGCAGAATGTGATGCATTCATATTAATGGATGAGCAGGGCATGTGGATCTGAAGTCTGGAGATGGCAGATGATGGGAGATGGCTCTTAAAAGAGCCTTTGGGTTCGCTTATGCTATGAGAAAAACAAAAAAGAAGAAAAATAAATCATCAAAAACCATCTTATATATTATATAGGTGTGTGAGATTTTGGAAAGCATGATTATAAAAGAATACTTACATAGCAGAGGCAATGACTGTTGTCTGAAGTGTAAAAGGAAGAAGAAGAAAAAACATCACTGAATATCTGAGTCAATGTGCAGATTAATTATATACAATCTAAAGAGAAGCACTGATCAATCAATATGCTATGATCATATAATGTCTATAATCATATACAGTGAGTCTGAATAGAATAGTGAGAAATAGAATACTTACTGAGCAGAACAAATGATCTGATTTCACTAGAAGAAAGGGAACAAAAAATAAGCAAATTAAAAGTAAAATATTAGGTCTGCATGGATAAACATGTACTGATGAACTTTAAACAGTCAGTACAGTAATAGCTACAGTATCTACAGACATTATATCAAAATGCTATACTATTATTATGTAAGCGTTATCATTTATACTTAGCCCCTGGAGTTAACAGACATTTAACTGCACTTTAACTGTACAAAATCACCATGTGGCACAGACAAATAGTTACTTCTTAGGATGCTAAATAATTAGACAAATTTATAGACAAACAAACAGGATATATTAATTTTATATTACTAAAAAGTCAAGGGTCAAGAGCACAACTAAAGCAAATGCTAACCATCATGGTGAATTTAAAATACACTTATTGATTTCATTAAAACAGAAATGAAATATAGTAGGCCTAAATCTGGTTAGTAATAAGTGAAGCTGGTAATGCTGTTTGTGGAGTTGTTTACTCCTCCTCTGCTGAGATCTTGCTGCCATGAAGTCACATTTTTTTGCGGTGCTTATTCCAACCAAAATTCAACATCTGTCTGACGTTGGAGCTTGACGCCAAACAAACGTTGGGTTTAGACGTCAACCTGGCTTTCATTTTCAACCAAAATATGACGTCTGACTGACATTGGATTAGTTGGAGTCCAATGTCTTCCTGACGTCACATTGACGTACTGTATATATGTGAAAAAAATACATGGTGAATACTTTTGGCTTTTGTATGACAAATTTCTTGAGTCTCATTTTGTAAGTCAGAAATGTCCATTTATAACAAGCTTTACTTTTTTTCAAAACCCCTTAGATGCCGAAAGGGGGTCAAACTGATCTGACAATGTTTTGTTTATTTGCAGAAGATTTTCGATAAAATAATTAAATTCCTCATTATTCTGTGTATTCTTTTTTTTTCCAGCTTGTTTGGTGCTTATAGAGCAATGGCATTTTTATATTTATTGTTGCCACACCATGATATTTTATGTTCTTACTTCATTGTAATTTCTTGACACTCCATAGACTATTAAACATTTTGGTTTGTGACTGTCAATTTAATTCAATATTTTCAGCATTTTATAGGCATATTTCTTACATATGAAATCAAAACTACAAGCCTAAGGGTTTGCTGTTTATTTCCGACTTATTTAAAAACTGATTGTAAAAAAGCCACTGTCATTTAACCTTAATGCAAGCCCTTCTTCAGATTGAACTTTAACCTAATGGCTTTACTTTAACTTTAAAGGCATACTAATCAGTTTCCGTTTTTGTCAAACAGCGACCCCTAGAGTTGCTGTGTAGTACTTGTATTTAAAGTCTGTATGAACGTGAAGTTGCAAATGACTTTTCTCCAGTGTTGTGACGTATTTCCCAGTGAAAGGGAATATTGAACAGAGGGCAGGGTTTTACTTCAGCGCTCCTCCTCTCCATCTCTGCTCATAGCAGACTAACGGTTCGAAGAGTGGTTAAGCGTTTTCCAACCCAAGCCGTCAAACTGACGTCATCAGAAAAGAAACGCCATTTCAGACCGGAAGTAACTTTTCAGACTTTGATTAAAGATTAACACGGCAAACATTTTTTTTTCTGTGTATTAACTTGTTTAATACTGTATTAACGGATTAAGGGCCCTATCTTGCACCCAGCGCAATTGACTTTGTACACCGACACATGTATCATTCCTATTTTGCACCCGCGCAAAGCGCGCTTTTCCCTCCACAGAAGCACGTCGCTAAACTAGGGAATGAACTTGCGCTCCCTGGGCGGTTCAGTGCAAAAAAGGAGGCATGTTCCGGCACAAACATTCCTTCATGCTATTTTGCAGGTTTAGAAAACAATTGCGCCACTAACCAGGAAAAAATAGTTTAAAGTCAGTGGCGTATTGCGCATGTTATTCATATGCTATTTTAAGGGCGCATGCTTGGCCATAATCAATGTAGCGTGTGCACAACGCGCATACACTTTGATTCTCTCATCTACACAGAAGCAGCAGTTTATAAAAGTATATATCTAGCCTACACATTTACCCAAATTATCATACGCCTTTTTAACCGAAGTTAATTTGGGTGTGTTTCTCCATCCCCAACGTCTCTGACGAGAGCGTTGCTCTCCTCGGCTGTGAACCGCTCCTGGCGCGCGCCTGGCAAATCCGCCGTTATAATAGGAATCCGCTATAGAACAAGCGTGCCTGCTCTTAAAGGGAATGTGAGATGACGCTCTGATTGGTTTATTTCACGTTACGCCCAAACCACACCTATGAATAATGAAGCTACTTCAGACCAACCCATTTTAGATTTGCGCCTGGCGCAAGAGTCATTTATCCCGCCGGGAAAATAGCAACAGCGCCAAGACCCGCCCACAAAGCTACTTGCGCTTTGCGCTTTGACACTTGCGTTTCAGATCGTTAAAATAGGGCCCTAATTGTTAACCACAAGACTAGTAATATGCGCTAACAAAGTAAATAGGGTCAATTTTGATTTCATGTCGACTTCAACGTTACTGTCGTAAATACCACTCACGCAGAGCCGTCTCTGCACTCACGGCCTGATCCCCTCTTCGTTTTCTTCATCGACTCTGCCATGATTCACGTCTGAAATGCGTGCTAGTGTCTTCCATAGAGGCTGCTTCATGTTGTTGATGTATGTGACATCGTGCTGTAAAGCAAGGGGGAACTGAGAAGACTGTAGTTGTGAATGAATCATCTGTAGAAGTTAGCAAATCCGAGAAAGCGTTGGAGTTCCTTGATTGTGATGTGTGTATAAAACAACGTTTCTCTCCTCAAAACAAACCTCAGTGAAGTGTAATATATTAGTGAACACGAATGGAAGACACACAGCAAAAACTCCAGTGTTAAATTAACACTCCTGGGAGTGTATATGAGTCCACACTCAAGAGTGTAAAGTGTTAAAATATGAGTGTTAAATTAACACTCAAGAGTGTTAAAGTTAATGAGCTAATTAAGTGATTAATTTAGTAATGATTGATCATTAATGAAGACACTTGATGTTAACAAGCCGAATCACTGAAGGAGAAAATCACAAATTGTAAGCCACCGTTATGGTAATGGGTGTTTGCTTTAGTTGGGCTCTTGACCCTTATACATTTACTTTAGATTTTGTTTGGCTGTTATATCTTATAACTGCCAGATGAACAAAGAAAAAAAGTGATCTGATGGTGTTGGTTATATTATGACATTCATCATTTGAACTTGATCACTGAACTCATTAAGATCCTTATTTCTGACTTAGATTTATGTCGTTAATTATAGTATAATGACAGGTGATGCTGCAAAATATACAGAATTTTAGATATAATACAAAGGATTTCTTAAAAGTTGTTTTGAAAAAAAAAAATCTTTCTTTTAGGCACACACAGACGTCAAGATTCAGTCTATGCATCTCAACAATGGTGACGAGCAGAATATTCAATTAGGAAAAGTAAATTACATAGACAATTCAGATCATAATTTATTCATACCGCAATGCATGATGGGAGCCATTAATGAGTTGTGATTGGTGGCAGCCACTGCAACATGCTTTATTATTGTCACCATTGTTGAGATTCACAGGCTGATTATTGATGTCTGTGTTTCTAAATAAATTCATTTGAAAGTCTTTTGATCAGAACAATGTTTATTAAATATTTTTGGATTATATGAAAAATACTGAAAATCATATGTTGTGGAATCACAGAGCTGCTATAATTAACAAGTTAAACCAAACTATATCAATAAGTTTCGTTTTACAGATCACAACATGATTATGTCAAAACATAACCAACACCATCAGATCACATTGTCTCTTTGTTCATCTGACTGTTATAAATCACTAACAGCAGACAAGCAAAATTTAAAGTAAACATAAAAGGGTCAAGAGCCCAACTAAAGCAAACACCCATCGCCATAATGGTAACTTACAATTTGTGATTTTCTCCTTCAGTGATTCTGCTTGTTATCATCAGGTGTCTTCAATAATGCTCAATCATCACTCAACTAATCACTTAATTATCTCATTAACTTTAACACTCTTGAGTGTTAATTTAACACTCATATTTTAACACTTTACACTCTAGAGCAGGGGTCGGCAAGTTACACAGAGTAGGCCTATGGATACAAATTAAATACTCTTATATAGGCCTATAATCGCAGAATATGATGGGTCCGTCACCGTCCGTGGATCATTCGTTCAATCGTTTTTCAAAAATAAAAAGATGAAAAACGACTTGTTTTTCCATTATTTATTTCCTGAACTAAAATGAAAAAACGAATAACGACGGGTTTTCTGATTTTCTGATTGTGCTCAGATCAAAAATAGAAAAAAATAATTACTGGATTAGACAAATTTTAATTTTGATTTTGAATTTAACACCTTAGGCATATATCAAGGAAATAATTTTAAACAGATCAAGTACTATTGTGGTAACGGAACAGATTACAGCCATTTTAATAAAGGTGTGAATCATGCCTCATTCGCTTACAGTCCGACTTTTGAACTTTTATTCCTTTTTTTATTATTATTTATTCGGGACACACACATTTAAGGAGGTCTGTCAATATAAATATTAGGCTATTTTAACATTGTAGGCCTACACTGTAAAATGTAATACGTTGACTTTACTTAGAAAAAGTGAGGAAACCGATTGCCTTAAAATGTCCAAGTAAAGTAGTGTATTAATGTTTAGTTGGCACAACTTAATAACATTTGTATAGAAAACTTGTTAAAGGAGAAGTTCACTTTTAAAATGAAAATTCTGTCATCATATAATCACCCTCATGTTGTTTCAAACCTGTATGAATTTCTTTCTTCTGCTGAACAGAAAAGAAGATATTTAGAAGATTATCAGTAACCAGACAGTTTTTGGGTCCCATTGACTTCCATAGTATATTTTTTTCCTACTATGGAAGTCAATGGGACCCAAAAACTGTCTGGTTACTGATAATCTTCTAAATATCTTCTTTTCTGTTCAGCAGAAGAAAGAAATTCATACAGGTTTGAAACAACATGAGGGTGAGTATATGATGACAGAATTTTCATTTTAAAAGTGAACAACTCCTTTAATCAAGTATACTCAAGCACTCTTGAATCAAAATCATTAGTTGTGTTAACTTCTCATTAGAGTTCACATTACTAGGCAAATATCAGGAAACCGATTGCACTAAAAAAAGCAAGTAAAGTGAAATAGGAATAGTATGTGGTACTGACAAATGCTTAGTTAGTATAGTTCACTTACACAAGAGTTCTAGTAACTAAAAAATAACTGTAGAGAATACTTGATAATTTACTTTAAATGAAATGTATTTGTCACCATGGTTGTGTTTTGCATGCTGAATGATGAAGTCTGTGTGAGTCAAGCATGATCAATTACAAGATTTTCACAAATATAGAGGGATTATATAAACCCAATTAACTGTTTCAGAAGGTGAGGCATAAATAGTAGCAACAAAATTATAAAAGATCACTAATTGACACAAGTTACATTATACACCATTCATATTTTCTCTCTCACACACAAATATATATATATATATATATATATATATATATATATATATATATATATATATATATATATATATATATATATATATATATATATATATATATATATATATGAGTGTGTGTGTATAGTATTACACAGCAAAATCCCCAGTGTTAAATTAACACTGAAAAGTGTGAATTATATAAACTCTGAGCAGTGTTAAATGAACACTGAAGCAGTGTTAAAGGTAATGAGATAATTAAGTGATTAATTTAGTGATGATTGAGCATTATTGAAGACACCTGATGTTAACAAACAGAATCACTGAAGGAGAAAATCACAAATTGTAAGCCACCATTATGGTGATGGGTGTTTGCTTTAGTTGGGCTCTTGACCATTATATGTTTACTTTAGATTTTGCTTGTCTGCTGTTAGTGAATTATAACAGCCAGATGAACAAAGAAAAAAAAGTGATCTGATGATTATGTTATGGCAATCATCATCATTTGAACTTGATTAGCTTCACTGAACTCATTGAGACCCTTATTTCTGACTTAGATTTATGTTGTTGATCACAGAATAACCGAGATTCTACATATCTAGAATTTTAGATATAGTACAAAGGATTACTGTTTAAAAAAAAAAAAAAAAAATCTTTCTTTTAGGCACACACAGACATCAAGATCCAGTCTATGCACCTCAACAATGGTGACGAGCAGAATATTCAATTAGGAAAAGGAAATTACTAAGATAATTCAGTTCATAATTTATTCATACTGCAATGCATGATGGGAGCCATTAATGAGTTGTGATTGGTGGAAGCCACTGCAACATGCTTTATTATTGTCACCATTGTTGAGATTCACAGGCTGATTATTGATGTCTGTGTTTCTAAATAAATTTATTTAAAAGTCTTTTGATTAGAACAATGTTTATTAATTATTTTGGATTATATTAAAAATACTGAAAATCATATGTAGAATCACATAGCTGCTGTAATTATCAAGTTAAACCACATTTCTCAATAAGTTTGATTTTTCAGATCACAACATGATTATGTCCAAACATAACCAACACCATCAGATCACATTAGTTTTTTGTTCATCTGACTGTTATAAATCAATAACAGCAGACGAACAAAATCTAAAGTAAACATATAATGGTCTAGAGCCCAACTAAAGCAAACACCCATCACCACAATGGTAACTTACAATTTGTGATTTTCTCCTTCAGTGATTCTGCTTGTTAACATCAGGTGTCTTCAATAAAGCTCAATCATCACTAAATTAATCACTTAATTATCTCATTATCTTTAACACTGCTTCAGTGTTCATTTAACACTCTGCTCAGAGTTTATATAATTCACATATGTTTATATATGTTAATTTAACACTGGGGATTTTGCTGTGTACTTCTCTTTCTTTGACACTAAACAACTGATTTATTGTTGCATCACTGCATCAACAGAAAGAGAATCATAATAAAGAAAATATAGTTCCAAGTGCCCAACCAAAGGGATCACTAATCGCCATAAATATAAATATTTTAGGAAAATCAAAATCAATTTATGAAGTCAACTTATGTTATGTTCTCACAAATTTTTCAGTTGTATTGACAATTCAACATTCAAGATTACTTTGGGAAATGAGTGAATGCAAACAAAGACAAATAACTGCAGAAGTGGAGGAAATGAGTGAAAGGTCCATTAAGAATTTCCCTGCCTCAAAAACCACTCTCAAACCAATCAATTAATCTTAACTTGGGTTTTCTGAGTAAATAAAACATAGTATGTGAATAGTACAGATTACTAGATTTTTACAATTAAGTTAAGACATTAAGTAAAATTAACTAAAAAAGTTTTAGTAAGAACCAATGTTGGATTTTACAGTGTACTGTCAGCAGAGAAAAAAATGCCACAGAAAGAAATTATGAAATATAAATAACATAAATTAAATAGGACAAAGCCTATCACTCAAATTTCTAAACATAAACGAAAATCATATTGCCCTACTGACAAATGAAGTAGGCTATTTTCTGCCGAACTATTTCAAACATCCTTGCAAAAAAGAATGTTGTTTACTGACAATGGTTTCAGTACCAAACAGCTCCTCAGAGGTGTACAGGTGGTCAGAATTAAGTGCGGATACGCTGTCAAAAGATGTCGGGAGTGGGCTATTGTCAGTCAGACCGCCCGCTCCGTCCAAAGAAGGCTACACCAGAGTTCTGACCGCTACCGTCTTTTGATGCGCGAATGGACACAAAGTGGTCAAGCGTATAACTAGACGCGGCAGGCGCGAATTTGACGCGCTATTCATGTCCGGTGTGAACGCAGTTATACTTTAAAATGTAATCCCGCGCCGCATGATTCCCTATGGGCGTTTCACGCAGTATGCGGCGGTGAAATCGCCGCGCGACTACGGCTTTTCAAGTAGTGGAAGAGTTTTGTGCAGCATTTAGGACTTCCAAAATAATCCGGCGGGCCAGAAAATATTGCTGGCGGGCCACTTTTGGCCCGCGGGCCGCCAGTTGCCGTTCCCTGCTCTAGAGTGTGGACTCATATACACTCCCAGGAGTGTTAATTTAACACTGGAGTTTTTGCTGTGCACTTCAACAGCTGCTCATCTCTTTCTCAAAGATGTTGAGATGTTTTATGTTCTGTAAGCTCTCAGTCGTCCTACTGAGATTCCCTCATACAGACACATTCAACATCAACTGAAAAACACTGAGATTGTTTCAGTGATTGGAGCCGTTGTTTCAGCAAGTCTATAGAAACGGAATCGCCATGGCAACAGCGATGATCATAAACTCTGAAGAGGAAAACACAAGGGCCCTTATCGTCTCTCCTAATGTGCATCTCGATCAGATCGTCCTCTGTTTCTCTAACTTAGAATATTGTTCAAAAGAACTGCTAAAATCAGATACATATGTTTAAAAAACTAAGTTCAGTAGCTTTAAATTCAGAAAAACTTTTATTAATGTCTAGCACAATATTATGTTTCAAAATGAATGTATGCTGGATATGACACGAATACGGAAAATGTCAGATTTAATTTCAATCAGTAACAGTTTATTAAAGCTATGAATACAACACAGGATTGAATGCAAAAGTAATACATCTGAAAACCAGTCAAGTAACAGTATGACACCTTGTAAACGTCCTGTTAACATTTGTAATATTATATTTTAACTGCCTCAGTACCATAACATTCAGGAAGAACTAGAAGAAATAAAAACTAAATCACGTTTTACTCGCCTAACTGACCAATCGTTTCAGTCGGAGGAATGAGGTAAGTGTGTTTTCCTGAGTAAAACGTCTCTCTTGTATTCTGTCTGCAGTAAACACTAGAGTTCAGGCAGTCAAACGGTTTCTACTCTTCTTCATGATGAAGAGGAGAAGATCAGGTAATCAATGGTGTAAATACATTATCTGTACAAATAACCCTGTTTTTATTTTTAACGATTCCAGTTAGCATATTTACT